>NW_022589724.1:11110005-11509735 GCF_004348235.1 Phoca vitulina | reverse complement strand
TCTTCTTCTTCTTCTTCTTCTTCTTCTTCTTCTTCTTCTTCTTCTTTTTAACATATAATGTATTGTTTGCTTCAGGGGTACAGGTCTGTGATTCAACAGTCTTGCACACTTCACAGCGCTCACCATAGCACATACCCTCCCCAATGTCAGCAGTAGTAGGTTTTTGAGAGAGGGAGGTAAAGTGTTTGAAGACCACTTCTCAAATTGATGGATTTCCAGGTGTCTTCCAAAGTCATTTTTAGTTTCCTTTAACTGTCTTTAAATTCAGGTTCAGTGGCTTTATCTTTAGCTCACAAACAGTAATAAAGTTTGGTAAGAGTTATTAAATTAGAATCAGTAGCTATGAATTCTATGCTAATGAAGACATGGATCGTATAATCTGAGAGAATCTGGAGTTAATAGCTGAGTCTGCCCCTTAAATGAATTGAGGCAGTTATTTTTTTTTAAATCACATCATCTTTTAATTTTAACAAAACATAGGATATGCTTGTCACTCTTCCTAACTACCTTCTGAATGTACTTGAATTACTGCCAATAGACATTGAATTCTTTCTAAGAACTTGCGAGAAAATATACCCTGGCACTTAACCTTTCCTACCCATTTCTGAGGAAAAGCAATAACAGCAAATTCAATTACAATACCAGATTCACCACTGGACTCCTTGTGCTTTTGCAGGTTGATGTTATAAAGCGTCAGTGGCAATAAGTCGATGCCTTTAATAAAAAGGTTTCATTTTTTCCCTTCTATCTATAGAGGAGGGAGAGCATATAACATTATAAAGTACAACTGACTTGTCCTAAAATAATAAAGCCCAAGTGTCAGATTGAATAAAAAAGTATTTTCTCGTAAAGATAGGACAGCATCAAAACCAGCTGACCTTGTGCTAATGCCAGGTGGTCCAGAAAAGATGAAGGATCGAATGAATTCTACACTTTTGGAGGAGCAGTGGAAAAACAAACCTGGGAAGTAGGTTGGCCACTGTAACTCTGAAAAATACATTTTCTGTTAAATTTTCTTCGGATTAGACTTTTGATCTATGATCATGAGGTGGTTCAGCTAAGTAGGTAGATGGGCAGCTAGCTGGATATACTTGGAAATAGATACGTAGGACTCACATTTGGCTCATTTGTCAAGAGCCTGAAAATTCATAAAAATAACTTAAATAAGTGATAATATGAATAAAAATTCATTCCATAAACATTTGCTGCTCTTCATTAACAAGGTGCACGAAGGCGATGAGGATGCTGACACTGATGATAATGATAAATTTTAAGTGCTTTTTGTGGGTCTGTGAGAAGACCCTTGTAGGCACTAGTCTATGCCTGTTTCTGTTTTACTCTCATTGATCAGTGTTTGTTCTCACTCTCGTGACATGCTAATGATCTTCACAAATGCTGTTTTATATAAGAGGGGAAGCACATAGTAGGCCAACACAATACAAACCCGTACTAATTTCCTTTATTGCATTACAGCAAATTCTTCGTCACTCTAGAGAAAACTCAACAAAAGTTATATTCCTCATTACTGACGGATATTCCAATGGGGGAGATCCCAGGCCAGTTGCAGCATCTCTGCGAGATTTTGGAGTGGAGATCTTCACGTTTGGCATATGGCAAGGGAACATTCGAGAACTGAATGACATGGCTTCCACCCCAAAGGAGGAGCACTGCTACCTGCTCCACAGTTTTGAAGAATTTGAGGCTTTAGCTCGCCGGGCGTTGCATGAAGGTAAGGGAAACCCAGTGGCATGACATGATGCATTTAAATGGGGGTTCCTGCTCTCCTATTGCTTGAAACTTATTGGAGGGTAACATCAAACCCTGTGAAATCTTCGCTGAGCATGATGCCCATGTGTTCTTGATGTATTAGGAGATGCGTTGAACTTCATAAATAGAGGTGACGGTCTGACTTGCAACAAGAGTATTTGTTTTGCTTTATTTGTTTTTTAACAGCTGCTATGGATTTTCACTAGATTATCCATATGCTCCCACCTGGAACCGTTAGAATCAATGGAATGAATTTAGGTGTGTTTTAAGACCACACACAGAGCGGGAAGCCTTGACTTAGATCTATTTATAGTTATCTGGAAGAATGAAGTAAACATGCAGAGACATGCATAGTGAATCTCACCAGAATGTTTCCAGAAATACACATGAAGATATAGGAACAATAAATACTTAATGCATACTTCTTGACCTGACAGTCTGAAGACACGTGTGCTTACACATAAGTTGAAGAGCATTACCCCAACAAGGAATGAAGTCAGTAAACCCATTCATTAGAGTTCATTGTACACCATTTATAAGGATGTTTAGTTGTATGATTTCGGTTAGATGAACTTCCAGGCATAATATGGGCATGTGTCTTGGTAAGCTACCAGGGAAAGTATAGATTGGGAGGAAATGACAGGAGATCCAGCCTCAGACCTAAACCATGCAGCAAGTTAGGTTTGATCCTTGCAGGTAACCATGTGAAAGATTCAGGTTGATGGGCAAATCATGGCCACGTGAGGTTTCAAGCAATTAGTGATATTCATAAGAGGCAGATCAGCCCTATCATAGTTCCAAGAGAAGCGTTTAGGAGCAGGATCTCAGACTAGCTATGGATACAGCAAAAAATCTTAGTCACCTACTTGCTGAGTGGCTTTTGGCAAATTATTTAGCTTTTGCACTCCTTAGGTTTCTTGTTCATAGAATAGGAAATGAGAATAGTACCTACTCTATAGGATTGTCACAAGGCTTAAATGGGTTAATACATATAAAGTGATTAGAAAAGTTACTGAAGGCTTATTATCCGCAGCCCTCACTAACCGTCCACTACTGTTCTTACCGTAGGCAATTTATCTAACATCTACAAGCCTCACTTCCTCTACTTTTAATGCATACCATTTGGTTTTGTCAAGAGGATTAAATAAAATATTTCAATATTACTAAGTGTAGTATTATCACATGGCAGAAATTCAGTAACTGTGGGGCTTCCTTTATTTCTCCTTTTCTCAGGGAAAAGTGGTATGTTGAGTGGAAAGGCAGGGTGGCTGTTACTAGCTGGGATTCTGAAATCATGGGTGTTATCTGCTGTGTTGTACAGGACTAATTTCCAGTCCTACCACCCCTCTGCTTGTAGGATTGGGGCCTTCTAGAACCCTAATGCCAAGTTGACCCAGAAGCTGAGTTGGGACAGAGCGTTCTTTTGGTTACAGTATTGCAACAGAGTTTTGGAAGGCATCACTTTTATTACAATAAGCAAATATCTAGAATGCATAATTCTCTGATCGAGTTTCCAGATTTGGTAAGGAAAGATCCTGTTCCTATTGCAAAAACATGATCAAGTCAAAGGAAATGAGCCTCATTTTCCCTGCCTTTAAGTCCTCTGAAGCTACTTTCAATTTGGATGGATCCACTTTTGGTCTCAAGATCATCCATGTTTCTGGCCATACTCCATAGACCTTGGTTACAGAATAATAACTTTCCCCATATGTAACATGTATACTTGCCTCTCTCTCAGACCTGAATGCCAGTGTACCAGTCTTGGTAGCTAGATCTTTCTTGCTTCTAAATTGCTCTACTGCAAATAATCCCATGGCCCAGTGCCTCAGAGCTAAGTGTGCATGTTGCAGACCTTTTACCCACACCACAGTCCCTTAGATGGAACTTTAATAGGGTACCTGATTGAACTGGTCTCTTTCCCTTGTGGCTGGAATCTTCTCTTTACTTTGCCCCCTGTGTATTGTTCAGAGTGTTAATGCATAGGCACAGATATTCCATAAATGAGGCCATCACCAATCTTCTTTCCGGGTATTCAATTGCAGTGCATGTGTCTTGCTGGAACTCACACATTTGAGTTCCTACGAGGGGCCCATCACTCTATCTGGGCCCAGCACCCGCCCAGGGATTTGGGCTAAGACTTTTGAACTTCTTCAGCAAAGTAAATGGAACTTATCATTTGCCTGATTCTAGGCCATCCATTCTGGATCGGTCGCCTTCAACCGTACCCTGCCCTGTTAAGTCACTTTCTGAACGACCCTGCTTGTGTTATTGAATTCCCAGCATGCCTCACTTCAGGACATGGCTCAAGTAATCAGTATGATCTCCATTCACATAAAACATGAGAAGTTACTTAACACAGAGAAATAAGCAATCTTCTGGTTCTATTATTAAACTTGTGTGGTGCTGTTAAGTTTTTATCCAATAACTGTAGAAGTGATGGTATCTATTCTTAAGCCAGTAGCTCATAATCCAAACCCTTATGCAGCAGTCAAGATTGTAATTTTATTTATCTTTTTGAAAAAGGGTTTTGGAAATCTAGTTACTGCTGCCCGACCTCATATTACGGCAGTGGAACTCTGCTGGTGTGGAAGCCAGGGGAGTGACCTGGGGAACCGACTACGTTACTTCCTGCCGCATCTGGCGATTCCTCGCTGAAGTGCTTAATTTCTGCCTGACCCTGCATGGCCTCAAGAGCTTATGATGAGGTCCCAGACTGAAATAACTTCACTGGCTGAAACAAACTCCCAGTCTGTGGTAGTGCACAGAACACACATGCATATTTGGGTGGGAGGGGTGTGCAGTTGGGAATTGGACGGATATGAAAAGCTATTTCGTCCAATTTGCACCTAAATTTTACCAACTGGAGAATGTAACAGTGAACTGCTAATTTGTCTTTTATTACCGTCTTTCCTGTGTCATTGACAGATCTGCCTTCTGGGAGTTTTATTCAAGAGGATATGTCCCATTGCTCATATCTGTGTGAGGCTGGCCAAGAGTGCTGTGACCGCATGGCAAGCTGCAAATGTGGGACACACACGGGCCAGTTTGAGTGCGTCTGTGAAAAGGGCTATTATGGGAAAGGGCTGCAGTACGAATGCACAGGTGAGTCTCCGGTTTGGGTGTAATTGTATCAGGTTATCTGTTGTGTAAAAAAAGATCCCCGAACTCAGTGGCTTAAGACATTTATTTATTTGTTGGTTGGTTGGTTGGTTGGTTGATTTATGTATGTACATATGTACGTATGTATGTATATCGCTCATGAATCTTTGGGTCAGTTGGGCAGCTTGTTTCGTCTCAGCTGTGCCAACTCAAACATTGTCATTAGCTATGATTTGGGTAGGTTGCGTCACTGCCCTTCGCTGGGTTTTCTTACCTGTTTGGGGATCTGCTGGTTGGAGTCTGGTCTGCAGCGACTTTGTCTAGGACCACGAGGTTGGCCTTTATGGGGCCTCTCAGATTCTATCAGGCTAGCCTGGGCTTGTTCACGTGATGGTGGCCAAAGTCCAAGAGGGAGAAAGGAAGTTTGCAGGGCTTTGTGAAGCCTTGATGTCCCTAGATTTGGGAAAGGAAGATTTGGGGGTCTTCTGTTTGTAATCAATCAATAACCAGATCTGTCCTATAGGCACTTAAGCCAAAATATGCCTTAGTCTCTGTAGGTGATCGAAGCTAGTGGGACTCTGGTCCTCAGGCCAGAATTTGTGGGGTTGTCACAAAAAATGTAACATTGGCTTGATGATCTTTCAGCTCTTTACAGGTCTCCACAAAGGGACATCAGAAAGCTCTAAAAGTGACATCACTTCACAGTGGAATTCACTGCATCGACATCTGTCATTTTACCTGCTCTAGATTTCCTTACAAGAGGATCTCTGTATTTCTGATATTTTATTAGCAAGGCCAAGAAGAGCAATTTAGGACTCTGGTGTTCTACATTATATTTTAGGAAATACTTCTAAGTAATATTCTCCTAAGTTTTAGAAGTAGCATGTGGCTTTCTGTGATAACACTTTGTTCTTTTTTACCTAAAAGACAACATTTGCTGTTTGGGAAGAATGTATTCCCGTGGAAATTAACAGCCACCAGGAAAATTTAGGAGCAGTAGGTTTACTGTATATGATACCATGTGGTCTTTCGCTGCTTGTTTCATGTGAACATTATTTTATTCTGACATTCGGAAGGTAGGTAGGCCTGCTCGACAGCACAGAAAGGTGTCTCTCCCCTGTCTACGTGACCTGCTGTCTCTCTTTCCTTTTTTCTCCTTCTCCTCCTAGGACATTTCCTTTTGTGTTCTTCTTTTATTCTCCTTTATTCCCATTGCCCCTCAGTTCCCCTCCTTTAATTTCTCCTTCCTCCCCTGGCCCTGGTCCCAGTGGGCAGACACATACTTCCTAGGTCCAAGCGTCCACGCTCACCCAGCAAATCACTCCTTTCTTGGCTCTGCTCCTACCCCACCCAGCAGGAATTCTCATTTAAGCAGAAGAAAGGGGAAAGAAATCAGCCCAACTGCCTCTGAGTTGGCAAAATGCCTCCCCTGGAATCTTCCCACACTTTCATCCACAGCCCAGCTTGGCACTCTCCCCAACACCCCCTCCTTTCCCCTCCTCCCATCCTAGCCCACCAGACACAGGCAGAAGCTCTCATTTTCTTTGCTCCGCGCTGTAGTCAGCATGTCTGCTTTCCGTGTGGTCGTAGACTGAACCGTTCCCTGCCAACAAGCCACTGCCGAATGGCTGCCCAAGAGCCTCAGCCATGCTGGGCTGCAGCCCCCACTGCTCCACGGCCCTATAATCTTGCATCCCAAGGGATAAGTGGCAGGATGAGACAGGGGGCAGTTCACAAGCCCACTACCCCTGGTTCCCCCAGTAGCTGTGGCTGCTCCTGGTCGTACGTTCCAGGCTGAAAGGCACAGCAACCTGTAATACGTGTGAGGTTGGGTGGGCCTCTCACTAGAGCCTCACAGAGGGGACAGGAGTACTTTTGCGGCTGGTTCTTGCCAAGCACACTGAGCACAAAAGGATTAATTTATCCATTCCTTCTCCTAAATTAGTAAGCCTCAGCTTACTACTCCTTTCATGAAAGATTTAAATGAGATCTAGTTGTATTGATACAAATGTTCATATTGTCACCTTTAGTATTTGTGGCTATGGGGTTAGGAAAAGGAGTACTGGAACCCCAAGGTGTATGCTGTGATCTGTGTATTTGTAGACCGCACCCATCACTGGCTTCTCCTACACGCTAGGAACTAAGAGAAGAGAAATTAATTACATCTTTCCTATGGCATGGAAGACTCATTACCAGACTCTTTAGGAAAGGCAAAAAGAAATATTAGCTCTACATCATCCAGTACTGAAAACCTGGAAGCCATGATCCCCTTTTAAAATCTATTCAGTGGACAGATGTTATTGAGCATGTTTTTCGGGCCAAGTCCTGTGCTAGGCACCAGGCAGGGATTCAACAGTGAGTGGACAGACATGGTCCTCAGCTGCTGGGAACCCAGAGTCGACGCACACAAGTCAGTCTGTAATTGCAAACTGTGGTGTGTGCTATTAAGTAAAAAGGCTTATATAAGGAAGGAACTGTAGGGAAGGTTCTACTAAGATTGTCCCTCTAACTAAGATCTGAAGGTATCTTGATGATAGCTGTTTTCTTTCCTTTTTTTTTTTTTTTAAGATTTTATTTATTCATTTGAGACACAGAGATAGAGAGAGCATGAGCAGGGGGAGAGGGAGAGGGAGAAGCAGGCTCCCCGCTGCACCAGAAGCCTGATATGGGGCTCGATCCCAGGACCCCGGGATCATGACCCGAGCCGAAGGCGGACGCTCAACCATCTGAGCCACCCAGGCGCCCCATGATGATAGGTGTTTTCTTACTCCGGGAGTGGATGTTACCTTTTGCTCCAAAGAGTTGGAATTCTGAGTATTTTTCCTCAGTGTAGAAACAATGCCTTTCAGAACCAAATCATTCCTCTGTAGAGCCAGGGGAAACCTTAGAGATTATCTACATGAAATCCCTCACTCTACAGGAGGAAATTGAGGTCTTGGGAAAGATTTATATTTTGCTTAAGATAGCCTGTCTAGCCATCAGCAGGACCCCAAAAGGGACCCAGGACACTTTTCTCTAAGTTCTATGTTGTTTCCAAGATATCACACTGCTTATTTTGTATTTTTGAAAATAGCTTCTTATATATGTTGCTTTTCAGATACCATAGACACTGAACTGTGCTCAGAGTGTTTAAAAACACAGGAAGATCTGGGTCAAATTCAACCTCTGCCAATTATAAACGATGTGGCTTTGGACAGTTAATTTCTTCTGAGTCTCAGTTTCTTCTGTGAAATGTGCTTAATAATGGTGTATATAGATAGATATACATAGATACAGATTTATATATGTACACACATCTATATCTTTGTATATAGAAATACATAGATATGTGTATAGATGTGTATACATATATATATTTTATATATGTACATATATTTAGGTTGAGAGAATATACATAGACCGCTTAGGATAGTATCTGGCACACCAATTCTTAATTAGTGGTACTTTTATTATTAATCATTATTGTTAGATAATATAAATATTATTATGAGAAATTTAATGAATGAATATCAAAGTAGTTACCTCACATATGAGATACTTGAAGATAAATGACACCATATATTTTATAAAACTTTGCCATGGGGGAGGATACTGAAGATCTATACACGCAGGTGAATACCATCAAGAAGGCTTGCACCTACTAAAGTTGGACTGCAGTTTGTTTTGTTTTGTTTTGTTTTTGAGAGAGAGAGAGAGAGAACATGCTTGAGTGCGGGGTGGGAGGCAAAGAGAGAGGGGGAAGAGAATCCCAACCACGCTCCACACTCCGTGCAGAACCCGATATGGGCTCCATCCCATGACACTGAGATCATGACCTGAGCCGAAATCAAGAGTTGGACGCTTAACCGACTGAGCCACCCACGCACCCCTGGAATAAATTTTGACCTGATGAGTCTCCAATGAAAATCAAGAACACTGAGTGAGAGAAGGCAGTGGGATAATGCGCCACTGGGTGTTGAAGAAAGTAGAGTTTGTTTGCTTTGATTAGGGAAAAAATATCCTGAGCTAAATTATATTTGTTAATTTCATAGACAAGAATGCTAGAGCTAGCTGTAAGGGCTTTGCTCACTTGGGAGATGAGGAAACTCCATCCCATGATCACATGGGAAGTAAGTGGCAGAGCTGAAGCAGAATCCCGGTCTCCCAACTCTGTACGGTCCTTCCTTTATTCTAGATTGTCTCCACTGGAGCTGTGAGACTTCAAAGAAAGATGATGACTGTGGTTATCACTGTGCTCTTCCCTTTTTCCCTCCTTGTTCTGGGTGATTGGCAATCTGGGGTGCCTGGATTCTCAAACAATGACTTTGCTAAGCACTGTCCAGTGGCTCTGCTTGAAGTGGCCTGAGCACCACTGTCATGGTAAGCAGCTGCTTCGCGGACAAGACCTTGATGCACAGAAGGATTTTAATCATTGTGGATCCGTTCCACATCCTGAACATTTTAACTTGAATGCAAGCTTGAAGACATTCATTAGAAGTTACTAACAAGTAATACTTTGTCAAAAGAGTTCAATTTTATGAGACATTTCTTAATATGCTTGAACTGGTTTTTGATTTCCCTTGGCTCAAAACTTGAGTTCATTTCAAAATAATCACATGCTTTTAGCTGGTGGTCTTGGAGAGTGTGTGCTAATAGGTTTTACAGAAGTGAAGACCATATAATAAATAGATAATCCAGGGTAGATGCTTTCTTCATGTACGTCTCATTCATTTGTATAATAGTGCTGACCATAGAAACCATATTCAACAGAAGTTCAACTAATGTTAAAAAATCTGCTAAAGAAAGAGAATTTGAAACACAGTTGTAATACTTACAGATCCATCCCCCAGATAGTCCAGTCTCAGGGAGGTATTGCAATAAAAGAAATCCAGTCCAGCAATCAAAATAAATTTCAAAATAGTACAAGTCCTTTTCTTGATTTTCTCCAACTCCAAAACAGGGATATATAGACCACAGCAATTCTTAAAATCTCACTTTTCTCATCATCCTTTCCCTTAGAAACCATAACTCTTCTGTACTTATCTCTTCAAATTCCTCCCTACAACCCCCCCCCCCCACACACACACACACTCACTCACTCACTCATACTTAAGCACACATGGGCTTTCCAAGTCCTAACTCAAGCTCCTTACCCTTCTTACTCTTTCCTCTTGAGTCTGCATCATCCTCTGGGGAACCACAAATGGAGAAAGGCCAGGAATATTTGCATATCGATCCTTTTTTGTTGTTTTTGTAAATCAATGTTTTATAAAAGGCCTATGATATCTTGTTTTTTTAAAAACCTACATAACTCAGTTTCATTTACTGTAAAGATTTTGTATGATTCAGAAATTCAGGTATGGAATTTTTAAAAAAGATTTTATTTATTTATTTGAGAGAGTGAGAAAAAGAGGAGTACAAGTGGGGGGAAGGGGCAGAGGGAGAAGCAGACTCCGCACTGGGCAGGGAGCCCGACTCAGGGCTCGGGGCTCGATCCCAGGACCCCGAGATCATGACCTGAACCAAAGGCAGAGGCCCAACTGACTGAGCCACCCAAGCACCCAGGTACCTGCATGTCCTTGTTTAAAGAGTTGAGAAGATATTCCTCTAGGATTAGTAATTGAACTTCAGCCAAGGGAACTGTATTGCAAAACTGTGGAGTCTAATGAAAAGAAGGTGTTGCTTCCATTTCTAACTCTGGCATTCCTTTCTTCATTCTGCTTCCTTTACACTGGCATTTGGACAGTGATACGGATGATGATGAGGATGACAGCAATAATAACTGATAATAATTAATTAATACTTAAAGAGCACTTACGATATTCTAGGCCCTTCCCAAACATTGCTATATATTAACTCACTTTATGTTTATAATAACTCTCTGGAGTATTGTTTCATTTTAGAGACAAGGAAACTTAAAGTCTGAGAGGTTGAGTAACTTGTCCTGAGTCACATAACTAATAGAGCTGAGAGGTAAACCCAAGTTGTCTGGCTCCAGAGCCTACAGTCTGGCCATAGAGATAGACATTTAACAAATGAGCACACAATTACAAATACAATGTCAAATTTTGTTAATTATTAGTTTGACCCTTATGAGGTCATCAATATTTGATCATTTTCTACCCATAAAATAGCAGCTTCATATGTTTTAACCAAATACTAGGAAGGAAAAGAAGAAAATGAGTTATATAAGATACAGATCTGCTTAATGTTTTTTAATTATGACTCATTCATAGAATAAACTTCAAGCTTCTTAGCATGGCATAAAGGCTTTGCCTGAGTTGGCCCGTATTTACCCTTTGAGCTAAGAGCTGGAACTCGTTATAGTTTCCACCAAATATCATGCTATTTCATTCCTCAGACCTTTTTTCCTGCTTCTTCTGGTTCCCTTCCCACTGCACCCAACTATTGTCTTTGTCCTACTTCACCAGACTAGTGATTCTAACACGCACTGACAAATTCATCGTGTGTGCCCATTGCTTACCTTCAGAGGTATAGTAAATGCTCAAGAAAGAGGATGTAGGTAAAAGGTCAAGTTTAATACCAGGATCTTAAATGGATGAGAACGCATTATTGAAATCTCAGGCAATTGCATGGATTTCATGTCTGCCTTGGGCACCACAGGATCCCTAGCCCAAAGGCACATGGTAAGAAATTTATAAGAATGTATTTTTTTAATGTAAAATATTTACATTTGGTTAAACTTGTCAACAAAAAATCAAATTCAGTGTATGGTTGATATCCTGGAGTGGTCATTTTTAGATAGCTAGATCATCACATCGGTTGTGAATAGCCAGTGAACTCTTGTTGTAAATCCAAGCAATGGCAGATGTTCTAAGCTTTCCCCTGAAGGGATTTGAGAGATGCAGAGTATGAAGACAATAGGCATCTTGAGGACACTGCTTCTTTGCAGACATTGACTCCATTTCATTGAATTTGGAACGACTTGCAGATTGAAAATTATAGCTGGATGAGGGCCAAGGCTGAGGGCTGGATAATGAGCAGAAGCCCCAGTTATATTATTTTTCATAAAAGGAGGATACACTGTAGAAATAGAAACACTAAAATATTTGTGTGGAAGTATCTTATACATGTAAATATATGCACATGAGTCCCCACCCCCATGCTGCACACAGACATTTTCCTGTCTAAATATTATGTCATTTCTTTGGAAAGAGAGAGGACAGAGAGCTCTAGAAATTCTTGAATGGAAACCAAAACATTTGGCAGTCTTGTTCTCTGAGCAGAGCTTAGCTGACTTTTTTTCCCCAAAAACATCCCCAGCGGTGCCCAATAATGGATTTGTAAGGTGTAAGGAATCTGTACAACGTATTCCTATTTGCTTTTTATAAGGGAATATTGTTAG
The DNA here is from genome assembly GCF_004348235.1 of Phoca vitulina. Lineage (NCBI taxonomy): Eukaryota > Metazoa > Chordata > Mammalia > Carnivora > Phocidae > Phoca > Phoca vitulina. The sequence goes on along the minus strand of NW_022589724.1, from coordinate 11,497,524 downwards.
TATTGACACTGGTTACCATCAGCTTAAGCAGAAGGATGGTTAGCAGCTGCCTAGAGTAGGCTAGTTTGTTCGGTTTTCCACTGATTAAGGTAGGCATTCAGTCCTGGTGGTGCATTTTCCAGTCTATCATGATGTTATAACAGGGAAATGCATAGAATTAGATGCATTTAACCACAGGTGTGAAACATCACCAAACTCCAAAGTCAGTAAATTTTATTTTCAGTTCAGTTATTGTATTCTTCAGCTCTGTGATTTCTGTTTGGTACCTTCTTTTCTTTTCTTTCTTTTTTTTTTCTTAAAGAGAAAGAGAGAAAGCGTGTATGTGTCGGGGTGGGGCAGGGGAGAGAGAGAATCCTAAGCAGGCACCACACCCAACATGGAGCCCAACTCGGGGCTCAAACCCATAACCTGAGCCTAAATCAAGAGTCAGCCACTTAACCGATTGAGCCACCCAAGCGCTCCTCTCTTTGGTACTTTCTTATATTTTCTGTCTCTCTGTTGAAGTTCTCACTGTGCTCATCCATTCTTCTCCTGGGCTCAGTGCACATCTTTATGACCCATTACTTTGACCTTGTATCAGGTAAATTTCATTAAGGTTTTTTTTGCTGAGGTCTTATATTATTCTTTTGTTTGAAACATATTCCTCTGTTTCTCCATTTTGCTTGACTGTCTGTGTTGGTTTTTATGCATTAGATAAAACAGCCACCTCTGTCTTGAGGGAATGACCTCACGTAGGAGATGAACCTTAACTCTGGTTGTCTCAAAACTTTGTGATTGTCCAAGCAGCCATTTTTATTGTTAGTGGCTCCCAGTTGTTGAGGGTGAGCCAGGACCTGACAGTGTCCCAAAGGGGAGGAGCTCAGTTAGCATCTGACTGCAGGTTGATTAGAAGCCAGACCCTCAGGCAGCAGCTTTTAAAGGATGCAAATATAGATAGTCTTGTGGGAATGCTCTCAGAAGCCCTGCCGGCCACCAGAGCCAGGCGATCCAGAAGTGTCCCCTCGGTGTCAGTTGTAAAAATTCAGGCTCCAGTGGAGTGTATACGCTCTTTTGGGGGAGATATTGGTGAGCTGTCACAAGGCTGAGGTAGCATCTACCTGCCTCCATTCCCTCAGGGCAGTAGGCCTCGGTGTGCCAAACCTGAGACCTATGCCTGCAGGCCAAGCTCCAGGACAAGCAGCAGGCCTCTTGGAAAGGACAGAGGGTGTCTTTCAGTCTGCTGTCTGTGCGGTGCCCTGGGGGTGGTAGCCTACCGAAGACTGTCTGTCCCAGTGGTACCATCTGTGGGACCCAGGAGCACAAGCCCCGGGCCACCAGAGCCAAGGGATCAAGGGGCAGCCTCGGAGCCGAAGCTGCAAAGCCAGGGCACCAGATGGGACATACTGTCACTGTAGAGTGTGGCAGAGGGACTGCGGCCAGATGGTGCCTGCTGGGAAAAAGGAAAAAAAGTCTGGTGTTTAAAACAAATAAACAAGATGGTGCCCACTGACTGGAGCAAGTGTGAAGATGGTGCCGGCCAGCCAGCAGGCTTCTAGCTGTGAGCTCCATGAAATGCCTGCCCCTCAGGCTGGCCCTTTAAGGTTGGCAAACGAGCCTCATCACGTGAAGTCTGGGTGCCGTCGGATGGGCTGCTCGTGCTGAGTGGGGGCAGGCGAGCGGCAGGAGCCCCGTGAGAGCTGCTTCTCTGTTGGTTACAGTCCTATGCAGCTTGTGGACGTGAGCCTTGAGCCTGCTTGGTTTTCAAAGCTAGCTGTTTCTGGGGCTCATCAATCAGGTGCAGGTCTTAGGAGTTCAGGTGCCCAAAGTGGGGTTCAAACCCTTCACTCCTCATGGAGAATCTCTGGGCTTTGAGTTTCCTCGCAGTGGTGGGTCACCCTGGGCAGGGATGGGGTTTATGGTGAGATTGTGTCCCTTGATGTGGGCCTGACACATAGGGGTTGCTCAGTTTTTAGATTTTTTTCAGAGGAAGTTGTTCCATATGTAGCTGCAGAGTCAATGTGTCCTTGGGACGAGGTGAGCGCAGGATCCTCTTATATTGCCATTTTAAACCAGAACCTCCCAAAGTCAGTGTTTTGCGTTCTTTAGAAATACTCATAAAAATATATCCAGCATTCTAAAATTGTCAAAATAAAGATTATAACCAATTCCTGCTATGATATCATTATAAAACCTTACCTTTTTTCCTTCTATTCCCTGGGCCCGTAACTCCAGTAACAATGAAAAGGATGCAAAGGAAAACGTTTAACATCTGCTAATTAGTAGTCTTTAAATATTTTGCTCACGTAACCCCTAAAAAGTTGAAAACCCATACACCCCTTGTCAAAAGTAGCCATTGGAAAATTTTCAGCAGGATTTTAAAAGATGGTATTTCCATAATACTGTATTGACTTTTATTTTATTTTTTAAAAAGATTTTATTTATTTATTTGACAGAGAGAGAGCACAAGCGGGGGGGAGTGGCAGGCAGAGGGAGAGGGAGAAGCAGACTCCCCGCTGAGCAAAGAGCCCAATGCGGGACTCCATCCCAGGACCCTGGGATCACGACCTGAGCCAAAGGCAGACACTTAACCGACTGAGCCACCCAGGCGCCCCTGTATTGACTTTTAAAATAAAACTATTGTAACACTTTTAAATGTACCCATTGAAATCTAAATACTATAACAAATTTGATTCTTTCTAGTAGTATCCCTTTGTGAAGCAGCTGTTTTCAATGCAGAACCTTTGCTTGGTTTCTTGTTTTCCATTCTACTTGCACCACCTAATTCAAATGCAGTGTAATTTTGTTCTAAAGCCTTTTATTGATCACAGAATTCTGCTTCTTTGCCACAAAAATTGTGGATATACATTGAAATTTTTAGATTTTCTGTGACCAAAATTGCTGTTCAATTGAGTTATTATTTTAAGTGTTATTTGTATAAAATTTGTCAAAGATATTATTCCTTTTGATACTTATTACCTGTAGAAATAAGATGCTATTGGAGATTCATGTCTTCATGAGATGGATCGTGATTAATTCATGTGTCCATGGACTTCTATTATTAGAATAATAGAGCATACAACATCAGTTTCATTTCTATTTTTCATTTTTGTAGGTTTTAGTGCTGAAAACCTTCTTCATACAAATATGTAGATTGGGCTTGAAAGAGTTGTGTTACATTGATGTCACTCAGTTCTTTGAGTTCCTCCTGAGTTATGTGCCAAAAATAACATGAGTTATCTATCATCAAAAAAAATATCGCAGATGATCTATTAGCTGACTGTTCCCTTAGGTCCTTTTCCAATTTTTTTGAAATTGAAGAATTGAAATACTTTTGCCTTGCAAAAGGAATTATTACCCAATCATTACAATCATTATAATCATTCATTTTTTCACAAAGTCTCTTTGCTAGGACATGTTAAAAGACTACCCGATGGGACACCTGGGTGGCTCAGTTGGTTAAGCGACTGCCTTCGGCTCAGGTCATGATCCTGGAGTCCTGGGATCGAGTCCCGCATCGGGCTCCCTGCTCGGCAGGGAGTCTGCTTCTCCCTCTGACCCTCCTCCCTCTCATGCTCTCTGTCTCTCATTCTCTCTCTCTCAAATAAATAAATAAAATCTTTAAAAAAAAAAAAGACTACCCGTTAACTATTTCACGTGGAAGGGCTTTGTTTAATCATGTCTGGGAAAATCAAAACAATACAAATTTTAATAAACCTTTAGCAGTCCAGTAATTTCTGATAAAATTATTTTACCTTAGAATGTGCATTAATATATTCTTACCAAAATCTTGGAGCCATAGATTTAGCTTATTTAATCTATGGACAAATATCTATATATAACCTATTTGTGAAAATATTTCACACAGTTAAATCTATTCTCCAAATCAGACTTATTTTCTGAGAGAAAAAGGCTAAATAAGCTAATGCACCTTCCGGTGGCCAGCATATTACTTTAGATTTCTACAATTGACAAATAAGGCAGAGAGCCTACTCTGAGTTTCTCAGCTGGATAGAATAAGTTGCTGCCACCTTTAGTATTTCCCGTGGATATTGTCTCCCTTGCTTTGCCCTCATCAGACTCTTCTGAAGAAGTGACATATTCTTTGACACTAGTCAGGAAGTTGAAAAGAAAAGGTGGTAAATGAACAATGCCTTTACTCCCACTTGCCCAGCATACAATGTTTCTGAATTCAGAACATCCCAGAAATGAGCCAAAATACTCCATTTCCAATGTCGGGAAATACTGAATGATATTTAATTGAAATATGTGTAAATCAAGGAACGTTTCTTGGAGGACTTGCTTATTGTACCTTAATTAAGGGAAGGTCTCCAGGTATCAAGATTTTGAATCGTGCGGGAGCTTTGTTGCCTTGGGACAATGCATCCTAGAAAGATTTAGAAGGGATGAAAAGTACACATTTCTTTTGAAAAGTGAATGAAGGGCAGTTGCGAAAAGGTGCTCTAGACGCTTTCTCTGGTACATCAGCTTACGTAAGGGTACCTGTCCATGTTGAGGTTCTGGAAATTGTTTCTCGAAATGATTCATGCCACAACCACACGCCTCTTGCAAAGTTTTTGCCTACTTACGTTCCTCATTTGCAGAAGAGGAAACAGTGTTAAACAATTTAAGAAGTTTCCCTAATGTCATTCAACTGTAAAGAAGTTAGCATGCAGACCCAGCTCCCTTGGATCCGAGAATTCGTACTGCCTCTGAGTCATTATACTGCCTGCAGTCCACCCATAGCCCTCATTGCACGGTCATTATCCATCAAAGAAATGATCCAGAAATATTTTGCTTCTCTTTTCAGGTTATATTTAAAGTAAACTGTTGCTTCTAAGTTGTAGCTTAGCATCCCAGATGTTTGGTCCTGTGGGGTCTGTACAAGGTTTGGTGCTTACTAAATATTAGGTGACTTGGAGATAGTCAGTGTTAGCAATTTGAAAATGATAGCCCAAGCTACAGAAAATCAGGCTCAGGGAATCATGATGTGCCATGTAGTATGCTAAATGCTGGTGGTGGTAAGATACAGATATATAGTCATCGATTGCCGTTAGTGGCCTGAACTCTACTCATGAATCCTAGTTCTGTCTCTTACTGTGTTTTTCTGGGTAAGTTCTTTGACCTCTGTGGACCTTGGTTTTCTAGTCTATAAAAATGGGGTTAATAATAGCAGGATGCTCATAAAAATTAAATGAGATAATGTGTGCAGAAAGCTTGCTAGGGTGCTTGGCTTATAGTAAGTGCTTGATTAATTTAAATTATTATACTCTACCAATGTGGTTCTCAATAGGGAGCGATTTTGCCCCCAAGGGATATTTGGCAATGTCTGGAGACAATATTGAGTGTCACAGCTGGAAGGAGCTACCGTCATCTCGTGGCTAAGGGCCAGGGATGCTGCTAAATACCCTACAGTACACTAAACAGTCATCAACAAGTTCCAAATGCCAATAGTGCTGAGGTTGATAAGCTGTGTTCTGTATTGACAAATTGAGTTAATGCTTTAGCATAAGATTAAAAAAGCATTACTCTATCTCTTTGTAAAGTTTTAGAGGAAATATAAAAGCCATACGATTCTACTAGGGTTAAATTATCTCTTAATTATGATCATTGCATCATCTTATGCTCCAGATGCCCCAAACCGCTTGTGGCCCCTCAGACACCTAAGCGCCTTTCCTGGTTCCGTGCCTTGTCCCCTTTACCTAGAATCTTCCACATCTTATCTGTCCATGTCTTACCAGTACTTCAGGATTCACAACAAATTCACTTTTCTTATGAAACTTTCCCTTTTATCCCTTCTTCCATAGATTCATTGCCGTAGCAATGAGTTAGAGCTAGAGTTTTTGGTTTTCTTAAATACCTTCTTTCTGTTAAAACACCGTATAGTATGATCATTTGGGGTAGGTTTTTCTTCTTTAATATTCTATGAATCCCTTTAGGGCAGGATTACATTCATGTCTCTTTCTTTTTTAATAGCCTCTGTGACATGGCACAGGGACTTGGAGTAAGCATTAATAAATTTTGAGTGAAGAATGAATGAGTAAATAAAGCACACTGTGTGTTCAGATACTAGAACACAGCATATGGAAACTCTGCTTGGTTCCCAACTTCCTGGGAATTTTCCATTCCTTTTTTGGAGAAGTGAAGGTGAACAAGTCTACTGACCCTGAGAAGCACTGGCTTAGAATCAAAGCAAGCCATCTGGAAGGCTGAGTTCAACATAGGAAGTGGCTAATAACACATTTTATCTCTTTTATGTTATCTAGTTATTGACATTATTTTCCAAATGTACTAAAACTGTGTCACAGGCGCACGTGTGTGTGTTTGTGTGTGTGTGTGTGTGTGTGTGTAAAGCTATTTGCATGTATTGATGGTTTGGAGAAGTATTTTAATTCATCTAACAGTGCAAGATAGCATTCCAGAATGTTGTGGATTTTTACCATTTAACAAATACATAAAGCAAATCACTATTACTGTATGGAGCATAATGTTTGTAGTTGGGGAAATTTCCCTTAAAACTTGAGATTTAGAAATTTTGTCAAAATATGGAAGCAGGTGTATGAAAATATGTCATGGACCATGAAACAAGTGATAAGAAAAAAATTAATCAAATGCACTTTATATGTGAAATACTGCAAACACAGCCATAAACATTAATAAAAGAAGTTTACTGTTTCACCATCAATATTTAATATTTTAAACAAAAAAGAGTTGTTTTACTGTGGTATACAGTATTATTCTTAACCTAGAAAATACAAAGAAATAAATTGGAAATCACTAGAATTAATAGATTTATAAGGTAGCAAATAAATACTTCAAAATCAATAAATTTTTATGCAGAAACATTAAGTTTAAAAAATCTTATGACATCCCATTCACAATAATAAGAAAAAAATATATATTTCCTAAGAATAATTTGAAAGAGAATTGTGTGACCCTCATGAGGAACTATAAAATTTTATTGACACTGATATAGGAATAAGGTCAATCTATGCAGGAGGAATACTAATTTCCAATCATTCTAATACTCACGTACACTCTTCATCATATAATGTTCCATGGTTCAAGGTATCTGTAAAACAGTAGTTAGGCATGAAGAAATATCCCTGACCGCTGACCAACCACACCTGTGTAGTGACCTGGTACCCCAGACTCCAAAATCCGGTTTCTCAATCTTGGATATTTTTGGATGTACCTTGAAATTTTGCTTCTTTGACTTTTGCTTTTGAATTTTTATCACATTTTTTTCTTTTGAGGTAATTGTAGTGTCACATGCAGTTTTAAGAAATAATACAGAACGATCCCCTATATCATTTTCCTAGTTTCTCCCAATGGTGACATCTTGTAAAATTGTAAAGTAATATCACACTGTGGATATTGACATGGATGCAGTCAAGATACAGAATAGTCCCACCCACCACGAGGATTTATAATGTGCTCTTTTAGAGCCCCAAACACTTCCCTTCTGGTCCTAGTTGCCCTCACTTTGACCTCTTGCAAATGCTAATCCGTTCTCCATTTCTATAATTTTGTCATCTCAAGAATGTTATATAATCATTCCCTCAGCGGAGAAAGAGGGATGAGGAGCATTGCCTTATTCCTGCCAAGTGAACACAGATATCTATGTTCCTCATTTTGCCCCTACTGACACTGTGCATGTGTATGAGTCCTCATTACTGCTGGATGTGGATGGAATTTCTGGCTCTAGGAAGGCCTCCTCATTGTTCCCCACATGACCTCCCCAGACACTACAAAGAGGGGACCTCTTTGCTGCGTGGTGGTGATGAAAGTTCTGACTCTCCATGGGCCAACTCTGACACCACTCCAGAGGGGGTGAGGAAAGACCCCTTGCTACTTCCAGGTGAGTGTGGAAGTGAGACACAACCCTCACCCCTGTCATCTCCATTGGTGTGAAAGACCTATCTCTTTACTTGGTCATCTCTGATACCACTCTGCCAGAGGTGTTGGGGTGAGGGTGGTGGTTGCTAGAGCTTTGCAAGAGTAGAAATCTAGACTTCCCTCTTGGTCTCTGCCTGGTATGGCTGCATTGGGCCACAGTTTTTCTGTGGTGTTTGGCTGGAGTAGAGGAGTTGACTGGTTCTTGTCTAAAAGTGTCCTAACTGCCATTTCTTCATCCTTTGGCTGGAGAGAGCAGTATTTTGTTGTTTTGGAGGGTTTTTTTGTCCATTCCCAATGGTGTTTTGGATGGCCAGCTTCTCTAGCCCTAAGTCTGGGATGTGTGAGGAAAAAGGAAGCCCAAGGAACTCACTACCATGTTGGGCTTTGGTTCTCAAGGTCCCTAGCTGGTCTGCCTTTTTATTAGTGTCATTTTACGTTTATTTTATATGTAACATTCAGAGTTTTTAGTTGTACTTACCAGGAAGACTAAGAAAAAGTACATCTCCATCTTCTCAGAAACAGATTCTTCTACTTTTTGCATGCATCATATCTTCTCTGGTGACACATTTTTCCATGTTGGTTGTATCAATTCAACAGTGGTATTGCTTTTTATGTGTTAACTAGGCACACCTTTTGTGGAAACAGTGATGTCTGTTTTTCCCACATCTTATGCCCAATGATGACTTATTTCTATTGAAACCAAAAGTAAAATGGAAGAAGAATAACTAATGACCAATAAATAAAGGATAACAATTTTAGAAAAAGTTATAGAGACAAATCTTGGTTTTTTTTGTTTTTTTTTTTACAATTAAGAAAAAAAAAGCATTCATCATAGTTCAAGGTTCTGAAATGATCCTTATGTAGAGAGGAAAATGGAAGTGACTGAATCATACCATGTATTTGAGAATGAAATGTTATTGTCCTTCAAAATAATTCTCCAGAAGTCACCCAGAGTGATCTTATCACATACCTTAACTTGAACATTGTCATTGTTCTCACTTTTTTAAGGATAAACTCTTAGCTTTTAAATGTGGCCTATCCAGTCTTCATGGTTTTGGCACCCACTTACTTTTCTAGCCTCACCCCTCTGTACTCCAGCTAGCGTGAATGCTTGTTTTTTCAAGCATGCTCTCTCTTGCCTCTGGGACTGCACGTGTTGATCCCTCTGTTTTAAATGCCATCCCCCTGCGCCTACACTTCTCATGTCTGTGCATGGTTCTGGTCTCACTCTGAAATCACTTTGACCAACAAAGCTGACCACCCACCCCTGCTTCAAGTCTAGGTAATGTCTCTCTTATGCATCGTCACATAACATGGTACTTTGCCCCTTTTAATCATCCCTGTAAGACTACAATGTCTGTAAGGGTACAGATAGAGTTCCGTCTTATTCTTTATCCCCAGTATCCTGTTACCTGTCATATCCTTCTCATCCCTACAGAGGGTCATGAAATTTTAGTGTTACAACTACTTGGTTACAAATATGATCACCCATGGTATCATAATGGAAAAACCAGTTCTTTAATTGGTTATATAACATAGAGAACGGCAGACAGCGTCAGAGCCAGTAATAATTACCAGAATTTTCTTCCAGGGATTCTCACTTGATCCTTTGCACCACACCCTACTTTAACGGATGAACTGGGAGAAAGGTGGTGACATGGTGAACTTTAATGTGTTGAAAGCATTGCAATTGCCAAAGTGAAATACTTGCAATTTTATTTACACACGGATTATTCAGAAAACAATCCAAATATTTTAATATGGGAAGATGGAAGGACAAAAATTGCTAGATGAGTGGACTACTTCAAGGTGCAGTAGACTAGACCACCCAGATATCAGAATGAATGCTGGGTGGAAGAGATCATTCTAAATTGGGGTTTATGGAAACGACAGAAGGAAATCATTTAAATCTATCCATTGACTCCTTTAACTATCCAGTATCTTTTAGGTATTTTGGGTGATATGAATGTTGCCCAGTACTTGCCTTAAAGTAGCTTATTATGAAATGGAGCTATGTAATAACTATACAGAAGTCACAATGTGTGTCATGAACAAAGCATTATGGTTAATCCAGTTCTAAGCAACTGAGTTTAAATGAAAATTAAAATGATCTGGCATATATGATATACAAAATGCTGTAGCTGTTCCAAAAATGTTTACTTTTAGTTATGGAGGTGATGGGATTTGCACTGGGTTTGAATGATAGGATTTGGACAGTTAGAAATAGGAGATACCACTGTGGAGAACAGAATGTACAGACCGGTGGTGGATATTAGCAGTAGCTTGTATGGATGTGTGAGTGGACTAAATCTATGAACATAGTGGGATTCTGGGCAAGAAAGTTAGGGAGTAGGAACTAGATTGTACTAGGACTTGAATTCCAGGCTGCAGAGATGGCCTTTGGTTAATTGGCAACTGCAAGCCATTGGAGATTTCTGAGCAGGAAAGTGGCATGATTGAAGCTGTGTTACAGGAATATTAATTTGGCATCTGTGGACAGAAATCATTGAATGTGGAGTAACCTAGAAGAGGAGTTATATGTATGGAGGTTACAGCATCATAAAATAATAAGGTCCTAAATTAGCATAGAAACCATAGGCATGGAAAACAACAGATATCCACATTTCCAAACTCCCAAAGAATTTTAAAGTCTTATTGAAGTGAGGTAGAGACGATGAGGGAGGGAGAATATCGAAGGCAAGTATGGCCTAAGACGTGACTCGTAATTTACCACTCCTTGTAAGACCACAGGGAAATGAATTTGACAACAAACACCAAACCATTCTCAGAATTTTTCTGCCTTTCTTACTGCCAAGCTTGTTCTTACATCCAAAATATGTGATTTCTCTCTTTCCTTAGGTCAGGCTAATATTCAGCAATTATGCATTAGTACAGTTGTAAATGTGGTTAGGGTATTGGAATACTTATGTACTGGTTGGTGAATAGTGACTTCCCTAAGTCTCTTGAATGTTCCTTTACTGATCTGACCCCTTTTCCAGGCTCACTGGTGCCTGTCCCCTAGATGTAATACCTGGCAGATGAGTGGGCCTGTAGAATTCTGCTTGGTGCTACAGCTGATACCTATTGTCATTGATCAATGATCATGTCAGTCTGAGTTGTAATATTTTGAACAGTACCCTTATCATGCATGAAGTTTTCTCCCAGAAGGTTCTCAAGTTCTTCAAGCAATAGACCTATACGTGTCTGAATCTCAGGGATAGATCCACCCTAGGTTGAAGTTGAAACCCTATTGCACTGAAATGCATAGGATTTCACATTTAAATAATTGATTCATTGGTTATTTTATTCTATTATTTACAAGAGAACACTTCTACATCTTTACTTCAGTAAGTTTAAATCCTTGAGGAGTACAGCATCATGTGGATTCTGTGGCCAATGGCCTTAGCCGGAAGGTTGCTTTGGAATTTGGCATGGACCATACCACTGTCTCCGTGAGTATGAGTTACTTTTCCCCAGGTTACTCTGGTTTGTTGTTGTTGTTGTTGTTGTTGTTTGTTTGGTTTGGTTTGGTTTTGGTTTTGGTTTTCCATCAGGGGTCACTGTGGTGTTCTTTGTTTTATACACAGAAGCGCATCTCTTGCCTAGATAGAATTCAGGTTCATCTCAAGCATAAACACCTTCAATTTTAAGGAGGGCTGCGTGCTCCCTCTGGTTCCACAAACCAGTAAAAATGGCCTTGGACCATAACCTTCCAGACATTTTTGTCATTTTAGGAGTCCTGCTCCCACCAGGCCTCCACAGGCTCCAAAATGGCCTGATTAATTGGTAATTTTAAAAAACTGTTAATACCCAGTGCTAATGAGAGTACAATAAGATATATACTTTTAGTCCAAATAATGGAAATATCAAGTAATTTGGCAATAGGCTAATGAGTTTGAGAAGTTAATATTATTTTGCTTAAGAAAAAAATTTTCAACTGATGAAAAATTTGTTTATAATTGTTCATAATTATAAAAAATTGGATTCAACTTAACCAATATGGTTTAGCTTACGGTAAATTTTATTTTCTTCTTTGTATGATTCTAAGTTATTGGTTATTTGAGAAAGAATAAACAAGGTTAAAGATAATGTTAAAATCTCCAGTGGCCTCTCCTTAAAGTGCTTGCCCACAAAATTTTTGTTGTAAAACTTAGGATGATCTCACATTTCTCGTCCAGACAGTAAACACCTTAAGACAATTAAGAACATGGAGATTTCAACAAAAAAGGCTTTGCCTAAGTATTTTGTACTTAGCCAGGTTGTATTTCTCTCTCCCTCTCTCTCTCTCTCTGTGTGTGACATATATTAATTCTTAGCAATATAATAATTACTTTGCTGATGCATCCTCTTTAAGACATGGTCTTTTGAGGGTTTTATTTTTTGTTTTTTGATAGACTTGTCCTGATCCATCAGTAATTTCCTTTCCAGTCTGAGCAGATGCTTCTCTTTGCAACATGGCCTCCTGCAGCCAGTGGTCCATTTGCTGCTTTGGCACCACGCAGTTGCTCAAATTCACAATTTTGTCCAGATATGCTGTACTTCAGCCAAATAAGCTAACCAATCGTGGGAAGATTGACAGGATGCTAATTCATTTACCACAGATTCAGTTGTGCAGTATCCAAGACAGTTAAAATCCTCCTTATCTAATTCATTAATGAACATGGAAAGGATCTTGGCTGTCTCATAAAAGCAAGTTTCCTCGTATGCATGCCTACATGCTTGTCTTATAATTGTGAAAATACTGGGTCAGTGTGGGGAAAACTGGTTCTTTTCTAGGGCAGTGAATCCCTGTGCTCAAAATCCTAGCACAGCTATTTGTAGGAACAGATTCCTTATTCAGATCAAATCCATAAAGTTGAGAAGGAGCCTGATGTTGTAAGAATAAAGAGCCTTTCTCTGGGGGCCCAGACACTTGCTTGGTGCCCTTCCTAGATAGAGCAGAAACTAGGGCTTTTGAGTTGCATGACTCTTGAATGGCATTGTAATCTACCCAAATGGGCACCCTTGGAGTTGTGTAGTGCACAGTCTGAATGCAGCTGATGCAGCCACCTTACCACTGTAGTCTTCAAAGGAATTTATTAACCTTTGAAGATGAATTGTGCAAGGACAGAGGCTCTTAATACTTACCAAATTTTTAAAAATCAATCTTAGATTATGTATATGAAGGAATTTTATAAAGTATTTGCTACTGTGTATGTTATTTATATTAACTAAAATAGTCATCTAACAAATTAATATTTAGTGGATGGGATGGATTAGAGAGAATGGAGGCTTCTTTGTATTTTACAAATTCCAAACTGGTTGACATTTTAATTTATTTCAGCCAAAGAATTGCACTGTCAGCTGAAGAAAAATCTAACATTAGTACAACGTGATAGCTTCAAGAATCACACTTCCAGTAATAGTAGCTGATAACCGCCAAGATGTTTCTGAAAAGAGAAAGTGCTTATTTTACCAACAACTAAGAGAGCAATTAAGAAATAGTATTTGGGACATTTTCAGGAAGGAAACATTTAATATTTAAAGGAAAAGAACATACCCCAGCCCTTTACCATCACTTGTGAAACTTGCTAAAACCACAGTTTTATTTCTTCTTTTCGATTTCAACTTTTGCTTGGTTTTAGATGAGGAATTTCCCCCCTTGGGTATCAAAGAAGTTGATTATACCTCTCCCACTAGAATTGTGCAATGCCTTTAAATAGTTCTCCTCAAGTCTGTTTTCCATTATCATTATGAATTTCACAATACATTTCCAAATGTACTTTGGGATATTTTTATCCAAACACTGTTATCCCGTGTTGTCAACTCTCGATTACTCAAACCATTTCGGAGGGTAATATTGTTAAGATGACTTTGTTTTTATGTAATATTATTTTAAAAATAAACTATAAAATCTGTAAACAGAATATGACTGCTCATATGGAAGATCTCTTTAACTTACTTTCTAGTATGATTCTATTTATAGAAACATCAAAGGTTAGCATTGAAAAGGTCATAGTCATCAGTAGTTGTAAGTTTTGTATTTTGTAGGAAAAGAAAAGAAAGTCGCTGGCCAGTGACTGCGTAGCTCGTCAGTAGAAGAGCCAAGGTTGCAACTCGGTGGTCTTGACCCCAAGTTCAGTGTTCTTTCACTTCACCCAATTATTATTCTCTCTGACTTAATCCTCCCTCCACATTAAACCCACCTCCACCTTCCAACAAAGCTTATTTTCCCTTGACCTTCTTTGACTGAGTGACTGTTGGTCAGGAAGTGGGATGGCTAATGACTAGGTCAGATCATTGGAAGACTCTCTGAACTACAAGAGCATGCTGCCCACTGAGAGAGAGAGGCGAGTGCATGTGTTACATACAGTGTGACGTGTGCCAGAGCAGAGAAGGGTAATGTACTCCAGGGGCTCAGCAGTGAAGCCAACAAAATCTGAAAAAGTTGGAGGAGCTTTGAAGAATGAGTTAGTCTTGAAGGACGCTGGAGGCTCGCTCAGACAAAGGAAAGCATATGCAAAGGCAGAAGCTAACTAGAAGATGAGAAAGAGAGGTAATATTTACCAAGCACCAGAGCATCTACCAGGCACAACACATCTAGGAAGGAAGTATAATTATCTCTTTTGTTGTCCAGAAAGTTAAGAGCTGGGGACCTTATTCTAAAATTTATGCCAGATATTGTTGCTTTACTCACATTATTTCAGTTAATCCGAACAACAAAATTTATAAGGGAGGTACTACTAATATTACACACAAAGAAACCAAGTCTCAGAGAAATGAAGTAGTTGTTCAAACTCCCAAGTCTGGTAAATTGAGATGGGGCAGGCGTAGTGCACTTGATTCTGAAGCAGGTTCTAAGCAGGATATGCAATTCACTGGTCCCTTATAGCAAACATACGGGAAGGTTGCAGACAGATCAAAGATGTCCTTATATGTCAGAGTGAAGAGAGGGGGCCTCATTCTGTTGGTGCAGTTTTTAAGTAGAAAGTTATTTGATCAGATTTATATTTTAGGAAGATGTTCGGGCAGCAACATTCATGGTGGAATGAAGAGTAGAGATGGAGGCTGAGGGACCAGTAAAGGGCTTTGTAAAGACCTGAGTGAGAGATGGTAAATCCAGATCTAAGACCGGGCAATGCTGCTGGTTGGAGGGGGGAAATGCAGAGGATTTTTAAGGAGAAAAATCCAAACAACACAGTTTTCATTTGGATATTGGAGGAGACAGAGGGAGAAGGAGGAATCAAAGTGATCTCCGAGGTCAGAGAACCAGTAACTGTGAAATGAAATAATAGCATCTGCGACAATGACTTTCTTTTACATATAATTTTAATTTACTTTTAATTGTTTTTGCACAAGTAGTACCTATTCAGCATAGCAAAACTAGAAAATGTAGATCAACAAAAATGAACCTGAAAGTCTCATAATTCTACCATGAATATATACCATGCATATATAACCTTAAAGATCATTTCCTTGAAGTCTTACATATGTATTTTTTAGCCAAAAGGATCATACAATGCATATGGTGTTTGAAACATGCTTTATTACACTCAACTACATAATTTGGATGATTTTATGTGTC
Source organism: Phoca vitulina (assembly GCF_004348235.1). NCBI lineage: Eukaryota > Metazoa > Chordata > Mammalia > Carnivora > Phocidae > Phoca > Phoca vitulina. The sequence goes on along the minus strand of NW_022589724.1, from coordinate 11,482,085 downwards.
AAGAATTTTATTTTTATGGCTAATATTCCACTGGATGGATGAGTAATAAGAATTTAACAAACTCCCTATCTCTTGACGTTTGTGTATAGCCAATGCTGAGTGTGTAATGATAAAGAACAATTATACATACATATTTACTTACCTTTACTTGGGACAAATTCTTAGAAATGAAGTGCTTTATCAAAAGGAAAGCTCCTTTTGAGGCTTTTGATGTCTACCTTCAAGTTTCCTACAGAGGAGGAGAGAACCTCTTTGCTCACATGCTTACTGGCAATTGGTAGTATTAACATCCTTTAAAAATTTTGCCCAATTAAAAAGTAGCCATCACTTTGGATTTCTTTATCATGAGTGAGGTTAAATTGTTTATCTTGTGATTATTGGTTATTTTCATTTTTTCTGTAGGAAATTACTAGTTCTTATTCTTTGTCAACTTTTTTTATTGGAGTATTCATTTCTTTTTCATGTATTGGAAAAAGCTCTTTATGTATTTAATTTTTATTTCTCCTTAAGGTAGTAATATATAATTTTTTGAAATATTTAGTGTATCTTTGTGTACATAATTATTTTTAACCTATAAGTCTGGCTTATTTTAGGTATCTTATCAACAGGATTAAATTAACCCATGAATAATATTTATTATAGATGATATGTTTGGGTTTTCTTCTATTATGTTAGCTTATGCTGCTGTTTTTTTTTTTTAAAGATTTTATTTATTTATTTGAGAGAGAGGATGCATGAGTGGAGGAAGGGGCAGAGGGAGAGGGAGAAGCAGACTCCCCAACTAAGCAGGGAACCGGACTCGGGGCTCAATCCCAGGAACCTGGGATCATGACCCTAGCCAAAGGCAGACACTTAACTGACTGAGCCACCCAGGTGCCCCAATTCATGTTGTTTTGTTTTTCATTCTTCCTGCTATTTCTTTTATTTTCTTAATGTTTTTCTATCTTTGTTCTTTGGGGTTTTTTTTCTCTTCCACTGATTTGGAGGTTATGCATTCTTTTTCTATTCATAGTTATTTGTATTTTTTTATGTACAATGTGATCCTCAGTTTTTCTTTCAGTTTTATCATATTGATAAAGAAATGAGAACTCTCCCTTGTTCATCTTCCCATTCCTCTCCCAATTTCTTTATATTATGCAAAGATTATTTTCTTCTTTCGATCATATGTCTTGCTTTTTTAAGAAGGAGCCTTATTTGATATTTATTTTTATTTTTGCAATTTTAGCAAGATATGTAGTGGTATATACTGTATGTTCTACTAGTTTTATTAAATACCATTTCTTCCCATACTTGAGTTTTTAACTTTGATTTCTTTTCACTCAGTGAAATGCATTTTTATTTCCAGAAGCCATGCATATCCTTCAATGGCTTCCTCTTCCTCATATTCACCATTAGCTTGCCCAGATATAGAATTTGGGGCTCATAATATTTTTTCCACATAGTTATATATCTTCCATTCTTTTTCCTGCCATTTGATTTTGCACAGGAGAAATGAAATATCAGTTTGATGTTCCCATTTATAAATATTTTGCTTTTCTTTCCTAGATGATTGCTTTTCCTTTATCCTGGGTGTCAATCACTTTTTATTAATTTTGCCTGAAACTTGATGAGGCTTTTTTTGCGCCAAATCTTCAAGTAAAGAATGTATTCCCGTGTTAATATCACAACTAGTACTTTTCCTAGGTTTAGTCAGTTCTGTTCTGGAATTTTATGGCTTCTTTTTACTGTCTCAAAGGACAAGTTTAATTTCACTGTTACAATTTGCATTTTCTTCTCCATCTGTGTGTTTATCTTAATCGTTTTCTCCTACAGCTGCTGACTTCTGTTTAAAGAAGACCACATTGTCTTGCATCTTCTTGAGGATCTGTGCAAATATTTACTGAACATTTGCTAGAAATACTCAATAATATGAATAATTCAATAATAATTCAATATTTAATACCATGATGCTTTGATGCAATGTTCTCTTTCTGCTGAAGTATTTTTCATAAGTCACATATGATTATAACTACTTTTATAATATTTTTATCATTATTTTTTTGTTAAGATTTTATTTATTTATCTGACAGAGAGAGCGAGAGAGCCCAAGCAGGGGAAACAGCAGAGGGAGAGAGAGAAGCAGCCTCTCTGCTGAGCAGGGAGCCTGATGCGGGGTTCCATCCCAGGACCCTGGGATCATGACTTGAGCCGAAGGCAGACTCTTAACTGACTGAGCCACCCAGGCGCCCCTGGTTTGCTCATTCTTAAATACTGTCACAGATCTAGCCAGTTCCAGAGTTTTCTATTAAATATCATGGGAGAATGTTTCCTTCTGTTTTTAAATATAATCAAGAATTTCAGAAGCATGGTTATTTTTTTTCTAATAATTACATTATATAATGAATCTTGTCTTTTATATTTTTAGCCTATTATAGTAGTTAATACAAGGATCTTAGCATCTAAGAGACCTGGATGGTTTTTGAGACACAGCACATGTGGTGGTAAGGAACCTAGGCTCTGGATACAAATTATCTAGATTCAAATTCCAGCTCTCCAGTTACTCACTGTAACTTTGGCAAGTTATTTAACCTCTTACTTACTGCCTTAGTTTTCTCCTCTATAGAATGAGATTAATAATATTAGCTACTTCATAGGTTTTTAAGGAGATTAAAAAGATAATATTTATAAATTGTGTAGAATAGTCCCTAGGACATAGTAAATGCCATATAAATATTTGCTTTAAAATTCTAGCTCTACTCTTCCTCTCAGTTTTTTTGTAAGCCTTAAAAAATGTCTTTAAAAAAAATAAACCAGACCAAAAAAATAAACATAAATAAAAAATAAATAAGCCGGGGCGCCTGGGAGGCTCAGTCAGTTAAGCGTCTACCTTTGGCTCAGGTCATGGTCCCAGGGTCCTGGGATCGAGTCCCGCATCAGTTCCCTGCTCAGTGGGAGTCTGCTTCTCCCTCCGACCCTCCCCCTCTCATGCTTTCTCTCTCTCTCTCTGTAATAAATAAATGAAATCTTTAAAAAATAAATAAATAAGCCAGACCTTATCTTCCCAGAAACAGGCCTTAAACAAATTGATAACAGGGAGAGGAAAGGAGTGTGCTACCCCTTAAAAACATTGACTTGCTAATTAAAAAATGTAAATGTAATTTTGAATTTTTTGTCTCAAAAATGTAGTAAACCAATGTTGAGTACTGAAAAACAATTCTAGCTCTGTTACCTACTGAGTAACTTCAGTCAAGTCTGCAAATCTCTCCATGCCTCAGTTTCTCATCTTTAAAATGGACATAATACTAATGAAACTAATGCATTTATTAATAACAATATTAATCATCATTAATATTACTTGCTAATACTGTGTGGACTAAATGAAACAATTTATATAAAATATCATCACGTAAGTACACATTACTGGGAACAATTTGTATAAAATATCATCACGTAAGTACACATTACTGGGTTGCTACTGTTTTGAAATACTCCGGTGCACTGGGTTGCTGCTGTTTTGAAATACTCCGGTGCATACTTGATAGTGCTACATGGAATTAGCTGAGCTTGCAAGTCCCTCTATTCTCCAATTTCCTTATTATTGAATTCTCAATTTTGAGTTATTTTACAGATGTATAACTCCAGAGAGGAAGTTACAGATTCAAAGCGACATTGTCAGTGCAGATGGAGGGGATGAAGCAAGGTCAATTAGATCCTCCTCTTAATCTTTTTGTGTGTGTGTTTCTTTTTTCTTCCAGGGTCCTGTTTCCCATCAGTTGGATTATTACGCTCAAACTCTTCACTTTCTCCTATCCTTAGTCAAGTGCTCTGAACAGAAACAATGGGCCCTGTCCTCTTTGCATATGTAGTTCTTCCCCTCTGCTGGGAGAGGGTGCGGGAGTGCAGTGGGGGAGGGGGACTGCGCAGGTTGGGGCAGGAGAATACGGAGTCAACAATATTTAAGATCTTTTTTTTATGTGTCATGTATCACTGATTCCTTTAGTCCCTTAACATGCATTGGTATTGTGGTTTTTCCCCCACAAATAAGCACAGATGTCTCATGCTGTGTTATGTTGTAATTGTAACTAGTTGTGGGACTTAGGAGGCTACATCACTCCTTGAATGGGTAAAGAAAATGTGAGAGATATATATATATATGTATATATATATTTATATCTACACACACACACACACACACACACACACACACACACACACACACCACAGTGGAATATTACTCAGCCATCAAAAAGAATATCTTGCCATTTGCACCGATGTGGATGGAACTAGAGTGTATTACGCTAAGTGAAATAAGTCAGAGAAAGACAAATACCATATGATTTCATTCATATGTGGAATTTAAGAAACAAAGCAGATGAACATAGGGGAAGGGAAAAAAAAGAGAGAGGGAAGCAAACCATAAGAGACTTTTAACTATAGAGAACAAACTGAGGGGTGCTGGAAGGAGGTGGGTGGGGATGGGCTGGATGGGTGATGAGCATTAAGGAGGCACTTGTTGTGATGAGCACTGGGTGTTATATGTAAGTGATGAATCACTAAATTCTACCACTGAAACTAATATTGCACTATATGTTAACTAGAATTTTAAATAAAAATATGAAGGAAAAAAACCCAAAAACTACATCATTCTTACAAAAAGAATCTTTGTTTCTGTCCTTGTTTGAATTATATTATTATTTCTATGAAAAGATATTGTTTGGATTTTTTTCTGCCTACTTAGTCTCAAAAATGCTGTTAACTATCAATTCACGTATCATCAATTCATGTAAAATGGATTTCCCCAGCTTGCCCATCTGGGACGTACAAGCCAGAAGGTTCTCCAGGAGGAATCGGCACTTGCCTTCCGTGTCCTGATGAAAATCACACCTCTCCACCTGGAAGTACGTCCCCAGAAGACTGTGTCTGCAAGGAGGGATATCGGGCATCTGGCCAGACCTGTGAAGGTAAGTCTCCCACGTCTGGCAAATAAGAAATATAAAAGCTGATCTCTTTGAAAGGAATGATGCTGGTGTTTCCACAGCATCTGAATTCCACAATTCATTTTAAGTGATCTTTAATATTTCTTTCTCTAATCTTATTTGGGAGAAGTTCTCTGTTTTTATTAAGTAGCATTTCTTGTCATTGCACACATCTATAATCTTGCTCCAGAGAAAGTGGTCTGAGACCCCAGGAGTGATAGAACCATGAAACCAGAAAGATTTAGTACTTGAAAAAGATCTCCTATGAACCTGAAAGCCACAAATCTAACAACAAATGAGCTGGTTTGGGCTCTGGTGATATTTAAATCCATTTAAAGAGAATATTTTTATGAGTAAAGTATCTTGATAGTATTCATATCAAAATTAAAAAGTTATTGAATTAGCCTGTAACATGTGCAAGAAGCTGTGGGATCTGTAGCAGATGTACTGTGTTGGACTTATTCTTTGTTTCACGCCACCTTAATTAAGAAGGAGAATAAATAATGACATATGAAGATCAAGAACTAGAAAATCTCATATCCACATAGGTATCAAAATAAAACATTTTTAAAGCTTAAAAAAGACTAAATAGTCTTTAAAAAATTTAATTGGAAGTAAATACATACCTAATAGGAGTGAGATGTAAGGGTTCTTCTTCCAAATATGCACTTAGAAATTGAAATGCAGTAAATAGGAATGATGTGGGTGATTTAACTGTGTGTCTAAAATGTCCTCTTAAACAGACAAAGAAAAGGAGGCTGCTTCAAAGGCTAATTTTGCTTTTTTATTTTCTTTCTGTAAATGTTAGTTGTCCACTGCCCTGCCCTGAGGCCTCCTGAAAACGGTTACTTTATCCAGAACACTTGTAACAACCACTTCAATGCAGCCTGTGGGGTCCGATGTCACCCTGGTTTTGACCTCGTGGGAAGCAGCATCCTCTTGTGTCTACCCAATGGTTTGTGGTCCGGTTCAGAGAGCTCCTGCAGAGGTATGCAAACTGCCAGTCCACATTGTTGATTGCCTTGCTTGATTTCCTTGATTTAAACTTTAATGGACCAGTGAAGTTCTTTGTTTCTTGGAATTTCATAGACCACAGACCACAGAAAGAGAAAAGATTATAGGACATCTGAAATCAGAACTACCAAGTTCAATTGACCACATCATCATAAACTATCCCCTTTATGTTTCTTTTATGAACTAGCAAAGAGCAAAGAAAGGGCCTTCCTGGGAAGGAAATGGACAGGTTACCCCAAACCTCAGATTTTAAGCAGCCAAGACAGGGTGCCAAGTAGAGTTTTGGAATGCTTGGAATGTGGGCTTTGATGACTAATGTCATTGAGGACTGGGAACCACACCGGGGTCCTGCAGCAGGAGCAGTGAGCTGACTTGTATGTCTCCAGCCATTGCTCAGAATAGACAGTGTTCTATAGAAAGTGGGAATTTGCTAAAGTGAGATCCCAAAGAGCCTAATCAGGCCAATAGAAACAGGGATTTATGGTACCTCGAATAGAACATAAGGCTCCCACATTGAAAAAAGAGAAAAAACAAATAGAATGGTACCTTAGTTTACCTCCACTCTTGCCATCTCCAAGATCTCCTTTCCTACTTCTTACAACTATTGCACACACAACTTCCTAAGTTTTCTTTTTTAAAAAAAATAAGTCCAGTTTTTTTTTTAAGATTTATTTATTTATTTGAGAGAGCATGCGTGCATGAGCTGGGGGCAGAGGAAAAGAATCTCAAGCAGACTCCTTGTTGAGCGCAGAGCCCGACGTGGGGTTGATCTCATGACTCTGAGATCATGACCTGAGCCGAAACCAAGAGTTGGACACCCAACTGACTGAGCCACCCAGGCTCCCCTTAGACAACTTCTCAAGGTTTCACAAGTAGGGTTGGAAGAGAGGGCTATCTAAGAAAAGAGGGGAACAAGTCAAAGGACTTGAGATTCCCTTCCCATCAAGCTTCTGAATACAGTATTTCCCCCCTACCTAAAGTTGCCAGATGAAACCCAGGACACCCAGTGAGATGCAAATTTTAGATAAAGAACAGTTTTTAGTATAAGTCAGTCCCATACAAGATTTGGGACTGACTTATACTAAAAATGAGATGTTGATTTTCTAAAACTCAAATTTACCTGGATCTCCTCATTTGTTTGTTTTTGCTAAAATCTGGCAACCTCATCCCCACCTTGGGATTTGATTGCTCCAGGACCCCCCATCACACAGTTCCCTGGAGTACTGTAAAGAGTTTTCTCTTGGTTCTTTGCACCCATAAGGAAGGCGACCCACTCAGGCTCTGAGGTCATTTGTGAGCCCCAGAAGACCACCACTGCAGTTATCAGCTACTGTATTGAACCCATCCATTAATATGAATCTGCCTAACTCAGGTCCCAACCCATACTCTTCTCTGTATCTACAAAGAAAAGAAGAAATCAGCAAAATTATACAAGGGGGACCTGAAAGAAAAGGGGAACAAATGGACTCACTGAGATTCTGAGGCAATCACAGTGCTAAATAAGGCCAGGATGCCAAGAAATGGAAGAAATCTGAAAACAAAAGGATTTCTGAGGATAAAAAAAAGAAGGTTGGAGACACAATGACCAGACAGTGAAAAGACAAATTAATAAGTTAGAAAACCAACTCAAGAAACTCTTCTGTAGGGGGTGCCTGGGTGGCTCAGTCAGTTGGGCGTCTGCCTTCGGCTCGGGTCATGATCCTGGGGTCCTGGGATCGAGTCCCGTGTCAGGCTCCCTGCTCTGTGGGGAGCCTGCTTCTCCCTCTCCTCCCCACTTGTGCTCTCTCACTATCTCTCTCTCAAATAAATAAAAAATCTAAAAAAAAAAAAAAGAAATTCTTCTGTAGGTAGAGAAGAATTTCAAAGAATAAAAAATACGAAAGAATAAAGTGAATGAGAACCGTCCCAGGAAATAGACTCTTCTTATATTGGGAATCTAGAGAGAGAATGGAGTGAGGGAAAATATATCCCCAAGCTGAAATCTTGAAAATACACACAACTAACATCTTTGATATTCAGCTTAACATCACTTAATGAGTGCTAGAAAAAAATGATTGAAAACAGATCCATATCTGGAAATAATCTTAGTGAAATTTCTGAATGCCCTGGAAAAATGGAAAATTGTCCCCATTTCACAGTTCGAAATAAGTAACACTACCTACAAAGGAAAGAGGATCAGACTTGAGCCTCTTATTAGCCATTGTAGATATGAGAAGATGAGAGTATGTTGCCAGGATTCTGAGAGAAAAGAATCAGACCCTAGATTTCCAAATTCAGACAAGCTACTGTTTATGTGGGAAGGCCAAGGAAAGACATTTTCAGTCCTGCAGTCTCAAATGGTAAAAAGCCACAGGCCGTTACTGAAAAAGTTAATCGTAGAAAGCCTCTCAGATGTATTCCTATAAAGTCAACAGTTATAAGCTCTGTGTCAGATCTCTACCCCTTCTTCCAAATACTTAATGGCAGAGGGTGGAAAGCATTGCATTTTAACCTTCCACTTACTGGCCTTCCAAAGAAGAGTGAGAGAAGCAAGTAGACAACCCCTTTAGGATAAGGTCTGACCCCTGCCTCTTTACCTTCCACCGTCCATACCCTGAGCCTCGGATCCTGCACTAAAGCCATAAGAAATGGCTGTGTCCTCTCAGGAAGCCATCCTTTGACAAGTTGTTCCTACAGTTTTGAGTGTCTGATAGGCCTGACTTTGCTGTTGGTCCCTATATATAAACCCTCTGCTCTTATCAAACTTCTCAGCCTGGATGGGATGACCTCTAACTTCTGTATGTCTGTCCACCAATCTGTTCTCCCCTGATTAGAACCCTTGTGCTCTGTGTGTCAGGGTCAGTGGGGGAAGCACAGTCACCGTGAGTGTCATTGGATCAGGGATTTATTTTAGGAATTCAGACCTTGCACAGTTTTGGAAGAGCTGGCAAACTGAAGATCTAGAAGAGAAGTTGGAACATCAGAGGTGTTACTACCAACTCAGTCTGTAAGGCCAAGCCAAATGTGTTGGGAGGTCTAAGAGAAGCTTTTTGCTTGTGTGTAACCACACCCCATGGCTCCACAGCCAAGAACCTGGCAGTGAGTTTGGGGCCTTCTTAAGTCAATACAGTTAGCAGTTGGGACTCGGAATGGAGGCTAGCAAAGACAAGCTGGAACCCATGGGACATGTCTACATTTCCCATCACTGAGTCTGGCTACAGTGACCACTGCTTCCCTTACTGCTTTCTAAAATCCAGGGCAGGTTCATCTTTTGACCAAGCCTAATGTGGCTTACAGTAAGGGGATTCTGACAGCCTATTTCCCAGCTTAACCAACGTGTTATAATACAACCAACACACTTAACTTTTATTAATCAACTTGTGTATCACCGCTGCTAGATTGCTAGTTTTTTATGAGCACAGAATGTATCTTTTCCTCTCAATCCTTAATTATACCACTGGTGAAAGATCAAGAACTTGAATTTGACAAATACACACATTGATACATGCACTGATAAATAGATATGTCGGTGATCTGCCTTTGTCACTTCCCATTATGCATGTGCATTTTTAAAAAGCATTCTCATTCTTATTTATGCAATTTCAGTTGATATTCTAATATAAATAAAATAATTTTAATCAAAGCAGAGATATACTACAGGATCATGGCTCTTCCTGAGATCCCTTCAGTTTCATCCCCAAAGCTCTGCCTAACTTACCAGCGTACAAAGCTGTCCCAAATGAAGATACTTAATCCCTTCCTCTGGCTCATCTTTAGTGAATTTAGTTACTTGAGATATTGTTCTTTGAAATATATACCATATTTCATTAATTCTAGAACACTTTTCCCCCCACATTTTAACATCCCTAAAAACTAAGATGCACCTTAAAATCAGTGGCATTAAGTCCTTTCATAGATATTATTGTTTCTTTATTAGTGGCACATAAAATAATGGTGTGCCTCATGATTGGGGCATCTGGGATTCAATGAAATATGGCAGCTGCTTGGGGATTCAATTCTGTCCTAGGGTGGGAAACAGAGAGAAAATAGTATTTTAGGATCTAATTTAAATCTAATTGTAGGAACAGAACCATTTTAGTTATGTTATCTTTTTCTTGAAAATCTTTCTGAAATTGAGACAGAAATGAAAGATCAGTGTAAAATATAAAGGCTCTTACAAATTTCATGTTGCACTGTTAATGTCTTATAGTGTTAAATAATACTCAAAAGGCTTGAGTCTTATTCCTCCTTTGTATTCATCATAAAGCATTTATACTCTTTCTTAAAATTTTTTATCTGAATTATACACTTATTTCTAAACTTGTAAGGATTTTTTTGTGGTTTCCTAATGATAACTCACTAAACCACAGCATCATAGTAAATTAAATTTTGTGATAGAATTTTTTTCTGATAAAATGGTCCAAACAACAATGAGAATCCTACATTTAACATCAGGTTTATTTTATTTTCAATATAGATGCTATCGCAATTTAGATATTGACAGGAACTGTTTACCTGGGGAAAAAAAATCTAATTAGTCTTTAAAATGAGAACCAGAGCAGTTCTCACATTGTCTACTTCTTAGTAGACTGTCTTCTTGAAAGAATAAATTGCTATTTTCTAAAAAGACCACATCAATATTTAAGGATTGCTTTAACATGGATGTACATCAAGAAACATTTATTGCAGAATTTTTCAGTTTGTTGAAATAAAAAAAAATTAACTGAAACTAATAAATAGGCATGTTTCTATTAAAAACATTCTTGGTTGAAAAGGAATATAAGATGTTTAAGGACTAAATAGGAATTCTTACATATGCTTTGTTTCCCAGAGGAGCAATGAAAGTTTATTAAAACCAACATTTGAGAAACATTATAATTTGTATGTGTATGAAACACCAACTCTAATTTACTATCAGTACTCTTGAGAGATGTTGCAAATCCATTTCGTCTTGAGTTGGAAAGCTGGAGTGATTTTAGCAGTTTATTAAATCTAAAAGTAGTTGTTTAACATGGTTTTCCAGATTCTGTGTATTTTGATCATAGGAATTTTATCTGTTCACCTTTTAATTCCACCTGGCACTTGGCATTGTGCTACATATGGTAGACACACTCAATAGGAGTCAGAATGTGGAAGGCGAAATACTTCCGTGAACCTGATGCGCTCAACAATGATTTTACTTACACGATGGACACGTTCAATAAAAATCAAGATGTGGAAGGCAAAATATGTCTGCTCATCTGTCATCAGTAGTTGACTTTGGTCCAAGTCATCCCAGGGATTGAAAGGCTAAAGCTTATGGTTTATGCTTTAATTTGATTCTTGAATTTTCTAAGAGTGATCAATCCTAAATATATATATTTACTGCACCCAATATTTATGCTCCGCTGACTGAATATCATTTGAATGGGTTCCTTCAGAATAGATCCTGCCAAACAGTGGCTTCAGTAGAATATGCACTGAATATTTTCCCCCAACTTCCTTTCCTCTTATTATAAAGTTAAGCTTTCATCATAAATATATGCTTGATATGAAAAATTGGCAAATACAGAAATGTTGAAGAAAAAAATATACCTTACCCAGAGTCCCCCCAAAATTCTTGAGTCCCAGATTATTTTGTTCAAAATATCTAGAGATTGCCAGGTTGTCTTCTGGCCTTTAGTGTTGCAGAAATGCTATTGTTGATAACAGAACTTTGTTCTTTTGCAGAGGTTATTTTTGGGTGTGTGTGTGTGTGTGTGTGTGTGTGTGTGTGTGTGTGTGTGTGCGCACTATGCCTGATGCTTGTAGGATTATATCTGTGAGCAAATGAATATAGGTGACCATCGTTTGGCATATCCAGCAGGAATGCATTCTCTTTTCCTCTCCATATCTCTGTTTATGACAGGGATGTACATGCCATCTGACTGAAAGGGTAAATTTCCATGGGGCTCTGCAGCCTCCCCCGCCTGCTCTTTATTCCTCTTTCCCCTGTTCCTACTTTACCTTCCCCTCCCTATTCTTCAGCTTCCCCTCCCTTCTCTGCACTGTTCTTCCCACTCCTCCTTTCCCTTTTCTCACCTCCTCTATTCTTCTTCTCTTCTACCTACCTTCCCCTCGCCTTCTCTTTCTTTTCTTCTCTTTTCTTATTCTCCCACTTCCTTTCTCCTTTATCCTTGCCCTCCTTCCCCTGATTGGAAATCCTGAACAGAGTGGGTTTAAACCAGAACTGGAGGAAAAGAGGTGTAGAAAGAATAACTCTTTAGAGATGATTTTCTCTACAGAACATACAATGGATTGGAGATCCCAGTAGGGTATAGAAATTGATGGAGTTGAATCCCTTGAAGGAGTGATCCAAGAAGATAGGAGGCTGTTTTCAGAGAGTGGGATGCTTAAGTTGATGATAGCAAGGTCTAGAGCATAAGGCAATGGAAGGGAGGCTGAGGTAGGGTGAAGGATATGGTTATTGGAGAAGAAGAGGTGAAAAATATGACTCCTGGATACTGGAATGATCTTCTACATAGAATATATGAAATCACCGATGTGTGTGTGTGTGAGAGAGAGACAGACAGAGACACAGAGAGACACAGAGACACAGAGAGACAGAGAGACAGAAAGAATAAAATCTTCAAAGAATAAGAAGTAGCCCAGAGGTCAGCAGACAATTGGGAAAGAAACGATGTTGAATATTTAATATGACACTGGGAGCTGAAAGGTTTTAGAAAAGAGGAAGGGAGAGAGAAAAATCTGGGAAGGCACAAGGAGCAAAGAAGACAACTCTGTCACCCGCAGGCCTTGCTATAAGAGACAATGAGGTTTTGATTAGGATAAGAAAGTGAAAGAAAAGTTGACAAGTGAAGTTTAGGATAGGAGAGGATTTACTGAAGACTGATCATGTATTCCAGAGGTCAGGTGCAAGAGTTTGTGAATTAGATTTGGAGTAGAACTACATGGGGATGACCCTGGTAGATGAGGGATAACCTTGGAGCCTTGGGCTTCCTAAGAGATTGTCAGAACCAGGAATATAGAATGTCATAAGATTAATTGAGATAGACCCTAAGACACATTACGGGATTTTGGTGGGCTGGACAGCAAGGAAGGTCTCGCCAGGAGAGCTTAGAGCACAGATGCTGTTTGGGGACCTGCAGAGGCAGGAGCAGTCCGAGTGCCCTCTTGGAGCCTCTCTGATGTAGTATTGAGACTAATGAGTTAGAATTAGCAGTACTAGAAAAATGCATGTTTCTCTGGACACCCTGTGGTGGGTGCTTCTGCTGATGGGGTTGACGCTGACCAAGGCACAGGGGCATTTCCAGGATCAAGGGTTTAGTAAATAGCCCCCGGCTGCTCTCTCATGGTGGTTGTGAAGCTGATAGATAAAGGAATCATGTCACCATTGTATCAGCTCACTTCTCAGACCAAGGAAATGTGATCCTAGGTCACATGCTCTACCTCTGAGCAGGGTTGGAGCACACACAGACCCCATGAGCTGATAGAGGGGAGCGATGTTTCCCTAGGAAATTAGCAAAGGAAAAGTGAATGGATGCCGGGCACAGGAAATTAAGAATTATGTACAGCTACTGGTATCAAAGACCCAAGTAACAATGTCCTAAGCCATTTAAGAGTTTATTTTTCTCTCATCTAAAAGAAGAAGAGAAGCAGGTAATCCTAAACTGGTGTGATAGCTCCATTGTCGTTAGAGACCCAGGCTTCTTTAATTTTTTTGCTTTACCATCTTAGGGCATGATAGTTATCCTATAAGAGTATCCTGCACTTTTACTGTAATATGCTGGGGTACTATCCCTCATGTCCGTATTTCAGGACAAAGAAGGAGGAGGAAAAGGCAAAAAGCACTCTCTCAATTGAAAGAGTCTCCATTAAAAAGCTTTTCCAGACAACTTCAGCTCACATCTCATTGTCTGTCATTGGTGCGATGGAGGTGGGCAGTTGTTACCTTCTAGCTGTGTGTATTCTATGCTGAATAAAACTGGGAAGAATGTTACTGGGTAGACAACTAGCCATCTTTGTCACAGCAGCAAAAACACACAAAACAATCTTAGTGCATAAGTCAAGATTAGCATCATGAACTAGGATTTGCAATAAGTGTCTTGGAAGAAAGGGGTGAAAAAGCTAACAGGACCAGAGTTATGGTCAGAGAGTTGGATACTGAAATTTAAGACTGCAGAGGCTGGGACCATTAAAAGGCCCAGGATATGCCCATAGGCCCATGAGATCTGAGAATGGAGTTAATCGTGAACCTGAATCCCTGTCCTGGAAAAGATTCCTTCCTTTTGTTGGACCGTAGCCTGGAAAATCACAGCAAAGGCCCAGCTGAGGGTTGCAGAGACCTCCCATTGTCAGCCACCTCCAATCTACAGGTGTCATCATCCATCTAGGACCGGACTCCTTAGATTAGCTTAAGTTTCTCACCTATGGGCAGGTGACCGAGCACAGTCATTTTGCTTGGGCAGAGCATCTGATGAAACACCTGCTTTTAATCGTCCCACACAAGCTCAAAACATAATGGTGCGTTATTTACTATTTGCCATTTTAAGAAAAGGTATGTTCTTGCTTGTGTAGGCATTGTTAAACTTACAATTTTTGTCTTTATTTAGTAAAATGTGACCTAGTTATATTCATTTTATATAGTACGGACATGTCCTCATCTCCGCCAGCCCAAACATGGCCGCATCAGCTGTTCCATGGGGGAAATGTCCTACAAGACAGTGTGTTTGGTTACCTGTGATGAAGGGTACACACTAGAAGGAAGTGCTAAGCTTACCTGTCAAGCAAACGCCCAGTGGGATGGCCTAGAACCCCGGTGTGTGGGTAAGTCGTTGATGGCATGGTGCCTTTGGTGATTTATTTCTCTTGCTCTCAGATTTCTCCTCTTTTCTGTGAAGACCTAGAACTAAAATGGAAAAACAAACTGAGGGTTCTAGAGGGGAGGGGGTTGGGAGGATGGGTTAGCCTGGTGATGGGTATTAAAGAGGGCACGTTCTGCACGGAGCACTGGGTGTTATGCACAATGAATCATGGAACACTACATCTAAAACTAATGATGTAATGTATGCTGATTAACATAACAATAAAAAATTAAAAAGTTGATTCCTAATGAATATAATAACTACATCTCCATATATACAGATGCACAGAGACACAGGTACCTAAATGAATACATTGTTTTATTCCTCTTTATTCTGTAAAAAGACTTCTATGCCAGAATCCCATTTTCCAAGTCACTGAAGTTTATAGCTCTAAATGGTGATGTGTTTTTTTTTTTTAACTGGGGCCAATTTGGGTGGATTTTTAAAAAAGCAAATGCTGTGTGATCCCTTGCTTTGCTTAAATACCAGTTACTTTCACCTTGTTGATGAAAGGACAAGATTATGAAGTGACCCTTAGGATAGACTGTAACATTCTATTTCACTGGAAGATTTTTTGCCTTCTCCTTCATGAAGAGTTGTGATATCTCACTCCTGAAATTGGGTCCAGAATGAATAAATTCAGGAGCTTTTCCAGTTTGTTGCTCCTTATATGCTGTAGATACAAATAACAATGGTAATAATGATGATGAGAGGGTAACTGCCATTTAGTGAATCCTTATTAAGGATACCTAGGAGCATGGCAGGTGTATAATTAAATTGATGTAGAAGTGTTGGGGTTCAGAGCCGACGGCCAAGAAAGAATTCTTAAGATGTCTTCAATGCTACAAGGTGGTTTTATTAAAGCACGGGGACAGGACCCGTGGGCAGAAAGTGCTGCATTGGGGTTGTGACGGGTGACTGATTATATACTTTGAAGTTGGGAGGGGGTTAGGGACAGCACAAGTCTCCCAGGTATTTTGGAAACAAGGTTTCTAGGAACCTGAGACGACTGGCTATTGTTAGGAAAGGTGATTTATTATTGTTGAGTAAAAACTCAGTCATGTGACCCTTCAGATGATTATTAGTGGGCCATATGCTTGGAGGATGATTGCTAACATATATCTTGGGGCGGGGGGGAGTACAGATAGAGGAAGTTTCCAAAGGAATTTTTTTTTTTTTTTAATATTTTATTATTTATTTGACAGAGAGAGACACAGCGAGAGAGGGAACACAAGCAGGGGGAGTGGGAGAGGAAGAAACGGGCTTCCCGCGGAGCAGGGAGCCTGATGCGGGGCTCGATCCCAGGAACCCGGGATCATGACCTGAGCCGAGGGCAGACGCTTAACGACTGAGCCACCCAGGCGCCCCAAAGGAATTTTATATATTAAAGTAGACTCACAGAATCCTGGGGTTCAGGCTAAGAATGCCTTTTGCCCTTAGCAAAGTATCAACATCAAGGCAGCTGAGCTCCTACAGGAAGGTCTCTCTGCCTTTTTCAAGAACTTGTCAGTGGGCAGTAAGGAAATTTAATTTTTTCTTTTGCCTTTGTTTCCCACAGCAAAATAACCAACTTCCAAAAAAAGGAAAAAGAAGAACTATATGTAGGGAATAAACTGAGATATGCCAGGACCCAAGACAGGGAAACTAGATATTATAAATATGTCTGTTCCTTCCAAATTGATTTACAGGTTTGTTCTAGTATAATCTGGTATTGGATCTGTGGTTGATAATAGAGGAAGGTATCACCAGGAAGGGGGTTGAGCTTCCAGGGTCTGGGGGGATTCATTTAACCGTCCAAGAATTGACCCTCACTGTGCAAGCTCAGAAAAACTGATATTCTCATTCTGAGAAGAGATTAATCTCTCCTGGACAGGAGAATGAAATTTACTATGAAACAAAAATTCAGTTCATTAGCAATGAGATACCTACTGTTACCAATACTGTAAGACTTAGGCCAGACAAGCATGGTATTTTCCTGTAGGGGAAGTTACAGGAACACCCAAATCAAGAACACACTTAGTTTGCATAAAACCAAAGCAAAGGGAGTTCACTTCTTCAGGTATTCCACAGAATTAAATGAAATGAAGGTGATGGATGTATCACCATGAAAAAGGTGGCTTTTATAGTGGGACAGTGAATCTCAATAAACCTCTTTAGTTGGGATGTTGTCTCCTAAGGCTAGATTTTCTTTGTAAATACAAATGTTTACATCTGAGAATCATCTCTTTCCCTGGTTCCATGACTGTCCACCTCCTCTTCTGAGGGACCCAGTCTTTCATTAACAATAGTAATACCTCTAATAAGGTTTTCCTGTTCTCAATTCTTCTTAAAATTGTTGTGCACATTTCTGTAACGATTTAAAACATATGCAAATCTCGGTGGATTTGTGTAACTATCAGAGGAAATTGCATCTCTATTTACAGTTTATTGGGGAACAACTTAATGTCACCTCCAAATTCTGACAACCACCATAATTACTGTGAAAGTTCTGATTTTAAAAAATTGATAGAAATGAATAGAATGTGTATTGAAGAATAGACAGGTACAAAAGAGAAAAATTTTGAACATGAAGTAAAATGAGGGAGAACTTACTGTCACCATCATAAGACAGATTGTGAACCCACAGTAATTAAAATAGAGCATGAATTGTACAAGGATGCACAGAACAATGGAGCTACACATGATGAATTTGGTGCAGAAACAAACATTTGTTTACAGAAGAATATAACACTCAATAAAGGAAATTCCAGAAATCAATGGGGGAAAAGTTTATGTAAAAATTAGTTTTGATTCCACTACATACATACAAAAAAAAATCACTAAATTAAGTTAATTAATTAAATCAGGCAAATTAAGGAGTGAAATATAAGAAAAGATACGGATTTTTATGAAGGAGAACTTTCTAAGAATAAAGAGACAATCTGAATTTTTAGTGGAGAAGAATTTCCTAAGAATAAAAGAAAAGAAAAATAGATTTGAATACATAAAGATTTAAATTTCTGTGCTTCAAATGAATTCTTTACATTATTAAAAGACAACCAGCAAAAAAGAAAGGTTATTTGAAACACATGTAACAGCATCAATGTTATTAACGATTGTTCTTAACATTTTCTAAAGTATGGAACCAGACAAAAACACAAAAGTATATAGACTCCAATAGAAAGAGAGATAAAGGAAATGAACTCAATGCACAAGTGAGAAATTAAAAAATACAATTTTTAAAAGATAAAAATGAAATTGAGAAACTCCTAAAACCAGTTACAAGACATGGGCTAAATTATATACTGATGTAATTTTATAGTTATAAATCCTTTCATTATTAAACAGGGAGAATGAAAATAACTAACATTAAATTCAAAAGGAAAAGAATGATTGCAATGGAATTTGAAAGAAATACACACTAATAATTAAGGAAAATGGACTGTGAAGGGAGATGGGATGCCATAGGATGGATAAGAGGGAAATGTTTGAATTAAATAATAGGTTTTTATTTTTATTTTTTTTAAAGATTTTATTTAGAGAGAGAATGCATGTGCAGGGGGTAGGGACAGAGGGGGAGAGAGAGAGAGGATCTCAAGCAGGCTCCGTGCTGAACATGGAGCCTGATGCGGCGCTTGATCTCGCAACCCTATGATCATGACCTGAGCCAAAACCAGAAGTTGGACACTTAACTGATGGGGCCAGCCAGGTGCCCCTACCATAATAGATTTTTAAAATATAAGTTAGGGGCGCCTGGGTGGCTCAGATGGTTAAGTGTCTGCCTTCAGCTCAGGTCATGATCCCAGGGTTCTGGGATCGAGTCCCGCATCGGGCTCCCTGCTGGGCGGGGAGCCTGCTTCTCCCTCTGCCTCTGCCTCTCTATCTCTCTCTCTGACTTTCATGAATAAATAAATAAAACATTTAAAAAAATAAATAAAAGTTAAAAAAATGCAAAAACAGAATTCTTCTTTTTTTTTTTTTTTTAAGATTTTATTTATTTATTTGACAGAGAGAGAGACAGCGAGAGAGGGAACACAAGCAGGGGGAGTGGGAGAGGAAGAAGCAGGCTTCCCGCTAATCAGGGAGCCCAGTGCAGGGCTCGATCCCAGGACCCTGGGATCATGACCTGAGCCAAAGGCAGACGTTTAACAACTGAGCCACCCAGGTGCCCCAAAACAGAATTATTTTAAGAAGCTGTAACAAAGTATATAGAGGCCTTAGGTTTTTCAAGGAATAATAAAACACTATACATAAGTTTGCGCACATAAATTAAAAATCGGTGATGTTATGTATGATTTTCTATGAAAATTAAATTTTTTTAATGAATCAAAAAAGTAGAAATGCAAGTGTATAATTACTTATAAAAAGTGGAAAATGTTATCTGAGCATTAATTACCCCCAAAATGACTGAGGGATCGATGAAACTCTCCTAAACTTTTCAGAAACAGTAATTCTATACCATATAACTTGGCCCAAATAATGGAAGGCTAAATAATTTGTATTATCAAACTACTACAAGTTGCCAACTTGATAGCTATTACCAAAAAACAGATAATAAACTATGACAGCAAATACACTACCAATCCATATTCAAAAGAATGGCCTGTCAAAACAAGCAGAGTTTGTGAGGATCTCACAGGCTTAATATTAGATATAATCTATCAACATAATAAATTATTTCATTGTAACAAATAGGAAAAATTCACATGGTTACTTAGCAGAAGATAAAAATGCCATTCATCATCATTTAAAACACATTTTCAATAAAATTCTGAGAAACTCATATTGATAACTGACATAATAAAACAGATGTCCTTATTAAACCTGCAACCACTTACGGAAACAATATAAACAGTCTTATTAAATCTGGGAAGAGAAAAGCGTGCCCAGAATCATCCATATTGCTTAGTATTGCTCTCAAAGCTGGAGCACTTGTAATAAATCATAAGATTAGAGCTTTGGGGATTTAAAATATCATCATTGGTAGATTACATGTCTACCCCCAAATGGAATGAATCTAAGAAAGTTGAGAGTTAACTAACGTCATAAGAATACCAAATGAAAAACTTTTCCATATACAGTGACAGAATGTATAGTGAAAAATCACATTCAGAAGGCCTATGGAAAATATAAAATATGTAAGAATAACCTCAAACAGCAGTGTCTGGAAACTGCGTTACACAAACTACAAAATGTTAGAGACATAATATTTTTATAAAATTTTATCAAAATATAAGTTCTCTCTAGATATATGTATAGGTAAAATGCAATCTTATTTAATACCCTAAAAGAGATTTTCTTTTTGCCCCTCTTTTGGAAGTAGGAAGTGATTCTAGAGCTTATCTGGAAGAATATGTACACGAAAATCACGAAAATAAGATTGAAAGCGAAGAGCGATAAAGAATAGTAAAGAGAAAGTAGCTCTACGGGGTTTTAAAATATGTATTAAAACTACAAAAATGAAGAGTTTGCAAGCACTGCTGTATAGATCAAGATGACCGAATAGATCCCCAGGCTTATGAGTTTCATGTATTACTAAGGAAGCATTGCAGGTCAGCTGAGAAGAAAAGATTTATTCAATCTATAATATAGAAAAATTGGCTGGCTCCTTGGGAAAAACAAATGAAACAAAATGAAATTCTTGTGTCTTTAATTCACACCAGACACCGAAGATCAATTCTTTGTAGTTTTTAAAATATAAATTAAAAAAATTAGACGAGCATATAGTTAAAATACGTGAATGTTAACCAATTGTAGAACTTAAGTATAAAAGAGGTAGAAATAAAATCAGTAGACTATATAAAAATTAAAGAATGTTTACCCAAAATAACATAAGCAAACAATAGAAAAGAGAATATTAACAGGGAACAGAATCTCCAATGATTATCACAGCCAAAATGATAATTTTCTTAATTTGTAAAGAACCATCCCTAAATAAGGGATATTGAGTCCCACATGGTCATTACATTTGAGCCACAAATTTGGCTCTGATTTTCCTCTTCATTGCAGCACAACAGAAAGTCGGGGCAGTCATTTGGCACGTATTGTGCAAAAAGAAAGAAACAACCGATTTCTCAGGAAAAATTGCTTTTGCCGGCACAGGGGTTTGAAAGAAATTTCAGGGAGGAGGCATGGTGGTGAAGTGTTTTGGAGCACACAGAGTCTGCCACATACCTACAGGGTGACCTCAAGAACGCTGACTGTGGGTGACTTCCCCATAGTTGTGCCTCAGCACTCTTGTTTGTAAGCGGGAATGAAGACAGTACCCCTCAGTGCATAGGATTAAGTCAGTCAATACACGGAAAGCACTTGGAATCGTGCCTGGCATATTACATGCTGAATAAATGTGAGCAATTATTACATGGGAAATATAGGCTAAAGATTCTAGCAGTGGTGCCAGTAGAATCATTACAAAACAAACAAATGTGCACGTGGGTGGGGACACACACACACACACACATACAGCCTACGTTAAGTCTTGGTCTTGATTTTCCATTCTATTTGCATTCTGCCTCCTTCATCTATTCCAAAGATAACATGAAGGGGCCAGGCCCCAAACTGACACAGTGATTTGAGGGAGGGAATGAAAACTTTTCTCATAATGTGCTCACTTAAAGATGGAACCAAAAGAATTCATAAAATGGAGACAGATTGCTGAATCTGTTGCTTAATCCATGAAAGAGGGACTCTAATTTACTATTTTAGTTTATTTATTTTTAAAGATTTTATTTATTTATTTGAGGGAGAGAGAGAATGTGAGAGAGAGAGCATGAGGATGGGGAGGGGCAAAAGGAGAGGGAGAAGCAGACTCCCCGCTGAGCAGGAAGCCTGACGTGGGACTCGATACAGGGACTCTAGGATCATGACCTGAGCCGAAGGCAGATGCTTAACCGACTGAGCCACCCAGGCGCCCTAATTTACTATTTTATACTTCGGAGCCATAAATGTTCTGCAAACTGAAGGAAGGTGCTCCAAGCAAGTGATAAAAGTCACAGTTGGCATTAACTAAAATATCAGTTAGAAGTTCTTCAAGGTATTGGGGCACCTGGGTGGCTCAGTTGGCTAAGCGACTGCCTTTGGCTCAGGTCATGATCCCAGGGTCCTGGGATCGAGCCCCGCATCGGGCTCCCTACTTGACAGGGGGCCTGCTTCTCCCTCTCCCTCTGCCGCTCCCACTGCTTGTGCTCTCCTGCTCTCTCTCTGCCAAATACGTAAATAAAATCTTAAAAAAAAAGTGTTTCAAGGTATTGATACACTGACAAAATAACATGAGATAACAAGAGATATAGTTTAGCATTATTTATAATGTATCATATGTTCAGTGTCATAAACAGGTATCATTTAGTGACTTATGTCAATTTCAAGGCAGCACAATTGCATTTTTCTTGAAATTTGTGGTAATGCAAACAACATTCTTTCATTTCCCTACGACAGAGCGCCATTGCTCCACCTTCCAGAAGCCCAGAGGTGTTGTTGCCTCCCCGCCCAGCTGTGGCAAGCAGCCCGCCAGACCTGGGACGATTTGTCAACTCAGCTGCCACCGAGGATTCATTTTATCGGGCATCAGAGAAGAAGTGAGATGTACCACCTCTGGAAGGTGGAGTGCCAAAGTTCAGACAGCTGTGTGTAAAGGTAGGTCCCCTGCGTTGGTCGGGTTGGACACAAAATTCCTGTACAATGACGTGCTGCTACAGTGTGGGGCTGTCCCTCTGCAGCTGTTGCTGCAAATCATGATAAAGTGGTAGGTGTTATCCTAATCTACTCTGTGAGGATTTCTGTTTCAAAATGATGGATTTACAAAGTCCAATTATAATATGATCCAGTTATAATCCAATATAATATACAATTATATTATCCAGGCAATGACAGAAGAAATAAAATATAAGGATGATATTAAAGCTGGAAATCAGGTAAGTTTTCCATCAGGAGATGAAAATCTCTGAGAAATTTCTGGCCCATATAAAGCCTGTGGGACTGAGCGCCTGGGTGGCTCAGTTATTACGCATCTGCCTTTGGCTCAGGTAATGATCCTGGAGTCTGGGGATTAAGCCCTGCATTGGGCTCCCTGCTCAGTGGGGAGTGCTTCTCCCTCTGCTCCTCCCCATCTCCCCCCAGCTCATGTTCTCTCCCCACTACCTCTCTCTTAAATAAATAAATAAATAAATAAATAAATAAATAAATATCTTAAAAAAAATAAAGCCTGTGCAACTGAATGAATTTAAAAAGAATCAAGTTATCAGCACTTTGTTTTTGTTTTTTTAGAGGGTGGCGGACAGGCAGAGGGTGAGGGAGAGAGAGAGAATCCCAAGCAGGCTTCATGCTCAGTGTGGAGCCCAACACAGGGCTCTATCCCATAACCCTGAGATCATGACCCAAGCTGAAACCAAGAGTCAGACACTTAACCAACAGAGCCACCCAGGTGCCCCAAGAATCAACTTATCAGCCATTTGAAACCCGCATCCCATTACTTTCACAGGAGGACATTGCCATCTTACTTGCAACCAGAATAGACTTCTATGAAAAAGGGGGTATTGAGAACAAGAAAGAGTTCGGAAAAGTAAAAGCATCAAAAGTATCTCTAAGAGAAGGATAAATAAAGTAGAACAGATGTTGTTGAAGAACCAAATTGAGAGTTCCCTCAGAATGGAAAAATAATAAACAATGAACTTCAATATCCCAAGTGATCAAACCAAAAAGATGGGAGTTAAGAGATACCAATGATAGGAAAAAGCCCCAATGTCCATTTAAGAAAGAGTTCCAGAAGGAGAGAGGGAAGGGGATGGAAGAGAAGAATTTTCTTACCAATAGAAGGATGTTTCTTTGAGCTAAACTTGAAATGTGAGATCAGTTATAGCCCCTGATTATAAAGCAGGCATATTTTCACGACTGGTGAACTTTCTGAGGTCCAGAGTTTAACAAGAAAATCTTAAATCAGTTTCCAGAGAGAAAAGAGAAATTGCACAAAAGAAGCAAGAACCAGACTTACATGATACGTCTCATTTACAACTATAAATGCCAGAAGGAAATATAGCAATGGCCAAAGAATACAGAAAGAAAATAGGAACTTTAATTCCCAATCCAGTTAAGCTGTTATTCAAATGTGAATGGAAAATCAACTACTTTTTTAGATTTTCAGAGTCAATATGCTAATGCATATTATGGGGGAAAAGTGTCCAAGTATCAGCCCCTCCAAGAAAAAGAAAATATAAATTGTATAAAGTTTTCAAGAAACAAGAAGATATGAGACACAGATTTTATCAACTCAGATGTATTCAGCTGCAAGTTACAGAAGACCTAATTTAACATAACTTAAAATAAGGGTACTTTTATGTTATATATAAGAACTTAGCTCTACAGTGATTGATGTGGATATGTTTAATGTTACCACCTCTAACTCAGTATCTGTATTGCAGAGTTGCACGCTGCAAAAAAATATCATTGGCTTCAATTTGGTGTTTTGACAGTGCGTTTTAGCACTGCTAATTAATTCCACTTGACAGCCTTGTTTTCAAATCTAGTTCCTTCCAGCCACAGTCAACATTTATTTTTTGTTTCTTTATTTCATTCAAAAATATTTACCAAGCTTCTGGTGTATGCCAGGCACTATTTAACACAATGGGACAAGAGATATCCTGGCCTTCAACAAATGTGAATTCTGTGGGGGGGAGAAAATTCAATTTCAAAATGGTGTGTTGAGTTTTATGGTCAGGAAGGACGGAGGGCTGTGGGAGCCTGTGGAGGGAGCAGTTCCTGAGGACCTTGTGTCTAAGCTGAGAAAGGACAAGGAGGAGTTATCTAGGTAAAGAAGGGAGAGGGCATTGACTCAGGCACATAAAAGAACCTGGGCAAAGACCCAGGTGCAAGAAAGACCATGGAGTTTGCATGGAAATGAGAGCATCCAGCGTGGAGCGTAAGTTCCGGTCAGGCGACCATAAGAGATGAAGCTAAGAGGTCAGCAGGTACCAGGTCAGGAAGGGCCTCATAAGCCATGCTGAAGGCAGTCGCATATTCCAAATGAATCCGGTATTGGGATGTAAAAAATGAGTCACAGAGTATTCATGTATTTTTACCTCTTTCTTAAATGACTTAGAATTATGTATCAATTGACTCATTGATTTGTGCATTTTCTGAGTCAGATGTGGAGGCTCCTCAAATCAGCTGTCCTAAGGACATAGAGGCTAAGACTCTGGAACAGCAAGACTCCGCTAATATCACCTGGCAAATCCCAACAGCTAGAGACAACTCTGGGGAAAAGGTAAGGTTTGTGCGAATATTTGTATCCTTTTCAAATGGATTCTAAATGCACTGCAAGTATGCATGATATTGAAGATTTACTAATACACTAATGATAGTACTCTCTATATAAACTGTACTCATAAATATTAATGCCTCATTAGATAGAAGAATGATCAGCCTTGAGTTTTTAACTAGAAATCTCAGATAAAAATCTCTAAAATGCAAACTCTTATTCCATGGATTTGTTGTATTATGTATCCACTAAGATTACTTGACTAGGAATTCTTTGCCCCTTACTAGGCTCTGATGATCTTTCAAGGAAAAAAAGATGTGGAAACAATCTAAATTCCTTTTTATGAACATATCTTTTAAAATATGAGCCCTAAATGATCGCATATTACAAAGGAGAGATCAGTTTTTAACTCAGCTTTCTCTAACACAGTATTTTGCTCAGAATACAATATTTCAACATTATATATACAGTAGCTTGAGATAATTATCCATCAGATGTTGTTAGAAAAACTGTTCTAACAACATCTGTTGTTGTTATCCATCAGATGTTGTTAGAAAAACACACAAAAACTGTTCTGATCATTGTGTTGAATATACTGAGAAATCAGGGTAGCTTTTTAAAAAATTACCTGTAGTGATCATGCTGTATATTACATTCCCAGGATTTATTTATTTTATAAATGGAAGTTTTGTACCTTGTGACCCCCTTTACCCCATTTCATCCCCCTCCCCCACCCCCACCCTCACCTCTGACAACCACCACCTGTTCTCTGTATCTAGGAGTTTGTTTCTTTGTTTTCTTAGATTCCACATTAAATAGAGCTCATATGGTATTTTTCTTTAGGTAACTAAGGACAAGGTAACTTTTAAATCTGAATTTAAAAGTGCAAATGTGACTTCTAGGGCTAAAGGGACTGTAGGTGATATACAAGTTGAATGATTAGTCCATCGTGTGTGGTTTCTACTTTCCATTAAAAGGCCCATGAAAACATGCATTGTTGTTACCTTCATCAGGATCATCAACAAGCCTCCACAGGCTCCCACAGTCCTCTGTCCTTCCTGACCATAAAACCCAATATGCCATTTTGAAATTGAATGTTCTCCCCCCAGCAGAATACAGGGACATATTTCAGGATCTAATGAGAGTTCACACTAAATGTAGCACCTGTGTGTTGAAATATTTTTTAAAAGTATAATTGAAAAGACAAATATATTTGGCTACAAAAGTATTTTTAAATTTGTATTTTAGAAAATTCCTAAATTAAAAGACAAATAGCAAACTTGAGAAAAATGCTTCAAACTTACCAAAGGTTAGAATATTTATTACCTACACATTAATATAAATGTATTCTATCATAATTTTCAAGTGGACTAAGAAGGCAAACATGTAGTTCAAAAAAGAAAGAATATATTTATATCTTGCAAACATATGAGAATTTAATCTTAGTCTAAGGCATTAAGAAATTGTGAATTAAAAAAATGACTTGTCATATTTTTGAGTTACCAAAAAATAATGGTATTTAATGTAGGGCAGAGAACTTAGAGTGGGAACTTTAACACTGACACTATCAAATACTGACAAATGGGAATGCAAGTTATTACCATGTTTTGGGAAAGAAATTTCGTATTATCTATCAATAAAATGGGACCATTTGGGGCCAATTTACATGTCCTTCAATAGATTTTTTTAAATTAGCATATATTTATTCTATAGAAAATCATGGAGACATTTAAGTGTCTTCTTAAGTTCTAAAGACTATGTAACAGCATGAAGAATGTTTTAAGATATTATGTTTAAAAAACAAGGAACAACATTTCATATGTATACCAACTGTATAAACTATGTAAATAGAATAATAATCTGGAAAGAAACACAACAAAAGGCTGTGCCTGATTTTTTTTTCCTATTTGCTGTATGTATGAAATATTGTATCATTTTTAATTTCACTTTTCCTAATAATATTTAAGTAAAAAAAAAAGTACCATTGCTATTAACTTTAACTTTCAAAATATTCATTTATCTCTAAAAGGTATCAATCCATGTTCATCCAGCTTTCACCCCACCTTACCTTTTCCCGATTGGAGATGTTGCTATCACATATACCGCAGTTGACCTCTCCAGCAACCAAGCCAGCTGCACTTTCCATGTCAAGGTTATTGGTAAGTCGTGAAATTACTTGGGTGGGTTTGTGAAAATCATCCAGCCCTCCAAGGGCTTTGTTGCCCCTTTATCTTCAACAACTCCCTCCCACTGATTCTCCCTATGGGCCTTGAAACCTGCTCAAGCCCCTCCCTCTCTGAAACCTACATACTCTTTATGTATCGCTGTCTCTCTTTGATTTCTTCCAATATGAGCCTTTTGAAAAGTCCCCAGGGGTTGCCATCTGTTTTGTCTCAAGGGCCATGTATTTTCAAAGTCACTCAATGTGTCTGGCTCTTGTCACCTTCACTCGTATGAACTACTGTCACCAGGGTTACCAGTTGTCTCTAGAGTTACTCCTACTGGACACTTTTTAGTTCTTATTTTACATAATCTTTCCTTAGATTTAAAAAAAAGTTTTTTTAAAGATTTTTCATTTATTCATCTGAGAGGAAGAGAGCGCATGTGAGTGAGAGCATGAGCAGAGCGAGGGTCAGAGGGAGAGGGAGAAGCAGACTCACCACCGAGCAGGGAGCCCGATGTGGGGCTCAAACCCAGGACCCTGGGATCACGACCTGAGCCAAAGGCAGACGCGTAACCGACTGAGCCATCCAGGTGCCCTCGATTTTACATTATTAACCACACTCTACTTATTGTAACTTTCTCCTTCTCTAGCTTATCTGACACCAGTCTTTCTTGGTTCCCCAACCCTTTGTTCTCATTTCTTCTTCTTTATCTCTTTCCTACATGGCTTCTCTTCCTCAGACCAACTTTCAAATGTGGCTCATCCCCAGGGTTCCAGCCTAGTCCTCTTCTCTTTCTCTTTCTGTAGTTTTCCCAGTGATTTTGATAGAAATCTGACCACTTTCAGATTTCTATCTCAATCTCTTTTCTGAAGTTCAAACCAATATATAGAACTGCCTACTGAGCTTTCCATGTAGATGTCTTACAGGCATTTCAAACTCACCCAAACCTAGTATATTTCTCAGCTCAGAAAATGGCACAGCCAATCACCTACCTACCAGGCAAAAATCTGGAAGTCATCCTTGACTCCTTTCCTTCCATCACCAACATCCAATCAGTTATCAAGTTCTGCTGGTTTCATCTACTTATTGTCTCTGAAATCTGTCCTAGTCTCTTCATCCTTACAACCACTGCTATAGATCAGTCCTTTTTTCGGGGTGGGGGGGCGCTGGTTTGCTGCTCCATCTCCCAATTCGTCTTTGTATTTTCAATCAATTCAGTAGATATTCAGTAGATATCAGATACCCACCACCAAGATGTAATACGTGGAGAAATAGGATATGTAGCAGTCTGTAGTGGTCAAGAGCACAGACTCTAAGCCCAATCTGAGTCCACTCTCCCACTTAAAGTCAGTGTGAACAGTAGCCTCTTTGTGCCTCCGACTTCATCCAAAAATATAATTAATTAACATATTACATCACAGTGTTATTGTGAGGTTTTTAATTAGTTAAAATTCATAAACTACTTGAACTGGTGCCTGACACACGTTAAGCTCTATATAAACATATTGACATTTTGCTATATTCGTCTCATATATTTTAATATGTTTGTTTAAAAATTCAACACATTAAATTCATTTTATTTCAAGAATTTTACATAACTTCTTGAAATAACTAATGTATATCAGACTGGCTCCTTACCTTAGAAATTACCGGTTTGGGTAAAAGTAGATAAAAAGCGATGCAAGTAAAAATCAGCCTAATTCATTTCATAGTGCTTAGGTTTTTTCATTGCTTGTTCAGTGTTGTTTTAAACATGAACTTTGCCAGTCATATGAAAAATATGCTGGATTTGTTTTCTATAATACTGTGATTTTAGACATGGAACTGTGGTTCAAGCATTTGCCAAGTTTTAATTTTTCACAATGAAGAGTCAGCCTGGTGAAATGTAAAATGTGTACTCAAGGGTCTAGCTAGACACTGGATTTTCAAATTATGAAAGAGAGATGAAATGGGAAAGAAGAGGGAGCAGGAGAAGGTGAGAGAAAGGGAGAGAAGGAGAGGGGGAGGGGCAGAGAGACACAGAGACAGAGAGAGATAGAGAAAATATTTGAAAGCCCACATTTTCTCGTTTCCTCAGATGACAGGGTGTGGGTTTCTTACTGATAAGTGAGAGGAAGCAGGAATGCTTTTGCTCAGCGTTCCAGGGAATGCTGCCTCACTTGCTCTGAAATAGGCTTTCTCTCTCCTTCGGAGACTGCCCGTACCTCCCGCGCTTTTGACAGTAATTGACTGAGTCTTGGTGCTCTCTTGTGCCTGCAGTTCAGCTTTAAAATGTTTGTCCAGAATCAGGTAAGTTTAGAAAATCTTGGAAATACCTATTTGCAATTTCTTTTGGGAAAATAGTAAATGCTGCCAGATTGGTCAGTTTAACTCTGAATTGACTTGATTCAGCACCCTTCAAGTGCACAGAACTCCAATGAGCATTTCTTCACGTTTTTCTTTATTCAGCAACTTTTTTTGAGCATGTGTTACGGACCAGGTGCTGTGCTCTGCAGTGAAAAGCTAACTGTGAGCAAGAGAGACTTCGTCACGGGTCAACAGAATTTATAGTCTCAAAAAGTAGTAAACCAAAGGCACTGCGCTAATGAAATGACAAGCATGAGGAAAAGAGAAAAGACTTAGCATAAAACAGAAATCTATATATCCTCACAGATAACAGCTCATTTAATTTCCGAGTATGTGTTTTCGTATATCATGTAGAGAGATACCTTGGTCTTAATGCACATGATTGCAATCTTCTAGCGTAATGACCTCAGATAAGTCCCTTAAATTTGCCTAGTGTGAGATTTGGTCATTTCACTCCTCTGCTTCTCTGGGAAGGTTCTCTTCACTTCCTGGTCGATCAGCTCAACTACTCTGGGTGGAATGCCCACCACATCCAGAATTGCCTTTTTAAAAAATCTTTTATTTTGTTTTAAAACTTTATTTATTTATTTATTTACTTGGGGGGGGGGGAGAGATAGCGAGTGATCAGGGGGAGGGGCAGAGGGAGAAGGAGAGAGAATGTCAAGCAGACTCCATGCTGAGTGTGGAGCCCCACTAAGGGCTCAATCTCACAACCCTGAGATCATGACCTGAGCCAAAACCAGGAGTTGGACCCTTAACCGACCGAGCCACCCAGGTGCCCCCAGAATTGGCTTTTACATAGCTGTGCTCAGGGTGATTTTAGGAACCTAGTATTTCTTCTTTAACAGGGAGAGGGCAGCATAACAAGAATCACCTCTTTCTTTTGTCTTGAGACCAGGATTACAACAAATCTCATTGTCAAGGGGGGCTCCAGGGCCAGCTTAACAAGGTCAAGGTTCTCCGCTAGCACAAGTAGACTTCAGTTCTCTTCTGCACACCCCCTTGTCATTTTTGAATATCAGTTGTAACTTCTTTCTCTGCTTTCCTGTTTTTTAGATGTAGAACCACCTAGCATAGACTGGTGCAGATCCCCACCTCCGATTCAAGTCTCAGAGAAGGAGTATCCTGCAACGTGGGATGAGCCTCAGTTCTCAGACAACTCAGGTGCAGACGCAGAGACTTTGTGGTCAGCATGGTTAACACTGAATTGTATTTCATTTTTAAAAGCTTTTAAAAAGGATAAAAGAAATGAAAAGCAAATTGCATCTTGTCTAAGTAGAATGAATATTCATATAAGGTAATATGTTTTAATGCTAGGATAATTATATAATTTAATATTACTAATCTTACCTATCCATGGGGTTCCCTTCATTCAGTATCCAGTGCACATTTATTAAACGTATTCATTGAGTCTCTATGTTTACGTTGTCCTGAAGGCATAAACTATGCATTTTAGTAATATCGTTAGTAGAGTTCGTATTCATACTCATTTCTTCAACATTTGCCCCTAAAATCAGAAAAGTTCATAGGAAAGCAGAAAAAAAAAATGAGCAAATACAGTTGAAGTTCATGTTAAAGGTCTCACTAAAACCCAGTAAGCAACAATTAAAAAGGCAAATTAAATAAATTTCTTAATTAAATTTCCACTATTGGTGAGTGAGGGGTAGGGATAATCAGGTGATGGGCACTGAGGAGGGCACTTGATGTAATGAGCACCAGGTGTTATATACAACTGATGAGTCACTGAATTCTACCCCTCAAACTAATAATATCATATATATTAACTAAATCATATTTAAGTAAAGAATTTTAAAAATTTTCCAATATGCCAATAGACTGATCTACTCAAGGAAAATCATTTATTTAGCAAGAATGCCTTATTCTGATGTGGTTTTTGAGTCTAATACTTCTATGTTACAGCATAAATATTGCATCTTTTATTTTTTTACTGGTGACCAAATCAACATAAATTGAATGCCCAGCTGGTTTGTATAAAGAGAAAATGAAAATTCAAATCAAATACAGGAACTGATAAAGTGACTGCAGACCAGTCACCCCAAAACTAGGTCCCTTCTTTCCTCTCTAGGGGCCGTATTGCTCATCACCAGGAGCCATTCA
The DNA here is from genome assembly GCF_004348235.1 of Phoca vitulina. Taxonomy (NCBI): domain Eukaryota; kingdom Metazoa; phylum Chordata; class Mammalia; order Carnivora; family Phocidae; genus Phoca; species Phoca vitulina. The sequence goes on along the minus strand of NW_022589724.1, from coordinate 11,450,437 downwards.
CCAGGAGACCTTCTCCCTCACGGGGAGACTATAGTACGGTATACAGCCACCGATCCCTCGGGCAATAACAGAAGCTGTGACATCCACATTGTCATAAAAGGTATTCTCTTCATAAACCTCCAGAAATCTAGTTGACATTTGCCATATATAATCACTATATTTTGTGAGAGAAAATGGACTGTGTGCGGTAGATTCGTAAAGTAAGTATACTGACAGATCTTATTTACGTTTCTCATTGTAATTGCTTCACTTCATGATACATCAAAATATTTTCTTCAAGAGTAGTCTTTAATTAACATGTCATTAACATTTTCACTAAAAGTACAAAATGTTACTGTCATAATTTTGAAGAGCTGAGGAGACAGACTCTGAAAATATGCTTGCTACGTAATGCTATCTAGTTTTCACTCTTATTATAGGAAGGCCACAAATAACAACCCCAAATCAGAAATAACTTAGCATTTATAAAATATATGCACAGCCTCTAATCGTATATAGGTACAGCTTTTCAGCTGTGCCCACCTAGGAACCAAGAGGCATATGTTGTCATGTTCCCACACTAAGGATTTATGATGAAAGTTTTTTCTAGGAATGCTGGTGGACAGGAGGAGTCGTTTTCAAAGTTCAGCTTAGACTCATAGAATTTAATTTATATTAATTATATTGTTTATACCACTGTAAATAATTGTACATTTTTTTTATGCAGCTTCTCCCTGTGAAGTTCCATTTACACCTGTAAATGGGGATTTTATATGCACTCAAGATAGTGCTGGAGTTAACTGCACATTAAGTTGCTCGGAGGGCTATGATTTCACAGAAGGGTCTACTGAGAAGTATTACTGTGCTTATGAAGATGGAATCTGGAAGCCACCATACTCCACTGAATGGCCAGACTGTGCTAGTAAGTTTTAATTTCTTCCTGGACTCCTTTCATATATGTGTGTGTGGGTTTGCGTGTGTGTACATTTCTGAGCATTTAAGAGGAAAATGCCTTACATAGGGATTGGGTTTCATGAGTGAAAAATGGTGCCATGAGGGGCACCTGGCTGGCTCACTTAGTAGAGCATGCAACTCTTGATCTTGGGGTCATGAGTTTGAGCACCACATTGGGCATAGAGCTTACTTAAAAGATGGTTCATGAATTTGAAATGTTTGTGAATAAGAGAAATGTTCAGCCCTTGATTTAAAATGTTAGCCCATCAGAGTCTGGTTATTGATTGCTACAGGACAAGATTCCTTTTAAGGCAAACCCATCTTGGCCCTCTCCTTGTTATCTACCAGAAATAGACTTGTCAGCATGTTGTTCTTGATCCATAAACTTGAACTTATAGTCTCATAGTCTGCAGAGGAGCTTATATTTAAAGTAAGATCCATCATATGTGATGGGGAAAGATCAGTTACAATCTCTTTAGGTCTGATTTAGATTTAGAGCTATTCTATAATCTTAAATATATGTATTGTTATAAAAATAGCCAGTTTTTTTGCCTGGTGTAAATAAATATTCTTTGGAATGAATCTTTGATTCAGTACCATAGATGGAGCTTAAATGCCAATGTCTTGGAAAAAGAATAAAGCCCAATTACTTGAGCTATTTTTTTCCCACAAATTTGGGTAGTAATTAAAAGTTCTACAGTATCATTCACCTCTGTCACAGATTTAGACAGTAGTATTTTAATGCTGATGCTATTAGGAGTCATTGTCTCAGAATATTATGGGACATCTTGCTGTGCCTAACCATGCAAGTTTCTGATCCAAGGAGGAGTTCTCTGTGGGAATTACACTTTCAAGGATTATGATTGTCCATCATATTTAGAAAATTTTCAGTGTATGTTGGTTAAAAATATAATAGAAACATATATGATACAAATTTATGTAAACATAAAAGATATCTTTGACCAAGGCAGGATTTTTCAAAAATTCCCAGAAATATAATTTAAAAATGTTTAAATCTCTTTTTCCCTGAAGTGTTTATTTTCTTAATGTGATTGCAAGCTAAAGAATAATATATCAAAGCAAACCTCATCACTGGATAACTGGGTACAGTGCTACTTGACTCATGGTTTATTATGATCAATTAATGCCTAGAAATTTTTCTTAACTGTCATCTCTTGTTTTTATAGAAATCCCACAAATCGTTTTAGAATCAAAGTCCTAAGTTACAGTTATTCCAAAGACAATTAAATCTTTGTGTTGAAAACACTTAACCAACTGAAACTGTTTTCTCTAACATTTTCCAGTAAAACGTTTTGCAAATCATGGGTTCAAATCCTTTGAGATGCTGTACAAAGCAACTCGTTGTGATGATACAGATCTGTTGAAGAAGTTTTCTGAAGCATTTGAGACTACCCTGGGGAAAATGGTATGTCAGCAGTATTGTTTGTCGGATTTTAAAGGATGCTGTTGAGCTTTTCATAGCCCCTTAGGGTAACCTGCCACTGGAATTCCGTGTCCTGATGATTTCCCACCTCTCTGTAATCCAGACTTGCTCTTAATATCTAGAATTGCTCATAGGTTTTGGACTTCTGGAATGGATTATAAGTGAATCTTTATTAAAACATTTTGAGTTTTTTAAAACATTCTGAGTCAGAAAGCCAGAGAAGTGTGGGGTCCATGTGGTTTGAAAATGTCTGCTTTGTTATTTAAAGTATGACAAAAATGCCATTGTAGACTGTATTTATTTTATGATGAGATAATTGAACATTGAAAGGATTTTCTTTTTCATTCATTTTTGTTTAGGATTCTTTCACTGTTTATAGGAAAGCAAAACAATGTATTTAACTTGTGTTGAGCATCTCAAAGGAAATGTGTTATATACATATTTGTATCCCTAACAGAGTAGTCAGCTTATATTTTGGATAGATGCTAAGGGTAGATTCAGTGGTAATAGATTTGATGTCCAGTGTGAGAGAAAGAGGGGAGCCAAGGAAGTAGGGTACGCAGGGACACGGATGCACAAGTGGGTACCCACGGTGGTAGAAGTGTGTCAAAGGATTTTTTCTGACTTCTATTTTCTCAGTGGAAAAAAGATGAAGAGTGATCAGCTGAGAGAGTAAGGATGGGGAGGAGTTGTTGAGGTTTGGAAAGGGAGTTGATGGTGTAAAATAATTTTCTAGGAAAGCACAAATGAATGTGCTAAAGAAAGGTGGTAGGATTGGCAGGAAGCAGGATTGTATTTTCTCTCAAGCTGTAATTAACCACACGAGTGCACGTGAAGAGAAAGCAGAGCAATTAGTTTAACTAGGGTTATGGGTTCTACAGACAAACGATGGAAGTGGGTGCACGTGAGGGAGTGATTCCTGGTGATGAGCCATAGACTCTAAGACGGATAAACAAGGAGGTGAAGACGTTGGACTGAGAGACAGTGAAGAGGTGGTAGGGCCATGGATTATAAATCTGATGAAGTCAAAGACTTCCGAGAGTAGGAGAGGGTGCAGTTATTGGTAATGACGAGGTCTGAGGTATGACCATGACAGCAAGGAACAAAGTAAGGCTGGAAGACTGGAGGAGAGGGGGAAAAGGAAGTGAGAAGCCAAGGTGATGGAAGGATTAGCCAGGTGGATATAGAAATCACCAAGAATTATAATAGGGACAGTTACTGGATGTTCTTGGAATGAGGGGGTGATGCAGAATGGGGAAAGGTTGTAGGTGGCTGACACACAGAGGGGCCACCTTCTATACCATGAACTTCAGGACTGTGAGGCTCTAAGGAGGGATACAGGAGCATGATCTGGAAACAGCAGGGAAGAGTGAGGAAGATACTTCCTCCACCTCCACACCCACAGTTTAAGAAAACTGGAAAGTGGGGTGTCATTGAGAGCAAAGATGAAGGGACCATAAAGAGAGGTGAAAAAAATAATAGGAGATTCACTGATGACTGGGAGTTCCAGAGGACAGAGGAAGGTTCTGAGGACTTAGAGATGGGTGGGAGATAGAGTCAGAGAAAAGGGATCTAAAGAGCTGTTAGGGGTGAAAGTTCAGAGACAAGAGATATGCTGGGGTCCTGGGCTTCTGGGGATCAGTGACATGCACAGAGAAAAAGGGACTGAAACTAATTCTGGTGGTCCACAAGCACTGGAGGCCTTAGGAAAGGGTGTGGACGAGGGGCGGGAGTCTGTCCAGGAGCATGCAGAGCTCTAGTCCTCTCCTCCCTCCAATAGAGAGAGATGTGAAGGCCAACAGAACAAAGGGCTTATCCAGAGCACATAGAGGTGCAATTTACATTTCATACTCTTCATTTTTTATTTGCAGGTCCCATCATTTTGTAGTGATGCTGAGGACATTGATTGCAGATTAGAGGACCTGACCAAAAAATATTGCCTCGAATACAATTATGACTATGAAAATGGCTTTGCAATTGGTAATTAAATTATGCAGTGTCAAGATTGCAAGATTGATCTGCAAAATAAAATAAGTCCAGAAGAGTGGGGCAAACTAGAAAAACTAACTTTTTTTAAACCAAAACTCTTGAGATGATAAAAACTAAGAAAAATAAAGTCACATTATGATTGCGAAATTTTATTATTGATATGATATCTTAGAATAGTACTAAAGCAATTTTTATATGGCATTCAATTTAAATTATAATTAAGCCATTAATTTAAAATAGTTACACATGTAAAATATTCAGATTTCTCACCCAGAATATATTTAGAATCAATCTATTCGAGTCTGATATACCTTCTAATTGAATTTTCATGTTTTCTCCATATTATCTCTGAGCATTTTTATTAAGGTTATTTCTAACTGATATGTGATTTGTTTGCTGGTGTAGCTGGCCATTTAGCTTACTGCCTTAATATTTCTGGAAGATTTCAGTAGTCACAGTTGGGTCTTTCATTAGTAAAATCATCCACCTTTCTAGTAATTATATTTGTCATTTTTATTGCATTGTTATAAAACTGTCCAACACTTCCAGAATAATGTTTTTAAATATAATAGTGATGGGGGTGCCTGGGTGGCTCAGTCAGTTAAGCGTCTGACCCTTGATTTCGGCTCAGGTTATGATCTCAGGCTTGTGAGACTGAGCCCTGTGTTGGGGTCCACACTGGGCACGGAGCCTGCTTAAAAGTCTCTCTCCCTCTCCCTCTCCCCCCTTTCTCTTTCCCTCTCAAAAAAAATAATAATAGTGATAACAAAATAGTGTCATGGTTAAGCACATGGACTCTAAGACCAACTTCTTATGTCCAAATTCTGGCTCTACCACCTATTAGCTGTGTGGTCTTGAGCAAGTTTGTACTCTGTGCCTCAGTTTCCTCACCTATAAAAATGGGTATATGTATATATATGAGAGTACTGAACTCATAGGGCCATTCTCAGGATTAAATGAATAAGTACAAGTATACCTAAAGTCCTTGGAAGGTTATCTGAGACAATATTAATTGACATTACAGCAGACATCCTTTTTGTTTCTGACACTAATCATATGCATAATATTTTTAGTGACTTAGCATTTAGAGTGATGTTGACATTTGCTTTACACTTTTTAAATTTTAAAAAATATTTCTGCATATATGTTTATTGCAAAAATTGGAAAAATGCTAAAACCCAAAGAATGAAATCAAGATAACTCACACAATCCCATAAATAATTCTATTAATATACTAATATATGTATTACTATATATACATTAACATATATACATATAACTGTACATATGTATGTATATACGCCCATACTACTTTGTAAACTTGAATTTTTAGTTAACATTATATTGAGGACATTTTTCTGTCACTAAATATTATACTTCAATTTCAGTGGCCACATATTAATCAATCAATTTGCCATAACTTATGTAAACAATTTCCTACTGGTAGACTTTTTTCATTTTTAACTGTTACGTAAAACTCGGTGAAAATTTTGGACGTTAAAGTGTTAGAAAAACATGAAGTGGCATTGGCAGTGGCTTGTCTAGAATAACAATGACTCTTCTGTCACACATGACACAGGCTTCCCCTCCCAGATTATTGAGGCAGATTGTTGAAGGTATAAGGATGCACCTAGAGGGAGTCAGGTGTCATCATAAGGCTTTGAGATGGGTGATATTTGTCATCTAATAAGGATCAAAAGGGCAGTTTCTTAGAATCATATGTGGACACGTGGTACAATTGATCTTAAGAGATAAGTCTTCCTCCTTGAATATCTTTACAGTAGGGAGTCACAAAATTAGCGTAATATTTCAAACAACACCTTGGCAAATCATAACGTATTAAAAACAAAGGGCCAATAAATATATTAAAATGGTTTGACTTCATAATAGTCATGTAATTCATATTAAAACTAAAATGAGATGCCCCTTTTGACCTGTCAGATTAACAAATTCAAATAAGAATCATAATACCCAAAATTGGCAAGAGTATAAGGAAAAAAAATTATACTCATAGTTTGTATGCAGGGGAGAAATTGAAGAGCAATTGACAATATGTATCAAAAAGATGAAAAAAACTCAAACCCAGAAATCTAATTCTAAGAATATTTCTCAAGATAAAAATCATGCCAGTATGCAGAGATATACTACATTTTATAAATTCTAAAGTGTACATTTTTATTTGGACATCTCTGAAATTGGAATATATCTTCTCATTGATGGTGCCTTACATTTTATGAAATCCTCTATGCACAAGGATGTTCTAGAATTTTGAAATAACCTAAAAGTTTGGAAAGAGAAACCTGGTTAGTTTGTGGTATAGCCATAGAAGAGAATATTATGAAACCATGTGACACAGAAATGCCATAATATATCATTGAGAAAATTAGAGAAAGATTACTAAATAATATACACATAGTATAATCGTTTGTTAAAGGTATGGTATGTTTATTTCTATTCCAGTGATTCATGTATCTATGTATGCATAAACATATATGTGTGTGTTTATATATTCATAGAAGAAAATCTTGCCTAAAATGTTCTAGGCATTATTTCTATATGGTGGAATTGTAGGTAATCAAAAAGTTTTTTGTCTTGGCTCATCTGTTTTTTTTAAATTTTTTATTATTATGTTAATCACCATACATTACATCATTAGTTTTTGGTGTAGTGTTCCATGATTCATTGTTTGTGGATAACACCCAGTGCTCCATGCAGAACGTGCCCTCCTTAATACCCATCACCAGGCTAACCCATCCTCCCACCCCCCTCCCCTCTAGAACCCTCAGTTTGTTTTTCAGAGTCCATCGTCTCTCATGGTTTGTCTCCCCCTCTGATTTCCCCCCCTTCATTCTTCCCCTCTGCTATCTTCTTCTTCTTCTTTTTTTTTTTTTCTTAACATATATTGCATTATTTGTTTTAGAGGTACAGATCTGAGATTCGACAGTCTTGTACAATTCACAGTGCTTACCAGAGCACATACCCTCCCCAGTGTCTATCACCCAGTCACCCCATCCCCCCCCCCCCCACCCCCCACTCCAGCAACCCTCAGTTTGTTTCCTGAGATTAAGAATTCCTCATATCAGTGAGGTCATATGATACATGTCTTTCTCTGTTTGACTTATTTCGCTCAGCATAATACCCTCCAGTTCCATCCACGTCGTTGCAAATGGCAAGATCTCATTCCTTTTGATGGCTGCATAATATTCCATTGTATATATATACCACCTCTTCTTTATCCATTCATCTGTCGATGGACATCTTGGCTCTTTCCACAGTTTGGCTATTGTGGACATTGCTGCTATAAACATCGGGGTGCACGTACCCCTTCAGATCCCTACATTTGTGTCTTTGGGGTAAATACCCAGTAGTGCAGTTCCTGGATCGTATGGTAGCTCTATTTTCAACTTTTTGAGGAACCTCCATACTGTTTTCCAGAGTGGCTGCACCAGCTTGCATTCCCACCAGCAGTGTAGGAGGGTTCCCCTTTCTCTGCATCCCCGCCAACATCTGTCATTTCCTGACATGTTAATTTTAGCCATTTTGACTGGTGTGAGGTGGTATCTCATTGAGGTTTTGATTTGGATTTCCCTGATGCTGAGCGATGTTGAGCACTTTTTCATGTGTCTGTTGGCCATTTGGATGTCTTCTTTGGAAAAATGTCTGTTCATGTCTTCTGCCCATTTCTTGATTGGATCATTTGTTCTTTGGGTGTTGAATTTGGTAAGTTCTTTATAGATTTTGGATACTAGCCCCTTATCTGACATGTCATTTGCAAATATCTTCTCCCATTCTGTCGGCTGTCTTTTGGTTTTGTTGACTGTTTCTTTTGCTGTGCAAAAGTTTTTTATCTTGATGAAGTCCCAATAGTTCATTTTTGCCCTTGCTTCCCTTGCCTTTGGTGATGTTTCTAGGAAGAAGTTGCTGCGGCTGAGGTCGAAGAGGTTGCTGCCTGTGTTCTCCTTTAGGATTTTGATGGACTCCTGTCTCACATTGAGGTCTTTCAACCATTTGGAGTCTATTTTTGTGTGTGGTGTAAGGAAATGGTCCAGTTTCATTCTTCTGCATGTGGCTGTCCAATTTTCCCAACACCATTTGTTGAAGAGACTGTCTTTTTTTTTTTTTAATTTTTTTATTGTTATGTTAATCCCCATACATTACATCATTAGTTTTAGATATAGTGTTCCATGATTCATTGTTTGTGCATAACACCCAGTGCTCCATGCAGAACGTGCCCTCCTCAATACCCATCACCAGGCTAACCCATCCTCCCAACCCCCTCCCCTCTAGAACCCTCAGTTTGTTTTTCAGAGTCCATTGGAAGAGACTGTCTTTTTTCCGTTGGACATTCTTTCCTGCTTTGTCGAAGATTAGTTGACCATAGAGTTGAGGGTCCATTTCTGGGCTCTCTATTCTGTTCCATTGATCTATGTGTCTGTTTTTGTGTCAGTACCATACTGTCTTGATGATGACAGCTTTGTAATAGAGCTGGAAGTCCGGAATTGTGATGCCGCCAACTTTGCTTTTCTTTTTCAACATTCCTCTGGCTATTCGGGATCTTTTCTGGTTCCATACAAATTTTAGGATTATTTGTTCCATTTCTTTGAAAAAAGTGGATGGTATTTTGATGGGGATTGCATTGAATATGTAGATTGCTCTAGGTAGCATTGACATCTTCACAATATTTGTTCTTCCAATCCATGAGCATGGAACGTTTTTCCATTTCTTTGTGTCTTCCTCAATTTCTTTCATGAGTATTTTATAGTTTTCTGAGTACAGATCCTTTGTCTCTTTGGTTAGATTTATTCCTAGGTATCTTAAGGTTTTGGGTGCAATTGTAAATGGGATCGACTCCTTAATTTCTCTTTCTTCTGTCTTGTTGTTGGTGTATAGGAATGCCACTGATTTCTGTGCATTGATTTTGTATCCTGCCACTTTACTGAATTCCTGTATGAATTCTAGCAGTTTTGGGGTGGAGTCTTTTGGGTTTTCCACATAAAGTATCATATCATCTGCAAAGAGGGAGAGTTTGACTTCTTCTTTGCCGATTTGGATGCCTTTGATTTCTTTTTGTCATCTGATTGCTGTGGCTAGGACTTCTAATACTATGTTGAATAGCAGTGGTGATAGTGGACATCCCTGCCGCATTCCTGACCTTAGGGGGAAAGCTCTCAGTTTTTCCCCATTGAGAATGATATTCGCTGTAGGTTTTTCATAGATGGCTTTTATGATATTGAGGTATATACCCTCTATCCCTATACTCTGAAGAGTTTTGATCAAGAAAGGATGCTGTACTTTGTCAAATGCTTTTTCTGCATCTATTGAGAGGATCATATGATTCTTGTTCTTTCTTTTGTTAATGTATTGTATCACGTTGATTGATTTGCAAATGTTGAACCAACCTTGCAGCCCAGGGATAAATCCCACTTGGTCGTGGTGAATAATCCTTTTAATGTACTGTTGGATCCTATTGGCTAGTATTTTGGTGAGAATTTTTGCATCCATGTTCATCAGGGATATTGGTCTGTAATTCTCCTTTTTGATGGGGTCTTTGTCTGGTTTTGGGATCAAGGTAATGGTGGCCTCGTAAAACGAGTTTGGAAGTTTTCCTTCCATTTTTATTTTTTGGAACAGTTTCAGAAGAATAGGTATTAATTCTTCTTTAAATGTTTGATAGAATTCCCCTGGGAAGCCATCTGGCCCTGGGCTTTTGTTTGTTGGGAGATTTTTGATGACTGCTTCAATTTCCTTAGTGGTTATAGGTCTGTTCAAGTTTTCTATTTCTTCCTGGTTCAGTTTTGGTAGTTGATACATCTCTAGGAATGCATCCATTTCTTCCAGGTTATCTAATTTGCTGGCATAGAGTTGCTCATAATATGTTCTTATCATTGTTTGTATTTCTTTGGTGTTGGTTGTGATCCCTCCTCTTTCATTCATGATTTTGTTGATTTGGGTCATTTCTCCTTTCTTTTTGATAAGTCTGGCCAGGGGTTTATCAATCTTGTTAATTCTTTCAAAGAACCAGCTCCTAGTTTCGTTGATCTGTTCTACTGTTCTTTTAGTTTCTATTTCATTGATTTCTGCTCTGATCTTTATGATTTCTCTTCTCCTGCTGGGTTTAGGCTTTATTTGCTGTTCTTTCTCCAGCTCCTTTAGGTGTAGGGTTGTGTACTTGAGACCTTTCTTGTTTCTTGAGAAAGGCTTGTATTGCTATATACTTTCCTCTTAGGACTGCCTTTGCTGCATCCCAAAGATTTTGAATAGTTGTGTTTTCATTTTCATTGGTTTCCATGAATTTTTTTAATTCTTCTTTAATTTCCTGGTTGACCCATTCATTCTTTAGTAGGATGCTCTTTAGCCTCCATGTATTTGATTTCTTTCAGACTTTCCTCTTGTGATTGAGTTCTAGTTTCAAAGCATTGTGATCTGAAAATATGCAGGGAATGATCCCAATCTTTTGGTACCAGTTGAGACCTGATTTATGACCTAGGATGTGATCTATTCTGGAGAATGTTCCATGGGCACTAGAGAAGAATGTGTATTCCGTTGCTTTGGGATGGAATGTTCTGAATATGTCTGTGAAGTCCATTTGGTCCAGTGTGTCATTTAAAGTCTTTATTTCCTTGTTGATCTTTTGCTTAGACGATCTGTCCATTTCAGTGAGGGGGGTGTTAAAGTCCCCCACTATTATTGTATTGTTGTCGATGTGTTTCTTTGCTTTTGTTATTAATTGCCTTATATAATTGGCTGCCCCCATGTTAGGGGCATAGATATTTACAATTCTTAGATCTTCTTGTTGGATAGACCCTTTAAGTAGGATATAGTGTCCTTCCTCATCTCTTATTACAGTCTTTGGTTTAAAATCTAATTTGTCTGATATAAGGATTGCCACCCCAGCTTTCTTTTGGTGTCCATTAGCATGGTAAATGGTTTTCCACCCCCTCACTTTCAATCTGGGGGTGTCTTTGGGTCTAAAATGAGTCTCTTGCAGACAGCATATCGATGGGTCTTGTTTTTTAATCCAATCTGATAGCCTGTGTCTTTTGATTGGGGCATTTAGCCCATTTACATTCAGGGTAACTATTGAAAGATATGAATTTAGTGCCATTGTATTGCCTGTAAGGTGACTGTTACTGTATATTGTCTGTGTTCCTTTCTGGTCTATGTTGCTTTTAGGCTCTCTCTTTGCTTAGAGGACCCCTTTCAATATTCCTTGTAGGGCTGGTTTCGTGTTTGCAAATTCCTTTAGTTTTTGTTTGTCCTGGAAGCTTTTTATCTCTCCTTCTATTTTCAATGACAGCCTAGCTGGATATAGTATTCTTGGCTGCATATTTTTCTCATTTAGTGCTCTGAATATATCCTGACAGTCCTTTCTGGCCTGCCAGGTCTCTGTGGATAGGTCTGTTGCCAATCTAATGTTTCTACCATTGTAGGTTACATATCTCTTCTCCCGAGCTGCTTTCAGAATTTTCTCTTTGTCTCTGAGACTCGTAAGTTTTACTATTAGATGTTGGGGTGGTGTTGACCTATTTTTATTGATTTTGAGAGGGGTTATCTGTGCTTCCTGAATTTTGATGCCTGTTTCTTTCCCCAAATTAGGGAAGTTCTCTGCTATAATTTGCTCCAATATACCTTCTGCCCCTCTCTCTCTTCTTCTGGGATCCCAATTATTCTAATATTGTTTCGTCTTATGGTATCGTTTATTTCTGCCCTCGTGATCCAGTAGTTGTTTATCTCTCTTTTCCTCAGCTTCTTTATTTTCCATCATTTTGTCTTCTATCTCACTGATTCTCTCTTCTGCCTCATTTATCCTAGCAGTTAGTGCCCCCATATTTGATTGCACCTCATTAATAGCCTTTTTGATTTCGACTTGGTTAGATTTTAGTTCTTTTACTTCTCCAAAAAGGTTTCTCTAATAACTTCCATGCTTTTTTCAAGCCCAGCTAGTATCTTTAAAGTGATGATTCTGAACTCTAAATCTGACATCATACTAATGTCTGTAATGAGTAGGTCCCTGGCAGTCGGTACTACCTCTTGTTCTTTTTGTTGAGGTGATTTTTTCCGTCTTGTCATTTTGTCCAGAGGAGAATAGATGAATGAGAGAACAAAATGCTAACAGGGTAACAACGTCCCAAGAAAATATACTCTAAACAAATCAGAAAAGACCTGAAGCAGGGGGAAAAGAAAGGGAAAGAGAGAAAAAAGAAAAAGAAAAAAAAAAAAAGAAAAAGATAAAGATAAAAACAAACAAAAACAGAACAAAACAAAAAAAAAAACAGAATATGATCAAATATGATCAGGCTGGTGCATAGATCAGTGCCACACACTAGATTTTGGGTGTATTTTGGTCTGTTAGAAGAAAGTGCCTCCCAAAATTTTAAAGAAAGAAAAGCTTATATATGTACAAAAATAAGGGTTGATATGATGAAGGGATGGAATATGACTGTAAAGATGAAAATTATAAAAAATTTTATAAAAGGAATTGATAAGTTGTTTGAAAAAAGAAAGAAGAGGTTAAAAAAAAAGAAAAAAGGAGAGAATGTGATCAGGCAGGGGAGTAGAAAAAAACCATACACTAGAGATTTAGGGTATATTTTGGTCTGTTAGAAGAAACTATCTCAAAATTTTAAAGAGAGAACAACTTATATATATATGCCAAAAATATGGGTAACTACTATGAAGGGATAGAATATGACTCTAAAAATGAAAAATAAAAATGTGTTTTAAAAAAGGGATTGATAAGATGTTGGTTGAAAAAGGGAAAAAGAAAAATTCAAAAAAAAAAAAGTTAAAAAAAATTAACTTTGAAAGACTAAAGAATCATGGTAAAAAAGCCATGAATTCTATGTGCAGTATTCCCCTAGCGCTGGAGTTCTGCCGTTCTCATTGATCGGTAAACTTGGTCTTGGCTGGCTGTTCTCGCTGATCTTCTGGGAGAGGGGCCTGTTGCCGTGGTTTCCAAAAGTCTTTGCCGGAGGCGGGATTGCCCCGCCCTTGCCGGTCCAGGCTAAGTAATCGGCTGGGGTTTGCTCTCGGGAGCTTTTGTTCCCTGCAAGTTTTCCGTGCTGCTTTGGAGGCCGAGAGTGAAAATGGCGGGCTCCCAATATCCGCCCCAGAGGAGCTGAGAACTCGGGGCCCGCTCCTCAGTGCGCCCCCAGAGAAAAGCCGTCAGTCACTCCCGTCTCCCCAGTCTCCGGCCGCACTCCGTGCTCACCCGGCCTGTGACCGCGCCTTTCTATCTGGCACCTGACCCCATGTGGAGTCTCCAAACCCAGCAGATCCCCGCGGTGCGCTCCCGCGCCGCTCCTCCGGGGGAAGGAAGGGGAGTCTCCCTGGATCTGCCGCTTGTTGGGTCCCTGCTGGAGGAGCAGTGGCCCGACTGTGCCGCAGATCACGGTTTATGGCAACCCCGAGCTGAGAGCCCGCCCCTCGGCTCCGTCTCTGCAGCCGGCTTCCCCGCTCCGATATCTGGGAGCTCTGCTGCACTCGGGCACCCCCGGTCTTTCTGTGATCCCGAGGGTCCTGAGACCACACTGTCCCGCAAGGGTTCACCCCCTGCTTAGCCACTGGAGTGACGTCCCTCAGCGGAGCCGACTTCTAAAAGTTCCGATTTTGTGCTCCGCGGCTCTATCACTTGCCAGAAGTGGCCGATGGAGGCCCCTCCCCCACCGTCTATCCTCCCGAATATCGCCTCGGATTCACTTATCCCCACATCCTGCCTTCCAGAAAGTGGTCGCTTTTCTGTTCAGAGAGTTGTTGCTATTCTTTTCTTCGATCTCCTGTTGAGTTCGTAGGTGTTCAGAATGGTTTGATCCCTATCCAGCTGAATTCCTGGGACCAGACGAAACCCAGGTCTCCTACTCCTCTGCCATCTTGCTCTGCCCCGCTCATCTGTTTTTTTATAATGGCTACATAATGCTTGTGGGAAAGATGTTTAAGTGAAAAACAAAAATATTTATCTTAGGTAATTTTAATGGCCAAAGACATAAATTAGACAAAAAAAATTTTTAAGAGCTTATTTTATTTAAAACTCTAAATTTCATTTAAAAATCTTAAACCACTTACATAGGTGGACAGGCCTGTATAAATACAATTTGATATTTAAAGCACATAATCACGCAACAACAATATACCCAGACCAATATTAATATCATTTACTGAGGTTTTAGAATGAGTCAAATGCTGAGCTGAATGGTTTATATATATTGTCTCAGTTATCTCCCAAACCTGTGAGGTCAGAAGAATGACCTCAACTTATAAATGAAGAAACTGAGGCTGAGAGAGAGGAAAGTAACTTGACTAGAATTGTACACCCTTATACCCTACATCCAGAAGCTACAATCTGAATCCATGTGGGTGGTCACAATGGCACTGGGGCATCTAAAGAATCTCACATATCCGTGTTATATACTCTAGCCTGGTTACATACACATTTAACTTACATGCTACCTTCAGAAACTGTCCCCACCTTTAAAATTTATTTATTTATTTTAGAGAGAGAGAGTGAGCACAAGTGGGAAGGGCAGAGGGAGAAGGAGAGAGAATCTCAAGCAGACTCTATGCTGAGCATGGAGCCCACGATGTGGGGATTGATCCCACGACCCTGAGATCACAACCTGAGCTGAAACCAAGAGTCCTTTGCTTAACTGACTGCACCACCCAGGCACCCCTGCCCCCACCTTTAAAATATAATGCAGTATCCTGAATAATCTTCATAAAAGGAAACCTGTTCATTTGCATTAAGTTTATAAAGCTGATATTAAAATTTTTAAAAAAGAATGGAGCAAACCCTGAAGGGAAGTAGGAATTGATTAAAATTCTGCACCCACATCCTATTTACCTCTAAAGCTAAGGTAATTAACTATTAACTCAAAGGTAAGAATGGCTTAAATGCCCAGGTAGCTCCAAAGGGACTTTTCTTTCTTCTTGTGCAATTCATTGGTAATCTAGATCTAAAATGAAGTGCCTAAAAATTACAATATAAGATTATAGATGAGAAATAAATGAGATTCTAG
This sequence comes from Phoca vitulina, assembly GCF_004348235.1. Taxonomy (NCBI): domain Eukaryota; kingdom Metazoa; phylum Chordata; class Mammalia; order Carnivora; family Phocidae; genus Phoca; species Phoca vitulina. The sequence continues at coordinate 11,435,059 of NW_022589724.1, read as the reverse complement.
GTGCATCCCCATATGCAGTACATTATGGACAATTGAAGAAATAGGGGCAATTTGACTTGTGGCTTAACATTCAAACCTAAATGCGGATAAAAAGGCAACTGTAGAATCTTGTTTCTCTGCCCCAACTGTCCAGGACCTGGTGGTTGGGGTGCAGCTAATAGGCTGGATTACTCTTACGATGATTTCTTGGACTCCATGCAAGAAACACCCACAGGTGTCGGCAAAGCCAGATCTTCACGAATTAGAAGAAGTGCCCCATTATCTAACCACAAAATTAAGTTAATTTTTAACATCACAGGTAAGGATAGACTGTTTGAAAAGACAATATTATGTGAAATTCTTGGTGGGAAACCTATTTTGCAAATTTTCCATGTGTTATCATTCTTAGGAAATAATCCTGGAACTGAAAATTAGGGAGAGCACAATCACCTAAGTTTTGTCATTTTTTGCAATTTAATATCACAGATGTATTTTATGATTCTCGCAGCAACAGGCATCCTGCTTTGTACTCATCTTGGCATGACGAACTAAGGCATGTTTTTAAAAAGCAAGAATTTACAGAAATTTAACATGCTGTAAGGAAGAGCTTCACAAAAAGGTGATGTAGATCCAGCAAATGAGAGAAGGATTAAAACAAATTGCATTGTTCTTAATATTATCCATATACTAGTTGCTCAGTAAGTAGTGGTTGAGTGTGAGTTTATTTTTCCCGGAAGATTTTTAATACGCCATTTCTTTTTGGTAAAAAACAAAACAAAACTAACTACAAATGGTTTCCTGAAACACCATGTGTGTGTGTTATGTTTTATTTCGTCTTGTTTTTATCTCAGCTAGTGTGCCATTACCCGATGAAAGAAATGATACCCTTGAGCTGGAAAATCAGCAACGACTCATTAAGACTTTGGAAACCATCACAAATCAACTGGAAAGGACCCTCAGTCAGGAGCCCATGTATTCCTTTCAGCTTTCATCTGAAATTCTGGTAGCCGACAGCAATTCGTTAGAGACAGAAAAGGCTTTCCTTTTCTGCAGACCAGGCTCGGTGCTGAGAGGGCGTATGTGTGGTAAGACTTTTTGCTGCAATAAAAAAATATCTGGCTCATAGTGGGTCAAATGAGATGAGTAGAGCCGCTTTACAACTATACAAGGGTATTGAAATGAAACATTTTGCAATTGTTGTGTGGTTGTTCTTATTATTATTTTGTCTCAGGAATCTAAGTAAACCACCATTGTTCAGGACAAGAAAACTATTTCAGGTAAGGGACTCAGATCTTAGTTTTATTTCTAGATCTTTAGAGCTCACAACTTTTAGCAGCATCTCCAATAATAATGACTAATACTTTTTGACCACTTCCGTAGGCTGGCTGAGCACCTCTCGTGTTTAATTCTGTTTAGCAACTCTGTGAAGTGCTATTACTAGTAAGCACATTTTACAGATGGCAAAACTGAAGCCAGAGAGGCTGGGAACTTACTCAGGAAGTCTTATCTATTAAGACAGTAAGTGGTGTAGCTGAGATTTCCACCCAGGTAGCCAGTGCCAAATTCACATGGCATAAAATCAACCATTTTAAAGTGTATGTTCAGTGGCATTTAGCACATTCACGATGCTGTTCAGCCATCACCACCACCAAAATATTTTCATCACCTCCAAAGGAGACCCCCAATAACCATTAAACAGCCACTCCTCATTCTCCTTACCCACAGCCCCTTAACTTTTAATCCAGACTACCACAATCTGGATCAATTCCAGCCTGTTTCCCAAGTAAGTCATTGTTTATAGATAGGGGAGACTCCTCTAACCAAACTCTGTATGTGAGTCTGGTGTTTACCTCTCTGGAGGCATGGGGTCTTTCCCCTTGCTTGGAAAACCTTCCTCAACAGTTCTTATTGATATTCCCAGAGCTCACTTACTTGGGTGATAAATTCAGCCCAACAAAAGCACCTTAAAATGGTCATTCTGAACCTGTTCTTGTTTCCTCCCTACGTTGTGAGTAAAAATTAAGAATCCCCTTGATCGGTGTTCTGCGTTTCTCAGTATGGTCTTCAGACCACCTGTGTCAGCATCCCCTGAAGGGCCTATCAGAGTGCATCTTGACTAGGGCCCCATCCCAGAACTAATACATCCGACACTTGGGGGGGCAGAGCCTTGGAATCTGAATCTTTAGTAAGTTCCCACATAATTCTTACACACTTTATCATCAGAATCATCTAGGTGCTAATTTCAAGTATCCTCTCTATACAAATACTCACTTTGCTAGCAGTCTTTCCATGGGCTTAACATTCCACTTTGGTCTCAGAAATCCTGAGTCACTTCAAGCCTGCCAAGTAGCAGACCCAATCTCCAAGGAAGGAAGGTCCTCAAATTGGCCTGTTTCCTCGGGACCCTTGAGTCCAAGGATGTCTCAGCCTTACCTTTAGTGGACAGTATTTCCTGTAAGCAGAGATGAGGGTCTGCTTAACTCACCTGGTTTAGACTCACAACTTTTGCTTGGTTTTGTTTCTAGAAATGATGCTGTAACAGACCAGCAGTCAGTTTCATAAGGGAACCATTTGGAGGAACAGCTAAGAAACAGTTTTTCATATCTTGAAACCTCAGATTAACCTAAGTGTTCATGTTTTATTCTTTCCTTACAGCAGCCTTTTCTTTGTTAGCTATATGTTTCCCAGGATGATCTGGTTTAACCCACACTTTAAGGCTCCTATCACACAAGCCCTAAGCTTGGGCAATAAGAATTTTCATTTTCTTAAAAAAAATCTTACCGTTTGTTTCTAGGAATACATTTCTGGAAGGTTTATCTTGTGAGTAAACCTCTGACAGTAAGACTAGTACTTGGAAGCATGCTTTATTATTTTCATGCCTTAGGAAAAAGGAACCTAAATGTGTTCCGTTTCTATAGTTTACTGGTTTCAGTGTTTCCTGTTGGTTTTCTTTTCAGTCAATTGCCCTTTGGGAACCTTTTATTCTCTGGAACGTTCTATCTGTGAAAGCTGCTTGCGCGGATTCTATCAGGATGAAGAAGGGCAACTGGAGTGCAAACTCTGTCCAGCTGGGACATATACTGAGTATCTCCATTCAAGAAGCATCTCGGAATGCAAAGGTAATGGCCTAGTGCACATTTTGACCAGAAGCCTGAATTTTACCTTCACGTATGAAGTCTAAATGGCAAATAGGATGAAATAAGAGCATTACTACAAGCAATTTCATTGATTTATTTTTTTCTTTTAATTTTAAATTGTTACCTTAATGTTTCCCTCACTTTAAAGAAGTCTGTTTTTTTTCCCTTTGGAACATTCTGTTGCTCTAAGTCAAACTCCATTGTCAATAATTCTAATCCACATTTTTTAAAAAGATTTATTTATTTATTTGAGAGAGAGAGAGCACAAGTGGGAGGGGCAGAGGGAGAGAGAGAACCTCAAGCAGACTCCACGCTGAGCATGGAGCCTGACCCGGGGCTCGATCCCAGGACCCCGATTTCATGACCTGAGTGGAAATCAAGAGTCAGATGCTTAACTGACTGCGCCACCCAGGTGCCCCAATTCTAATCTGCATTTATCAGTTAACTCAGATTTTTTTATCGAATCTCAAATTAATTGGTGGAAAGGACTTTCATAACACTTTAGCAATCATGAGTTTGCATTTTGTTAGAATAATATTTGATACAATGAGATCAATTCTCCATTTACTTGGAAATTAATAACTATAGGTTACTAATATGCATGTATTCTTGCTACTAAAATACTCCATATTTTCAAAACATTTTATTATCATTCTCAATAAACATTTCTGATGGAAACATTTTCTTTCACGATTAAAGTTACAATAAGATACACCTAAGGGGCTCCTGGCTGTCTCAGTCAGTAGAGCAGGGACTCTTCATCTTGGGGTCATGATTTTGAGCCCCATGTTGGGTGCAGAGATGACTTTAATAAATAAACAAACAAACAAACAAACTTTAAAAAAAAAAGATACACCTAAAAGAAGAAATTTCAGAACTGTGCCCCTTGCTGTTGTTACAAATGCAGGTGTGATTGTTCAATGACACATAGAAACTGGAGAGCTCTACTAGGTGATTAGAAGTGCGCTAAAAATGCTGACAATGAGCATCATTTGGAGAACAAGAGCAGAAGAAAAGGATTGTGCACTAGGGGTTGAGGATTCTGGCCCTAGTCCTGCTCTCCCACAGAACCATTGCTATGAATCTTAGAAAGTTGCTTAATCTCCCTGGGCCTCATGCTAAGACTACTTTTACTTTCTACTCCACCAGCCCCCCGATGGGGTCTGCAGATAGGGGGACATAAGAGGGCCAATTCGTAGAGAAACAAAGGTGCCAGTGTACTTACGAGGCTCTCGCCCAATTTGAGGTTTTGTTTCTGTTACTCCAGAGAATTGAGTACAAGCTGAGAACTTAGACAAGAACAAGTTCCCCTCTGCACAACTTGTTCTTGTCACAACACCTTTCTGAGATGAGATTTCTGACTTCACTCAAAAACCATTTATTGGTACTTTCTCTGTGGCTATGCCAGGTAATAAAGAAAGTAACCGGAAATCAGTCTAAAGCTTATTAGCGCAGAGAAGCATGAAGCAGTCTGAAACTACCGTCTATATGCTTGGAGTACTTTGTGTTTTGTATAGCTTAATGTCATCATTCTTAACCATATTACATTTTTCTTTTCAGCTCAGTGCAAACAAGGCACCTACTCATCAAATGGGCTTGAGATTTGTGAATCGTGTCCCCTGGGCAGTTATCAGCCAGCATTTGGTTCCCGGAGTTGTGTCTCATGTCCAGAAAATACTTCCACTGTGAAAAGAGGAGCCGTGAATATTTCTGCTTGTGGAGGTTATCAAAGCCTTAGACACTGATATTTCTTCAAACCCCATAGATTCTATGCATGGAGGAGTGGACTATTTTCAGCAAAACCATATGTCTACTGTATGCAAAGAATGTAAATAACTGTCTCTTCATGGAGAGTTTCCATGTATTCAGCCAGTCAATGCTTAAGTATAAACACTCTCAATATAAACACTGTGCTGGTGCCTTTAGGAACACACAAAAAAAGTACAAGACTTGGTGCTAGTATTCAACATTAATGAACATGTGGCTTCATTATATGGTAGAAACGCATCTCATCTAGGAACTTCGTTTCTTCCTTTCTAAAGTGAGGTCCTGTCTCATGTTCCTTGAAACTCTAAAAAGACATTTTATGAATTATGATATTTCATTTCCTACAGTTTGCAGGTTTTTGTGAGTGGTTATCCACTCTGGCTGCACTTTGGAATTATCTGCACATTTACCTCAGCATTTTTAAAATAGTGAAGCCCAATCTTGGCTCCCAGACATTCTGACTTAACTTGTCTGGTTTTCTTTTTAAGTGCCCCCACCTTGCCCCCAGTGATTCTTAAAGTAACAGGAAAAATTGAGTACGACTAATTTCAGATCTCAAATGTCAGCATGAAGGGCTTAAAAACATAGATTGCTGGCCCCAGCCCTCAAGTTTTTAAGTCAGCAGGTCTGGTGTGGGGCCTGAGAATTTACATTTCCAACTAGTTTGCCAGGGATGCTGCTTCTACTTGGTCCAGAGACCATATGTTGAAAACCACAATAAACATAAAAAGATTAGAGTTTCAATTTTCAAATATTTCTAACATCCCTACCAAGTACAGTTTTCCAGCACGGTAAAGGCTAGAAGATGTAAACAAAACAAAAAGATGAAAACTTAAAATGGCCGTGAAACTAAGAGTCAAGGTCATCCTGCTGCCAGGAACTCCAAACTCCACGTACTTTGCAAAGTCAATGGAACTCGATTAAAAATAAAAAGTTGTTGGCCTACCTCTGCTATATCACTGGGAACAGAACAAACATGCTGGCTGAAACATGACTTTTTAAAAAATTATATATCCTCCCCTTTTTCTACACCCTTATTTAAAAATCTAAGGTCTATGGCCATCTGAAAATTAAAAAACTGTTCCCTTATTGAATAGCAATGTTTTTAAGAGACCAATCTGTTTGCTCTCCATTTCTTTCAAGCTGCGCGCGCGCGTGCACGCGCACACACACACACACACACACACACACAGCCTCATTGTACCCCAGTCATATATATCTCTGCATCCAGTTAGAAGCAAATTCCCAGAAAACAACTATGTACATAGGACATTTTTGTATGGCGCTGGGAGGGGCGTGTCCAGCCTTGCATCTTGGGAGATGTAGTCCTCATAAATTAGTGAGGCAGGGAGAAAATGGGGAAGCCTACTATAATTACAGGTTTTTATATACTCCATCTGTTTAAATTATCTCAATGTAGTAGGATCACAGTAGATACAAGTCTGTTAGACCTGAGGAATTGGGCAAGCAGTATTCATTAACTTGATGTTTCACTGAAGAGAAGAGAATTAACTAGGACCTGATTGAAACTCATAAACCATGTCTGTTGTGTAATACCAGCATTGAGGGTTTTTTTTTTTTTATTAAAAGGCAAATAAGGCTCCACATTATGGCTGAAATAGATCTACTAGAGACTCTTATTTTGTCAATATACAGATGAATTTTGGAAGAAGGTCTGCAGTGAAAATTCTCTTTCTCTTTCTCTCCCTCCAACCACAAAAGTAACTAGGATTTTTACAGTAAAACAAATTCAAAATTGGCGATTTTTCCCTTTAGCTTCCCAAATAAGCCTTGAGGTTTGTTTAATACCAAATTATTCCAATTAAGTCATTATGATTCCCAGAAAGTCTCTAAACTTCTGGTAACTGCTGTATTTCTCCTAATATATTCCCAGCACAAGTTTAACCACATTTTCTTGTCATGAGTGAGTTGGGAACAGCAACACTCAGCACTCTCCCCTGTGGTGGTAAATAAACACCATCTTACTTTAAACTTACATGTGTATGATTTCTAAAACAGTCCCTTATATATATTTTTCTTAGTTTTATTTATTTTTTAAAATTTTTCTTAGTTTTAAACTTCCTTCCTTCCTTAGTTTTTCTTTCTGTAGTGATTTATTTTTATATGTATGTTTATGGTTTACCTCACTTTTTACTAAAGTATCACTTTTTGCATTGTTTAGCATGTTGAACTTAAAATATAATCAACACAGCTACTATATTTAAGTATATTTCTATATTAAAGTAATATTTATTTCATGCATTTCATCTTTTATCACTACTTAAGATATTAAATATCTGTGGGTCTGTGGTTACAAACTCAAGAGTCTGAAATATTTTGTTTCATTTTATTTAATTATTAATTAATTTATTTATTTGAGAGAGAGAGCAGGGGCAGGGGGAGAGAGAGAGAGAATCTCAAGCAGACTCCCCGCTGAGTGCGGATCCCAGTGCGGGGCTCGATCTCATGACCCTGAGATTATGACCTGAGCTGAAGTCAAGAGTCAGATGCTTAACAACTGAGCCACCCTGGTGCCCTAGAAATTTTTCATTTTTTAAAAATGACTTTTATCTGAAGAATAAGTCCCACAAATGATTTTTTGGTGATGGTGTTGTTTACACATTGTCCTGTAGGAAAAGGAAAGATGATTGCTGAGCCAGGATGACATTTCTTACCCTAACCCTATAGGATGAAGTTAAAAGGAGACTTAGGATGAGAGTCTCTGACCTTTCAATTTGTCTTAGGAAACTCATTTAAAAGGCAAAATTCACTTGGCTCCAGGGCTCTGTATGTTATCTTTAACACTGTCCGGGAACAGACATGTGAGATTACATTTTTCCTGGTCATTTCAAGGCTCTATTTTTAATTCTATTTTAATATCACTTTTGGTATACTTAGATTTCTCTCTCTTTCTCTCTCTCTCTTTCTCTCTCGAGTAGGAGAAGTTAAAAGGATTTTGTCCCATTTTTATTGACTCAGAAACCATAGTTTCTTTGGTCAAGATTCAAAATGAAACTTTCTCCCCTCTCTTCTTAGGAAGTTAGACCATCAGGAACTGCCTCTGTATATGTGCATGTGTGTGTATTTAATACTGTATTATATACTACAGATAATGCTATTATTATGTATGTATGTTATATTTACACATACATATGCTATATGTGTATATGTATATTTACTATATGTGTAAATAATACATTAAGTATTGATTGTCCACTCCTGGAAAATATATTTCTGATGACAACTGTCTGCCCTTGGAATATAATTTAAGCTAATTTTCACATGAAAATTTACATTTTCTATGTCAAAAAACAAAGTATAGACGTCACAACAACGTGTTCATTAACCAATTTGCTGATTTTTAATCTTAAGATTTTATTATTACGTATTAGTATAATTTTTGGCATTCTGTCAGTTTCTAGGGGCATAGTCTTCTTTTTGAGGGTAAGATTGTGCCGAAAAAATTGTATGTGCAAAAGAGTTTAATTCATCATAGCATCTTGGTTTCACTGACACAATTTGTATTTTTACCTTATCACACACACTCATAGATATTTTCTCAAACCAAAGTTTTATACCTTTACCAGTGGAAGATCTATGCTTCCAGTTAACTACTTTAATTAGCTGTTTGGAGTTACCTTTTCCAAATAGGTAATCATTTTTTGAAACTTAAGATTCAGAAAACCCATTTTAAACTCAGCAACTTTCTTTCTTTCTTTCTTTCTTTCTTTCTTTCTTTCTTTCTTTCTTTCTTTCTTTCTTTCTTTCTTTCTTTAAAAGAATAAACTCAGCAACCTTATAATATGTTTGTGCAAAACCCTGTCTAGAACTCTGAGATCTAGCAACAAAGAATAGATTAATTTATTGCTGGTGAACCAAAGATACTTATAATTTAAAGTTTTAGGGGCTCCTGGGTGGCTCAGTTGGTTAAGAGTCTGCCTTTGGCTCAGATCATGATCTTGGGGTCCTGGGATCAAGCCCCATTTAGGGCTCCCTGCTCAGTGGGGAGTCTGCTTCCCATTCACCCTCTGCCTCCCCCCCCCCCCCCCCGGCTTGTGCATGCTCTCTCTCTCTCAAATAAATAAAATCCTTTAAAAAATGTTTTTAAAAAAGTTTTAATATAACAAATATTTTTGCTATAACGAGTATCTTGTTTGACCAAGATACTTATAGTTTAAAGTTTTAATATAACAGATGTAGCCAGAAGAAATCTGTTTTTCTTTTTTGTTGTTGTTTTTTTATTTTATTATGTTATGTTAATCACCATACATTACATCATTAGTTTTTGATGTAGTGTTCCATGATTCATTGCTTGCGTATAACACCCAGTGCTCCATTCAATGCGTGCCCTCTTTGATACCCATCACCAGGCTAGCCCATCCCCCCACCCCCTCCCCTTTGGAACCCTCAGTTTGTTTCTCAGAGTCCAGAGTCTCTCATAGTTCGTCTCCCCCTCTGATTCCCCCCCTTCATTTTTCCCTTTCTGCTATCTTCTTTTTTTTTTCCTTAACATATAATGTATTATTTGTTTCAGAGGTACAAGCATTAATATCTATGATATCTTCTGCCATCTCTTGGTTTGACTCCTGACTTTTTGTCAGTGATATAAAAGAGCACTTTTACAAAAGACATGAATGGCTGTTTCTGCTTAAACACTTTGATCTAAACATCTTGAGATTACCACAAATGCCTTATTGTTTATTTAATGGTTATGGTCATACCAAAAAAAGAGATGCCATTACTTGGAGTATCCTGCCCCATTGAGCCTCGAGTGCGTTTCTAAATTTTTCAACCACATTGCTAATCATATCTGCCATACTAATTTTTATTAACAAAAATCCAAAGCCTACGTGATAAATATGCTGAGATTCCCAAATAGCTACTTCTTTGTGTTCTGTCTTCTATTTAAATTTACGCAGACAAGTCTTAATAGTTTTAGTGGTTTTTCTCTGTTCATAATGGTTTAAGGGCTCATGCAGATGAGACCAGTTCATACAAGGAAAAGAACATGCTGAATTCATCTTTGGGTCACAATCTAAAATCCCAACCCAAAGATTGAGTCATGACTGGTCTGCCCCACTGTAGTTCTGCCAAAAGCAACCAAAATTTATCAAAGCAAATGCAGGTTCATGTTATGTTTGAAGCTATTTCTTGTTTGGTTAATATTCTACCAATTATTAGCAAGAGAATTTCAGATTTGGTTAAATCACAGTATTCAACTGGATGTTGTTTATAAAAAGCATGTCTAACACAAAATGACATTAAAAGGTTTAAAAGTTAAAAAAAAAAAAAAGGCCCTCTTCCCTATACAGAAGAGACAACAACACAGAAGAAATACAATTTTCTGACAAACATGAACTTAATTTATCATTGAAATGCAAGTTAAAATAACAGTGCAATTCCATTTTCACTTTCAAATTGAAAAAAGTATTTAAATGATCATTATCAGTAATGAGTATGCAGTAAGAGCAATTCCATACATTACTAATGGGGCTATAAGTTAGAACCATATTTTTTTGATGATTTGACATTATATATTATTGGCTTTAAATTTTCCATTATCTTTAGACCTATAGATTCAACTACTCAAATTCAGCTGTTCAAATTCAACGGTTATCCCTAGGAAAGAATCAGAGGTTTATGCAGAAAATTTCATGTCAGCATTATTTATAATAGCTAACAAATAGAAACAACCTAAATGTCCAATAGTAGAGGAAATGTGTCTCAATTATGTCCTGTCAATGGCATGCAATATTTTTCTTTTATTAAACACCATGTTATTTAACAATTTGTGAAATGCTGAGGATATAATGTAAAGTGGAAAAATCAGAATACAGTATTACATGATCAATTCAAATTTTTATTGAGTTAATGGGTGTTGTTAAGAGAGGAAGGAAACAGCAGAATGTTTATCTGGGTGATAAGATAGTATGGGTATTAAATATGTGCAAGAGAATATATTAGCAATTCAGTAGCTTTCTTACAAGCGAGGGTTAATGCACTTCTTTTAAAAGTAAACTATGTTGTTTTGGACTCACAAATGATTTTTTACCTTTGCAGTACCTTGTCCAGTAGGAGAATTCTCTCGTTCTGGATTAATGCCCTGTTATCCATGTCCTCGAGACTACTACCAACCCAATTCAGGAAAGTCCTTCTGCTTATCTTGTCCCTTTCATGGAACTACAGCCACCAGTGGTACCAGATCCATCACAGATTGCTCCAGTAAGAAAGATACACTTCATTTCTTATGTAATCCCACGTGTTGGAGACCTGTGTTTGTCTCGTGGTAGCTTCAATTCTGAATATCACTATTTTCAGTGGATTTGGGTGTCTGGTCTTTTGAGGCCTTTTTGATGACAATGACTCAAAGATTCTTACTTTGGCAACGTTGAACTTGATAACTTCCCAGTTTCTTTCTGAGAGTCTGGGATTTAATGATGTATCCCATCCATCTATATACTCTCTTTTTTACTATTCCTAAAACAAAATACATGTGACTTTACCTACTCTGAGAACTAGAACATTGACCATAGTATTTAGGTAGAATCTACTTATGGGCAATATGTACCACACACTAATATGGTTTTCTCATGTTTTCTTATTAATCTTATTAGCTTTTAGCTCAACATTCTCAGCAGCAGAGGAAAGTATAGTACCCCGTGCTTCTCCTGGACATATTAAAAAGAAGTATGAAGTCAGCAGTCAGGCAAGTCCCTTTTATACTTATACAATCTTCTCCAGTGGAATGTTTGGAAAAACACTCTGTCATTATACATGGTGTACAGAGGAAAACTACCGGAGCTGAAACTACCAGAGTAATATCTGGAACCCAGGAATATCTGGAATATCCTGAGACCTGGAAGTCTCAGGAACATTATCAATGAATAATAGTATTTACTTGTGACTTCTAATAAGAACTTTCCAAAAATGCAGCATTAGGAAAGTTCTAACTACCAAAAAATTGGGACTTTTCCCCAACAGTGTCTGGCATAGAGGATGCGTAGATGTGGGGAACCTTTAAATTCACTAATAATTAACACTTACCTCAAGCATAACCCATCATTTGAGTAAGAGGCATTTGGTTTAGCCAAAGGCCTTTGCTGGTTGGCAGGAAGAGTTACTCAACGTTCATGAAAATTATTTAAATTTTTTGTCAGGAAAAAAAAAGATCATTTATTGGAATAATGTATGTTAAGAAACATAACTCATGAACGTAACTAATTGTTTTCCTTTAAAAAAAAAAGACTAGTGAAGACCAATTATTTTGGTAGATTCAACCATTACTCTGAATAGACCTAGCCCAATGTCATGATGAATTCTTTGGCTTTAAATATTTTTAAGGAGGATAATAAAGTTGTATTTCTTATTTCAACTTCCTACCATCTTGTCCACACATACCGACTTTTAAGGGCTTTGTAAGTCATATTTGAAACTGAGCCTAGCAGACACAGAAATTTGTAAGAACCACTAGAGCAGTGACCCTGAAGACATATTAGAATCCACCGGCCAACTTGAAAATATAAGGATGCACAGATCCCACTCTCAGAGATTCTGATTAGCTGGTCTGGGGTGGGCAGGCACCAACATTATGCAGGCGGTGGTCCAGCTAGCTTGAGCGAACTCTCCTGGAAAAAGGAACCACCTGTCTGATACTGCAAACCTTCAAACTCCATAGTCAGCATTGCTTCGAAATGACTGGAGTGTTTTGTCTCTGATAGATTTCTTTTTGCCACCGGTAGGTTTTCCATGAATGCTTCTTAAACCCCTGCCACAATAGTGGAACCTGCCAACAGCTTGGGCGTGGTTATGTTTGTCTCTGTCCATCTGGATATACAGGTAACATAGACGAATGCAAATTTTAGTATATTTTTCAGATGAAATCATTGTGGTTTGCACATCAAACTATGAGATAAATACATGGGACTATATCAATGCATAAAAGTTTGGTTGAACAAGATAAACCAAGGTGAAAAAAAGTGTACATATCTTACAAATAACAGTTTTCCTTGCACATTTTGGAGGAAGAATAAAGAATCATCTTCTCTATGAAAAGGTCACATCATGGCTCACAATCTAAATAGGAATGCAGTTTCAGAGGCCAAGGTTCTACTCCAACACACTTAAATGTATGATATGTTACCCAACATAGAACAGATTGTCCAGCATAAATATTTTTGAACAAACTCCAGTTTCTCTCATAGGCTTCACATTAGTGGAAGTTCTTATGAATAGCTATGATTTGTTGCTTTGTTTCTATCTTTCTGGAAACCGTTCTTGGAAAAACAATATGGCTTTGAACTTGATTATGTAGAAATTATATAAGAATTATGTTTTCTTATAGTGTAATTCACATTCCAGTTCAGTTCAGAAATAAAATTTTTGAGGGGGAAATGAATTATATCTTAAAATTGCAATTCATTTCAAATAATTCACTATTTTCTCTTAGAAATGCAGTTTTTGCGTTTTTTTTACTTTTGTACAGCTAACATGAAATGTCATTTCAATGAGAAAGATGGCATTAAAATAAAAGAATTCACCACAAAATGAGCAAAAGGAAAACTGGAAAACGAATGTAGCCCAGGGCTATCAAGAATATTGGCATTCCACTTATTTCAGCTTGCTTATATGTGTATTGTGTGTGTCTCAATTTTTATAAAAATTTTTGTCCTGACATTCCATAAGAAATAATGGATCTTGTTCTAGAATTTTGTAAGCAAGTGGTGGTTGAGAAAGGGCATAATTTGGGCAGTGGTTCCCAAGTTTTGATGTGCATCAGAATCATCTGGAGGGCTTCTTAAAACACAGAGTACTAGACTCTAACCCAGAATTTCTGATTCAGTAGGTCTAGAGAAGTTTTGATCATTTTCATTTCTATCACATTCCCAGGTAATTGCTGATGCTCTTGGTCCAGAGGCCACACTTTGAGATTCCCTGGTGTAGAGGAAGAACATGGGTTTCTGGCAGAGCTAGCCCACAGATAGTTTATGTGCACTGTATCAGAAGATATGTCCCCACTCTGGGATACCTTGCATATGTGCTGAGATCTGGCAGGACTTAGCCCCACTCTACATTTTTCACTTTGGAGTGAAACTAATTTTATGCTATCAGGTCTTCCTCCCTGCCCTCCCCACCACCAGCTTCTAACTTGGAATTTTCTGCTATCTTTTATGTATCCTTATAAGGATATCTTTTCCTTTTTTTAAGATTTTATCTATTGATTTATTTGAGAGAGAGTAAGGGGGGAGGAACCATGGGGGAGGGAGAGGGAAAAGCAGACTCCCTGTCTGCTTTCTTAGATCTCAGGAGCCTGTCTTGATCCCAGGACCCCAAGATCATGCCCTGAGCCAAAGGCAGACGCTTAACCGACTGAGCCTGACACAGGGCCCAGATCCCAGGACCCTGAGATCACAATCTGAATCGAAACCCAAGAGTCAGAAACCCAACCTACTGAGCCACTCAGGCTCCCCTCCTTATAAGGATATCTTTTAAAAAAATATTTATTTATTTATTTTAGAGAGAGAGAGAGCAGGGCGGAGGGAGAGGGAGAGAGAAACTCAAGCAGACTCCACACTGAGCACAGAGCCTGACACGGGGCTCGATCTCATGACCCTGAGATAATGACCTGAGCCCAAACCAAGAGTTGAGCCCAAACCAAGAGTCGGATGCTTAACTGATTGCACCACCCAGGTGCCCCAAGATATCTTGAATCTCTAGAAAGAGGCAGTACTTTCACTAAATACTTAACTAGATGATAGCACTTAAGGAATTTTTGCCCTTTTCTTCACCACCACCACTCCCTATAAATTCAGATTATTGAGATAATTACCTTTAAATGATCATGGTTCTGTTTCTGTTGATCCCACTCTTTGATTGTCCTTCAGTATTTCATTTGCATTTCAGGCTTAAAGTGTGAAACAGACATTGATGAATGCAGCTCACTGCCATGCCTCAACAGTGGAATTTGTAAAGACCTAATTGGGGAATTCATTTGTGAATGCCCGCCTGGTTACGCAGGTAAGAAGAAAGTTTCTTGTTTTTACAATATAAACCTTGGAATCATTAAAATTTCATTGCTGGAAATCAAAACCACGGTGAAATACCACCTCACACCTGTTCAAATGGCTGTTATTGAAAGACAAGAGATAACAGTGTTGGTGGGGATGTGGAGAAATGGAAACCCTTGTGCACTGTTGGTGGGAATGTAAGTTGGTGCAACCGCTATGGAAAACAGTATGGAAGCTCCTCAAGAAATTAAAAATAGAACTACTGCATGATCCAGCGATTCCACTACTGGGTATCTATCCAAAGGAAATGAAATCATTATCTGGAAGGTTTGTTGATTGTAGCATTGTTCACAATAGCCAAGATACAGAAGCAAGCTTAAGTGTACCTTAAGGGATGAATGGATAAAGAAAATGTGATTGAGTTATATGTAATGGAATATTACTCAGCCATAAAAAGAAGGAAATCCTGCCATTTGCAACAACATGAGATAAAAATTGAGGGCATATGCTAAGTGAGATAAGTCAGACAGAGAAAGACATACTGTATGATCTCACTTTTATGTGGAATCTAAAAAAAGCAAGCTCATAGAAATGGATAGTAGAGGGGCGCCTGTGTGGCCCAGTCGGTTAAGTGTCTGCCTTCAGCTCAGGGCATGATCTCAGGGTCCTGGGATCAAACCCCATGTCGGGTTCAGCAGAGAGCTGCTTCTCCCTCTCTCTCTGACCCTCCTCCCCGCTTGTGCTCTCTCTCTCTCTCTGTCTCAAATAAAAAAAAAAATTTTTTTTAAAAAAGAAAGAAATGGATAGTAGAATGGTAGTTGTCAGGGGCTGGGGGTGGGTTACTGGGGATGTTTTTTAAGGGTATAAACCTGCAACTAGTAGATAAATAAGTCATATTTAAGAACTCAAGGAATAAATTCAACAAAGGGGTGAACAACTAGAAAATAATATAAAATTTTTATAATAGATCACACTTATCATCCTAACTAAAAAAAAAAAAAAAAAGCTAGCTATTCATAGTTATCATTTTCCATTGTATGTTGAAAATGTCAGTTTTCTTGCTAGAAAATTTTTGCAATAAATAGAATGGAAGAAAACATTTTATTTCAGTTTATTTGGCAGAGTTTTTCACAAACACATTAGCCACAATTTCTGATTGTTCTGCTGTTACACCTGAACAGCTTACTTGAAAACTATTCGTCTAAAATAACTTTCAGGTCTTCTCCAAGCTAAAATATTCTGTGATTCTTTGCAGGGAAACTATGTGAAGAAAATATAAACGAGTGTTACTCTAGTCCTTGTTTAAATAAAGGAACCTGCATTGATGGTCTGGCTGGCTATCGCTGCACCTGTATGAAAGGATACACAGGTGGGCCCATTCTTCCTGCGTTGGCATATTATCCTGCAAAGCACCACAAATTACTACATTTTTAAACATTATATTATGTTAATGTTCATTTTCTGATTTTGTAACCATGCTGTGATTATCCAAGAGGAAGTCCTTATTTTTTGAGGAAATTCACACTGAAGTATTTTGGGGTCAAAGGGCATCAGGGGTGCAGTTACTCACAAACAGCTTAGAAAAAAGTGTGTGTATGTGTGTGTGAGAGAGAGCGAGGGAGGGAGACAGAGAAAGAGACATAGAGAAGACAAGAGCTTGTATGCTAAGATAAACATTCAAGAAGGAACTGGAAATAAATCATGTAAGATCATACTGCAAATAGATGCTAAACAATATGATATATATATCATATATATAAATCATATATATAAATTATATATATATAATTTATAAAGAGAGAGTTCCCCCAAAAAATGACCAGTGAAGGAAAAAGGCAAGGTTAAAGAAACAGGAAAAAAGCAAGGTCAAAGAAACAGGAAAATTTTGAACTAAGTTTGCTAGTTTTATTTTTTAACATAGTCTCAATTAGATGTCCGTTACAAATGTTAGTTTCAGAAAGACCTAAGATCAAAAGAGCAGATTACCCAAAACACAATCCTAAAATGACTTACAAAAGCCAAAGCCCATTCAAGAGTAGATCTCAAACCCGTGTGAGAGGCCAGTAGTTCGGCAGCTTCCATTCCGATCCTTTAGGAGCGACGTCCTCCGAGAAGTCAACACTTCGATCCTAGTTTCCCAGGGGGGTTAGTTAACATTTGGGCTCTTTCTCACCCTGCTTCGTCCCCAGGCCTGCACTGTGAAACAGAAGTCAATGAATGCCAGTCAAGCCCATGCTTAAATAATGCAGTCTGTGAAGATCAAGTTGGGGGATTCTTGTGCAAATGCCCTCCTGGATTTTTGGGTACCCGATGTGAAAAAAACGTGGATGAGTGTCTCAGTCAGCCATGCAGAAATGGAGCTACCTGTAAAGATGGTGCCTATAGCTTCAGGTAAAACCCCAAGTCTGCTTCTTTGCACTGGTTTTCTTTTCTCAACCATTAGTCATTCTGCAGCCTTTATGGAATATTACTTCAAGTCCCAAGTCAGCCACTCCCTAATTCTAGCCCAAGGATAGGCAGCAGTAGACTTTCCCCACCAGCTGAGGTTCTGATTCACTAAGTCTGGGGTAGAGTCTGTAGTGTTTAAATAGGCAGCCTGTATGTTTTAAGTTCCCTAATGATTCTAATGCACAGCCAGATTTGGAAACCACCATTCTGTACTTGGGAAGTCATAAAAGATGAAAGGAAACAGAGTAACACAGAAACAAATGCCGAAGCACTAGACAAAACTCATTGTCAAGTGTCTTATGTTTTAGCCGGAGTTTTTGTGAAAACGTCAAAAGGAATTGTGCCATCATCCTGTCACAGAGCCAGTCTACATTCTATGTCTGCGGTTTTCAAACATTTTTCTTTTATTTTAGTAACTTGGTTCTTAAGAAATCTAATATGAATGGAAACAAGTAAAATAATAAAACCTAACCTTTTGTGGTTGAAAACAGTAGTATTTGTAGAGGAGACATACTTTGTCTTTCTGAGGCAGCTCTTGGGGTGCCAGGAGAGCACAGTTTGAAAATTGACACTCATCCTGTTCCCCTTGAAGGGTCTGTGGCTTCTGCAGTACAAAAGATGGACCGGTCTTGCTTGCAAAATCTTAGGGAACTTTATTGTCCTCAACAGGCCACTGTCTCTGGAAGTTTATAAAAGTTAAAAGGAAGGGGGAAAAGAGTACCCCAGTTGCAACATTTCCCAGTCCTCTTGTGGTTCAGCCCCCTTCAATACTGTCCCCCCAACAAATAGCCAGGGCATGATCTGGAAGAAATAGGCAACCCATTCTGCCGGTGAGACTTTCACTCTTGATGTGGAAAGGAAGTCTTAGCAGTGTAGCTTCATCTTTTCATAGGCTTTTTACGTCTTCTGACCTAACCAGAAGCAATGAGACATTTCCAGATAAACAACAAGAGTTCTAAATTCTCCCCAGAGTCAAAAACAATTGATGAATACCAAATTTGTCTAAATCCTAACTAGAGGAAAGGTGAAGGTAAACTCTCCTAATTCAAAGGGAATGTTGGTTGTCCCCAAAGTGAACCTATTTCATAGACAAGGATATTGGATTGCTAGAATATCAAACATGGGCAGATAAAGATGAGTGAAATTCTAGCCAAAATAGATTTATCATCAAATGCAGAGAACTCAGTAAAGACCTCCCCCTGTCAGTTCCAATGTAAACCTGCTAATGACAATGTTAATTATCATGTATTGGGCAGGTCCTTTTTTAATTACAAAATATTTCAGACATACAAAAAATTACCAAGAACAATAAAAGTCACACACTCATCATGGTAATTATCAGACATTAGCATTTTGCCATATTTGATTCATATCTCTTGTTTTAAAAAAATACCTTTTAAAGATAGTTTTGGAATTCCTCCAGTACACACACACGCACGCACGTACACACACACATGCCTCTTCTTCCTCAGTAGTAACCACTGTTCTGAAGTCGGTGTCTGTCTTTCTCATTCAGACTTCATATGTTACTACATAAACAATGCATAGTGTAGTTTCCCATGTTACGTAATTGGTATTATACTATATACATCCTTTTGCAATTTGGGTTTTGTTTTCACTCAACATTATGTGCTGTCAAGGTTGATACATTTGGCTCTAGTTTATTTATTTTAACTGCTGATTAGTATTCCAGTAAATGATTATACCATGGTTTATTTTCCTATTCTCTTCATGAACATGTAGAATAATGCTGTTATAAATGTTCATTACATGTGTCCTTTTGCACCGTGCAATAGTTTCCTTGAGCACGTAAGTCGAAATGGATGTACAGGCTCTGGGAATGCAGACCATCAGCTTTGCCAAATTGTAGTTCTACTCACTATGTGAGATTTCCCAGTTTACGACACCCTCGTCAACATTTGACATTATCAGATATATTTTCCATTCCGATAGGTTTAAATGGTTCGTTGCATACCACAGAGACTATACCACATACTGATTAAGAACAAGGCACCAGATTGGGTTTAAAATCTTACTCCATCACTTAGTAACAAGGAGACTTGGGCAGATTAACCTCTCTGAGCCACAGTTTACTCATCTGTAAAATGGGAATGATAATAATGTCACCTCATTGTTATAAAGACTGGTTTAATATATATAAAGCCTTTGGAACAGCATGTGAACTTTTTATATTTTTTCCTAGCACTTCTATGGGGAGAGAAACTCCCGGTGTGTAAATAATAATTTGCCTGGACCAGAACCACTTCCTACTCTATTTTTGCTATTACAACACTTCAGATATATATTGTCTTAAACAGGTTTAATTAAATGAACTAAAAAAAAAAGGTAACTAACAGTTAAGGTACTTTTTTGATGTGGAAAATATGTTTCATCATTTCAGAGTTGTTTACTCAATTTATCTAAATTAAAAACAAAGCAAAACCCCAGTTCACCCATTTCTCCCATCCCACCCGGACCCTGGCAACCACCAGTCTGTTCTCTGCATCTGTGAGCTTTCAGTTTTCAAAGTCTGTTGAGACAATGTTGTCATAAGTGGGAGACTTCCTCTAATGCATTTCTAACATTAATAATAATAACATTTTGTTTCTTTCAGGTGCCAGTGTGCAGCAGGCTTCACGGGGCCACACTGTGAATTAGACATCAATGAGTGTCAGTCTAACCCATGTAGAAATCAGGCCACCTGCGTGGATGAATTAAACTCATACAGTTGTAAATGTCAGCCGGGATTTTCAGGCAGCAGGTGTGAAACAGGTATATATGAGCTCAGTGTTATTAATAACAATACTAAAAATAATGAGATCATAACAATGTCAGTTTTTACCTGTTCCGAGCACTGTCTACATACCAAAAATGATGCTAAGCATTTTATACTTATTTAATTTTGACAGCCATCCAGCAAACTAGGTACTATTATCCCCAATAGCAAAGGTGAGGAAAATGAAACTCAGAGGGGAAACAGAGAAAATTGACTTTAGTAGAACTCTTCACCTTCTACATGTTTAGAAAGGACACTTGATTTAGGAGTTCAGAGTCCACAGACATGTCTGAGAATCAGCTAAGCTGCTTTCTCAGGGTGCTGGAGTCTTTTAGCTGTGGGACTTTTGTTTTCTTAAGTGGGGTATGCAGGATTGGGGCAGAGCTGAATTGCTCATGAAATAGGGAAGAACGAGGGCCCTGAGTAGAGGTGGAATGTGGCCCTTGCAGTTGCCCCCCTTTTCTCTTGTAGCCTCAATTCCCCTGCTTTACGGAGTCATCCCATCAGCATACAGACATGTGTTAGTGTCCCCTGTCTTTATTAACTTCCCAATTCCATCTCTCCTTCCAGCTAGTCCCTGTTTCTCTGCTTCCTTACACTACTAAGTGCTTTCCCTATCTTAGTTACTGATTCTTTTACTTAAAAGAATGTATTATATATTTTGTAAATAATATATATTTAATGTGGAAACTGCTTCTCACATCATCATATTGACTGAAATGGGCTTCTTTGACAATAGTACTGCAAATCCACTGCTTACCTTAGACAATTGAAAAATGCCTCCCAAGTGCCACGGTCAACACACCTTTCTTATTTGTTGCAGACCAGTCTTCAGGTTTTAACCTGGATTTTGAAGTTTCGGGTATCTATGGTTACGTCATGCTAGATGGTGTGCTTCCATCTCTCTGGGCTGTAACCTGCACATTCTGGATGAAATCCAATGACACCAATAATTATGGAACACCAATCTCCTATGCACTTGAGAATGGCAGTGACAATACCTTCCTCCTGACTGATTATAATGGGTAAGCAGAAATGTCAAGAAAGCCATACTCTAGATCTTATCCTGGGACCAAGTTAGAACTGACACTGGTGTTGGGGGATAGAGGAGCAAGGGAGTCAGATGCTCCAGCAGGATAGCAATGACAATGGTCAAACAGAGCATCTGGACATGTTCTGTAAGAGAGCAAAGTTTCAATGATAGCACCTTATGCACGGATTATGTTTTGCTCTTTGCTAAGTGTTACTTCATTTGATCTTCTCAGTGGCCTGAGGAACTGGTTTTCTAGGTCACAAAACAAAGTTTCAGAGAGACTAGATGATTTGCCCCAAATCTCACACCCTGGAAGTGATAGAGCTAAGTCTCAGACTGACTCTTAAGACTGACGTTCTTTCTTTTATATATCAAAGCCTGCGGGGGTTCAAGGATTTCAGTGACATTATTGACCCATGGGAGACACATACATTAAATAGGAATCCATCTACAGACTCAGGTGTACAAGATGATGTTTATTTCTCTTTGGATCAATTAATTCAACTGCAGGGCCGCATCTCTCTGGGCTGTCAGAAAGACCAACCTTGGTTGTTTCCCTCCTTCTTTCCCTACTGAGTGCTTTTCCTATCTTAGATTCTCACAGATTGTCAGAAACCCACAGAGTCTTGCTAAAGAGCCACAGACTTGGCTAGGACTTCCATCACTGGTCCTCCGTCCACAGTGCTTGTCACTGGGCTGTGAACTGCCTCAGCCCCTGTGGGTCCTTCAGAATCACAGCTCTTTGCCATGTGGAATCGCAACCTTCAATCTAGACAGATTCTCTGGTGGCCTTTTCATCTAAGATCTACCCAAATTTCTGCCCCATTGCTACTGAGCAGGGTGCAGGCCCCACTGAGCCCTCTTGCCTCTCCTCAGTCCATGGGACTCTCACTATTCTGGTAGAACTCTCCCCAACCGCAAACCCTATTCTTTTTAGTGGAAACTTTCAAAAACAAAATCCAAGAAATTTACACAAACCTCCCCTGAGGCAAAATATATATAAAGAGAGAACCTGTTATCCACTTGAATAGGGAAGGAAAATGGGAAAACACAAAGGGGAAGCAATTAGTATTATAAAAATACCATTTTTTTCCATAAATATCTATGAATAAGGACTAAGAAGATATGGAGAGAGGTATTCAATGAATTCTTCCTTATCAATTTTCCCTAAATTTTTTTCTTTTACTCCAATTGCTTTTGAAGATATTTCACTTTAAACTGCTTAATATCTTTGATATTCCCCAAAGTGACATGGTTGTTCAAAACCTCTTGTTGTTGGTCATCTTTGTTTAGTTCCAATTAGGCTTGCCTTTGGATCGACATACTTTGTCTGCCATATGACTGCTTTGGCAACCCAGAGAGAGAACTCACTTTCTGTAAGACCTCTGAAGTTAGTTCCTGGTCTTAGGAAAACATCCCTTCCAAAAGCAGGAAACCAGTCTGATGTTTGTACAACTCTCATTCCTTCCATTCTTGATTCACTCTCTCTGGATTAGACAGTTGGTAAATTATCTCAACTTGGATCAACTTCTCTCGTTATCCTAAGACTATTTCCTATCCCTTCGTGTCTAAGAAATATAAACTAATTTTCAGTGAACTACAATAAAGTGTAATTTATAAATCAACTCTGCCTCTATGAAATGTGACCAAATGGAGAAAAAGAAGTAATGGCTGTCCTCGAAGTGCTTTACATACAAAAAAAAAAAAGAAAGAAAGAAAGAAAAGAAAAAGAAGGAAAAGAAGAAAAATAGTAACGTGCCCCATAGATGAGATTATGATGTATGACTGATGACTCTGTTACCTGGAATGTTTTCACAGTTGGGTTCTTTATGTGAATGGCAAGGAGAAGATAACAGACTGTCCCTCCGTGAATGATGACCGTTGGCATCACATCGCAATCACTTGGAGGAGTTCTGATGGAGCCTGGAAGGTCTATATCGATGGGAAACTATCTGACGGTGGTGTGGGCCTCTCTGTTGGTTCACCCATACCTGGTATGTCTTAGCTAAAGGAATATCATTCCCTTAGATGCGAGACGTGGTGGCACTCAGATGAACGTCAAGGTTGCTAGCTTTGTTGTCCTTGGTTCTGCACAAAGGTCAACAGTTATCTCTCCCATTTTCTACTCCCTGATTACCCAGACTGTGAATTATTACAAGCTTTTCCTAGGTGAGCTGTGTGACACTCTGTGTAAGAAATGCATTTGGGGACTTATAGTAAGACTAGCAAGATGCAGGCTGAGCTAACCATGGAAGGTCACTATACTGTCTTCCAAGGAGGAGAGGAATTACTGGTATGTTTTGGTTGCTTGTTTTGTTTTGTGATTGTTTACATAGGACACAAGTATATCCAGCGTATAAGCTGGAGCACTGCTAACACTCTGTCTTTTATGAAGAGGGAAGTTAGAGGTTCCCTGTAGGAAATAAGGAAACATTAAAAGTGTTTCAACAGGAAGTGACATTATCAGGTGAAGTGGGGCGGTGGTTCCTTTTTGTGTTTAAGTATTCTTGTTTTCAACTATCTCTTCTCTGGATAGTGGGACTGCAAGTGGCTTTTATTTTCTTCTTTATTCTTTTCCCATATTTCATAATGAACATATATTTCCTTTATGGTTAAAAAAAAAAGCATTTCTATATTAAAAAAGAAAAACCTGATAGAAGAGTAAAAGTAGGTTACAGGGATAGGAAAATAAAGCACAGAGACTGTAATAGTAGCCACCCAAGGAGATGGTTTTCTGACCACAGCAGTAAGAATGAATTGGAGGCCATAAATATTGCGGAGCTCCAGTTGACAGAGCTTAGTGAATGGCTGGCTTCAGTTTGGGTGACTAGGTCCATTGAAGAGTCTGTTATCTGAGAGAGGAATTCTAGGAACAAGGACAATTATCAGAGCAGGGATTAGGAGTGAAGGAAGAATTTCTATTTGATTTTAGATATATTGGGTTTGAATTCTAATCACAGGACTACATGCAACTAAAAACATAGGTTGATACCACTTTATATCAAATTGACAGAGTTGTTTTTAGTGGTAGGATGTGATTGGCAAGGATTCGGCGCAGCAGACACTTTAGAGTGCTGGTATGAAAACTGATGCAACCTTTCTGGGAAGCAATTTAGGAACTTTCATCAAGAACCTTAGAGAAACCCTTGGTATGCAACCAACAATTCAACTACCAGGAATCAGACCAAAGGAAATAATCAGTGATCTGAATAAATACTCATGTATCAATATATTTATCTCAGTGATACTTCAGTACCAAACTTGGAAACAACTCCAGTATCCAATAAGAAATGGTAGTTTAATTAACTAATTAAGCAAAGTATGGGTTATTGTGCATTCATATATAAAATAGCTATTAAAACTCATGAAATGAGAGCATATCCAAGAAGAAAAAGCCAGATTCAAACATCATATATAGTATGATCCTGAGTTGTGTGTTTTAAAATCTCTCTCACACACACATATGCATATACTAAAAAAATGATAAAAATAAAACCTCGGAGGAAATACACAAAACTGTTAAATGATTTTTTTTTTCTGGATAAGAGGAATTCCTTATGCTTTATTTTTTCAAATTTTCTCCCGTACGTGTATTAATTTTTAATGATTAATAAGAAAAGGACGTAGTTTTGGGAAATCATGAAAAGGGGTTCTACATATATCGATTGGCAGGTGAGTGAGATCAGATGGGGAGATTGTTGAAGGAAGAAGAGAGGAGGCCGGGGTGGAAGCCTAGGTGCCTCAGCATCTTAAGAGGTAGGCAGAGAAGAGAGGCAAAATGAGCACAAAGGTTCAAGAAGAACCAGGAAAGGATGACTTCATGAAAAGAAAGTGGAATCAGCCCAGCCCCTGGCAGGGAACAGGTGGCATCCCCAAGGAGGAGAACTAAAGAGAGTTTAAGGAAGGGACGATTTGCAAAGGTGTGGGCAAGATTAAGAGAACCAAAATATGAAAGGAAAACACACTCATGACTAGCAACAATAGAATGGCACAAGAGATGGGCCCAAAATGACAAGGAGTGGAAGTCGTTGCCAGAATGTAGGCAAACCTAAACCTTGCTGGGAGGAAGGTATCCAGGAAATTAAGCTTCTCTTTCATCCCACTTCCTTATCTTGGGTTAATCCTTCCATTAGCCAGGTATTAACAGAAGCCAGAGGAACAAGGCAACCAGGTGGCGTCAGCCTTTGAGGGCGCAAAGCAGAGTTGAGAAGGGTGGCAGGTGTCTCTGGAGGGGCAAACACAGACCATCCAGTACATCCAGGAAGGACAGTTTAATAGAATGAAATAGCCCAGTAGGAACCAACAAGAAAGAGAAATCACCAGAGGTGAATGTGAGTTTCCGTTGAATTTGGCAATGAGGTAGCCACTGGCAAATTTAGAGGTCACCTTGGAATTGGTGATAGAAATTTAAGCATTTCAGGGTTACGAAGAAGAAAATGAAGAGCAGCTACTGGTAGTCTGTCATGGAGGGTAACTTCCTGGAATAAAGGAGGCAAAATAGAACTTACCTGTTTTGTTGACATAAAATACACATGCACATATGTATATGTGTAGTTTTTATAGTTAAATGTTTGTAAATCTGGTATAATATTCTAAACCCTCTCTGACTATTTTTTAAGTTGCTCTAGATAAAATACTGAATTTTTCCTTGTAGGTAAAACATACAGTAAATGTAGGTAATTTGGTTTTTCAACAGTTTTCCCTGATACCTTTATATTGCCAGTGCTTTCGTTAAGTTAGCATGTTTGGAATAACAGACATGAAGTCAATTTTCCTCCTTATTTCTCTCCTCTCTTTAGGTGGTGGTGCCTTAGTTGTTGGGCAAGAGCAAGACCAAAAAGGAGAGGGATTCAACCCAGCTGAGTCTTTTGTGGGTTCCATAAGCCAGCTGAACCTCTGGGACTATGTCCTGTCTCCACAGCAGGTCAATTCCATTTTCAGTGTATGACAGTAATGAGATACAAAGGTACAAACCTAGTGAAAATGTGAACAGACTAATGATGCCATATCTTACTGCAGCCTCTGGGTTTTCAGACTTGACCACCGATATCATTTGATGCTATGGTCGTGGACGAAGCTAAGCAGAGGTTATCTGCAGTCACTTTCAATTAATCCCCTTTTCAGTTTCTTGGTGATGTTTTTAAATTTCATTAGACACGATTATTTTAGGAGACCTTGTAATTTCCAAGCTGGAGAGAATCAGAGAGAATACTGGTTCACATCCCTCTGACTAAAGATGCAGAAATTGAGGGCTGGCCATAAGGCAATGCTTAGAGAGTAACAGGAGCCAGTGGTTAAAGCCAGTCTGGAGTCTGACAGCCTGGGTTCAAATCCCTGTTTGGACCACAGCCTTGTAGTGCTGATTTTGAACATGTTACTCCATCTCCCGAAGCTTCGGTTTTCTTATCTGTGAAAGATGAACAGATAGCATAGTAGAGTTTCGGCACGATCACACACAACACGGCAGGTATGGTCGTGGTCTTGTTTGCCACAAAGCGAGGGCTTCTAAAAGTCTACCTTTATTATTATAGTGGCAGAACTTGCCCAGGCCGCAGTTTACCCACCTCTAGATCAGAGGCAGCACACAGGAGAATGAGATGTGGGGAACCTCTGTAACACCTCAATAAACTGCAGAGCTTTTTTCTCAGTCAGAATTTCAGACTATCTGGCAACTGGCATATTTGGGAGAGGGGAGGATGGGGATGGAGAAGAGAGAGGGAGGGAAGAGACTTCTCTGTTACCCCTGAAATCATACTGTACAAAAGCCTCCTTCCCTTCACCATCTTCCCCCCCAGATCTGTGAATGTTTTCAAGAGGACTCAATGAGGGTATAATAACTCTGTCATATTGAATCAAGTAAGGTTTATCTAAAGACGTGTGTTTAAACTTCCAGGTGAAATCACTGGCTACCTCATGCCCAGAGGAACTCAAAAAAGGAAATGTGTTAGCCTGGCCTGATTTCCTGTCTGGAATTGTGGGAAAAGTGAAGATCAATTACAAGAGCATATTCTGTTCTGGTTAGAATGTTCTTCTTCTGTAAACTGCCATCTCTTGACTACTCCCGAGATTTTCCTGCAAAAGGAGACCGTTCAGAACTCACTGTTGGTCAAGTAGTGTGTGCCCGTCTGTCTATTGTTTAGCTAGCAATTCACCTTTACTCTACCTTTATCCAAAGGATTTATTTTTTTAATACTTAAATACATGCTGTATTGGAGAGTACAAAATTCATTGTGGAGAAAACTTAGACAGTGGTAAAATAAGATTAGGAAAATAGGATGAGAGGAAGGATATGGTTAATTTTTCAAATGCCACCAAAGCCCTATCCTCCAATGTGAGATGGGGTACTCACAACAGGGTACCTCCTAGCAGCCGTTAGCACAGGGAGAAAAGCAATGGACATGACAGTCTGCACAGCAAATAATCAAACTCTGAATGATCATAAAATTCAATGTATTTGAAGAAGTTTCTAAAGATGTCCTAGAATTCATGGGTTTTGATAACTTATAAGTACATTTCATTAATATTCCTAAAATACCACTTTTTCCTTAAAATATTCAGCTGACTTCTACAGCAAGAGGAAAAGTGGTGGCCTCAAATAGTCTTTTTCTAGTCATTTTGCTTGCCAGGGATCTGGTCACATGTCACCTTGTTTTGGTAGCAGTAGAAAGGCTCTCAGATGCTGGCGCAACACGTGATTTGAGACTCTTGACCTGGCGATGTTGCCATGAGGGTGCTGACAAGCTCTGTGCCTGTGTTCTTTTCCCGCAGATTGCCCACCTTTAGAAGGATCGGTACCTCATCTGCGAACTGCGTCGGCCGACTTAAAGCCGGGCTCCAAAATCAGTGTGTTCTGTGATCCAGGCTTCCAGATGGTTGGGAACCCTGTGCAGTACTGTCTGAATCAAGGACAGTGGACACAACCACTCCCCCACTGCGAACGTGAGCGGCCACCGTGGAAGGCACTTCAGTGGCTCCTGACAGATGTCGGAGCATAGGGACATTTTTCAGGAATGCTAGATAAAAGCTAAATACACCACAATAGTAAACACAGTAACTCTTCACTGAATAGTTCCCTCTCTATGAGGGAGATGGGTGATGAAGAGACCAGCCCTGTGGTTGCACCCCAGGTGCAACAGGGAACCGGATGGGAAGGGAAGACAGAGCTGGGAGCTGGAGCCCCAAGAGAGATGGGTTATGGCTGGGTAGGAAACAGGAAAAGATCTCTTGAGTTGGATGCATCAAGTCATTTATTTATTCAGCGATTTTAAACTACCTACTATGTGCTAGACAGCAATCTATGTTCTAGTGACGCAACAGTTGGAAGAAAGTCTCTTTTATGGAGTTTACACCAGAATAGGAGAGACAGGAAGTGACAAGTAAATATTGTTTATTTATGGTAAATAAGAACAAGGGCCAGAAGTAAGAGCTTTGGAGAAAAATAAAGCAAAGTAGGGAAATCCAAAGTGAGGGGCTGGGTGGAAGCAGACTGCTTTATTGGTTAGGGCGATCAGCAAAGTTTCTCCGTGGCATCCATTCTCACCGACATCATCCATTCTCACCGACATCTGTATTTCTCTGTGGCTTGTTTCTCTACTCCCCCTACACAGTAGGCTCCAGAAGGCAGGAGCCTCTCTCTTTGGTTCATTACTGTAACTTCAGCCCCTACGGCAGTGTCTAGCAGGACCTTCATAAATATTTTTTTTTAATTAATGACTTGCATGCCTGCTCTGAGCCAGACTGTCTGCCGGATGCCGAGGGCACAGGTCTGGCTGCAGCCGGCTGCCACCCCTCGAGGGCTCTGGATCTGTGTTTATGCGCAACGGGAAAGTCCCGCTTAACCGCTAGCTTAATATAAACAGAATGTGCTTTGAGCGTTTCGCTCCTCATGTGGTTGTGCTCTTCCTGGCCACATTACAGGCATTAGCTGTGGGGTGCCACCCCCTCTGGAGAATGGCTTTTATTCAGCTGAGGACTTCCACGCTGGCAGCACGGTGACCTATCAGTGCAACAATGGCTACTACCTGTTGGGCGATTCAAGGATGTTCTGTACAGATAATGGGAGCTGGAATGGCATCGCACCATCATGCCTTGGTGAGATCAATCTCGGCAGCACCGCCTGGGTTTATGCTAGCTCCCTGGGAGACAATCTTCCCAAATTCCTGAGGCTTTCCTGTGACATTCCTTTGTTAACTTCATCTCATCCCAGTAAGCTCTGGGCAAGCCACAGTGACAAAGCAGCTGTCCCTAGAGGTGCCAGAAATATTTGGAATTGTTACCAGGCTCAGTATTAAGACTATTTTCATCTATCTCTGTTCTTCTACTTACCACCTATCAAGTGGGGGAATAATAGCTTTTATTGTGTATCTGCAATGTGATCATGACTACTATATTTACTACAGTATATTTTCACTATATCGAAATATCTATGGTGTTATACATTAAGTGATATGTAATGATTTAAAAGTAAAAACAAGTATTTGATACATAAGAAAAATCAATCAACTTCACTACCTGTAAGCTATCTTCATTTTAGACGTTGATGAATGCGCGGTTGGGTCAGATTGTAGTGAGTATGCCTCCTGCCTGAATACAAATGGATCCTACATTTGCTCATGTATCCCACCCCACACAGGAGATGGTAAAAACTGTGCAGGTAACTAGTACATGTGTAATTGGGAAGTTTATTAATTCTTTTATTTATATATTTCAAATGTATGTTATTTAAAAATACAATAATATTTTCAAGTTCAAAGGACAGGTGGAGAAGATAAAAACCATCTTTTAAAAAGACATATAACTAAAGGAGCTTTAAATTAGCATTGTGCCTCTCCCAACTTCCCAATCTCTGAAAAATAAAACTGAGAGCTGTATCACCAGAATGTTGGAGCAACATCTCTATAGTACAAGAATAACAGAGCGGATTTAGAAATATAATCACTGGCCTCTGTGGCCTCAATCACAGCAAAGAAGATAGATACTTCACCGTCCGTATGTTTCCTCTGCCTCAGCCACACAGAATTATGTTATTGAAAAAAAACTGACCTCTTCCCGTATCACATCTCTAGATTTTGTGATAACTTTGATAATACCGGCCCAACTCCCAGAAAATAGAAAGTTAAGAGGAATTCTCAAAATCAAGTCTTATGATGGCATTTACTTTTTGAGAGGGTTCATTTAAAGTCCTTGACTTATGGGGCACCTGGGTGACACAGTCAATTAAGCATCCAACTCTTGATTTCAGCTCAAGTCATGATCTTAGGGTTGCAGTGTCAAGCCCCGCATCAGACTCCACACTCAGCACGGAGTGTGCTGGAGATTCTCTCTCTCTCTATCTCCTTCTGCACCTCCCCCAACTCGTGTGTGCTCTCTCTCTCTAAAATAAATGAATAAATCTTTTTTTTAAAAAAAAAATAAAGTCCTTGACTTCTGGGGTGCCTGGGTGGCTCAGTATGTTAAGCGTCTGGCTCTTGATTTTGGCTCAGGTCATGATCTCAGGGTCGTGAGACTGAGCCCAGCATCAGGCTCCGCGCTGGGTGTGGAACCTGCTTAAGATTCTCTCTCTCCCTCTGCCCCTCCCCACCCCCTCAAAAAAAATAAATAATTTAAAAAATACAAATAAAGTCCTTGATTTATATGGCCAGAATGACCTTCAGAAAGATTGAATCAATATATCGTCCCTTTTTGATGATTCAAGTATTACATTTACTCATATCCAAGTCTAGTCCTAAATATCCCTTTAACTTATTTCTCTTCCTAGAAGTGGTGACCAACCCCAAATTTGCACATAGGAGGGATTTCTGATCCATAGTCTGTTTGGAAAGGGAGGCTGGGAATTTTTCTCAAATCTGCCTAAGGTACAGCCTTTACATCAATTTGATAGAAAGCCAATTGTTTTTAAAAAGTAGGCATGAAGTTGGGGGAGGTAGGAGCGGCTCAAGTTCTCCTAATAAATGCCCTGGTACCACTACTTCCCAATAAACAGCTCCCTTTCAGCCAGGTAAATTTTGTATATTTTTGTTAGTCACTGTGTTTCAAAATACTGTAGTTTAAATGCCTGTTAAATGTGTGTTCTGGTCTAATGTCCAGTGTATCCCAGGCCTTCCCATGTCTCCCTTCAAGAGCTTTTTTCCCCCAAGATTTAACTGGTACTTTAACTATAGTGAAATTCTTTTGCTGTGAGACCCTGCATGGTTGTGCAAACACCACTCATTGTCCCACAAAAACTTTTTCTCTTTTTCAAGAACCTATAAAATGTAAGGCTCCAGGAAATCCAGAAAATGGCCACTCTTCTGGTGAGGTTTATACACTGGGCGCCCAAGTCACTTTCTCGTGTGAGGAAGGATACCAGCTGTTGGGAGTAACCACAATCACGTGTTTGGAGTCTGGAGAATGGAGTCATCTGTTACCATATTGCAAACGTATGTTTCGTAAATTCCCCCAGATTCATGGTGTTTGGCAATACTAGAAATTTAAGGGATAGATGTGTCATGTGTTAGGTTGTATCAATATTCTTTGTATTTAAAACCCAACTATTAGGCTCTCTCTAAAATAAATGAATAAATGTTCTGCCCTTAGAGCAGAGCCAGTTAGAGCTGCCCTTGAGCTTTTAGAGATTTTTTTACACGCCGGCCAAAAAAGCAATACTTCCTTTGTTTTTTCCACCTTCTAGCTGTTTACTGTGGTGCACCTGCTATCCCAGAAAATGGTGGCATTGATGGATCAGCATTTACCTATGGCAGTAAAATAACATATAGGTAAGTGTGTAAGATTAAAACTACATTGTAGAAGTTATTGATGATGTGCTGGCTGTGATCTAAAACTGAAAGAAAGGGAGAAGAAGAATCCCAGAGGATTTTTTTTAATTAATACGAAATTAATTGAATTATGTGTAGTACGAAGGAACCAAGTTCAGTAACCTAATGGTGGCAGTCCTGTCTAGAATCCTTAAAACTCTTGACAAGTAACTTATTGTCACCAGCATCGTTGAGGTGCGCTGAGAATGGGTGCCATGGAGGAAGGCCCTGCAAGCTAAGGAATGTTCTTGATTATAAGCTGGAGGTTTGGCTCAGGCACTCATACTAAACCAGACCATTCTCAAACTAGGAATTTTCTGTTTGCAGCTACTAATCCATGACATAAACTGGGGGCAAGCCAAACTCTTAATTTTTCTACTTACCACTCAGCAAGGTCCTATGGGGGAGATGTACAGTGTTCAGCCTTGGAAAACAATAATTTCAAAGCATTATTTCAGTAGGAAAAAAAAAGAACTCTTCCAATAAATTGTAAAGTGTAAATTCTCAATATTTTTAAAGGTTTTGGCACTGATAAAATTATGCAAAATAAAGGAAATTATATTCAGTAATCTCCCTTTATCCTCTTTAGGTGTAATAAAGGATATACACTGAATGGTGATAAAGAATCATCCTGTCTTGCTAGCGGTTCTTGGAGTCATTCTCTTCCTATGTGTGAACTGGTCAAGTGTTCTAGCCCTGAAAGCATAAATAATGGGAAATATATTTTGAGTGGGCTTACCTACCTTTCTACTGCATCATATTCATGTGAGAGTGGATACAGGTAAAGTCCATAGACACCAGCCAAGCTTCCTAAAATACCCTGTTACTCATTATTTACTCAGTAGGTTTCATTTGTATATAACTAGCTGACTTTAGATACAAGTTTCTAAATGTAAAAGATACTCTCAAATTTGCTGCTTCGTGAAGACTAGCTTATAGTGCTGGGAATGCCTAGGGAAATATTCCACCTAACTTTGACTCTGAGGGCTCTAGTTGAGTCACTGTAAACATTCAGTCATTAAACATGAAAGCAAAAAGTGTTTGGGAAGCATAACACAATATCTGGATTTTTTTTTTTTTTTTTAGTACATAACTTACCACGCTTATACTGAAAATCGTAAGGGATGTTACAAAAGCATGTCAGGGTGAGCGCCCAGGTTCTTAATACTGTAAGAGGTTGATTTGATCAGTGCTGTGCGTGGGGGTGTATGCGTGTGTGTTCCAACAGAGGGACAGAAGGGAGACGCTGCAGTCAGAAACTTGGTCAGCAGGATCTGAAGTGAAACAGATCCAGTGAATAGAGAGTTGAGTGATACAGACAGGCAGATTCAGGTAGGCAAACAAAGGTGGCTAAGGCACGCCATTGGGATGCGAGGTTTGCGAAATCAAAGGAAGACCAGAGGTCAGAGTCACGAGCAACGCAGGGCACCTGCCCAGGCTCGGGACAAGGACTGTGCCCTTGGACCTCAGTTACCATGACTTCCTGGGTGTCTGTCTCCATTTTCGCTGGATCCCAACCAGGCTATTAACCCCTTCTCATCCAGGTGATGAGTGCCCTACTCCAGCACCAGGGAGCACATTTTATTTTGTAGCCGTTGTGATGTTGTTTTAGCCCATTCGCTGACAGAAGCGCTCTGGAGCCGGCTCACAATCGTCTCCAGAGCAGTGAATAATGGCCATTCTTTCCCAGCTTACAGGGCCCTTCTGTCCTTGGATGCTCGGCCTCAGGCAGCTGGGACAGAGCGCCACCTACCTGCCATCTTGTGGTCTGTGAGGAGCCACCGGCCATCAAAGATGCTGTCATCATCGGGAGGAACTTCACTTTTGGGAACACTGTCACTTACACCTGCAAAGAAGGGTGAGTAACCGTGTGAGGGAAAGAAGCTTTGGGAGCCTCGAGGGAGTGGACACGGCCCCCGCCGTGGAGATGGGCTCCATCGAACACTAAATTACGTTTCCTGGCCGCCAAGGCCAGAGAGAGCTTTATGCTCTTGTTTTCTCCTGTGGCAACAGCGTTTTTCTGGAATTAGAGTAACTTCTCAAATTAAGCCTCGAATAATGGACGTTGGGCAATGCAGTGGAAAATAGCTTTCTACTTCACTGAAAGATGCAAAAAGCACATTTAAATAGCCATTTGTGGGGGCGCCTGGGTGGCTCGGTCGGTTAAATAGGCATTCGTGTATTTATCTTCTGCAAACCTGAAGGCAAGACTTTGAGTCACAACCTAAAGGTGACATGTCTGCAGGGGAAAAAAGATCATAAAGCTCAGGTCTTTCTATTTTTAATGATCTCAGTTCATTCAGAGGTAAAATTTGAAAAACAAGGAAGCAGATTACAAAGGGCTTTCACACTCACTGTCTCATTGGCTCCTCACAAAAGCCCTGTGAGGTACAGAGAAAGGGGAGGCTCCCCCTGGGGTGGTGTCTGCTTAGCATCTCAGGGAGGTGATAAGGAAGTGAGGGGTAAGTGAATCCCAGGACATCTGACTTGAATTTATTTCATTGCTTCCCCACCACCCCCCATGCTCCTTTAATAAATATTTTCACCATGAATAATAGTGCTTTCACGAAGCTCCAGATTGACCAGAGGTATTTTTCACACAGTTGGAAGCAGCACCAGCAGAGAGTTGCCACTTTCTGGATTTGTAGCTCAGCTCTGTCCTTCACTGTGTGGCTTTGGGAAAATTGTATCACCTCTCTGTGCTTCGAGTGTCCTACATAAAAACAATTTCATTAAAGGTTCATACTTACGGATACTGTGAAAAATAAAATGCCTAGTATAAAGCCTGGCCTAGCCAGGGGGAAAAAATTAATTCAACCAACTTTGCCGTTATTATGACTGAAACACAAATGAGATGGCAGTTTCTCTTCTATCATAGAAGTTGAAGTTCATTCCACCTGGAGAGAGGACAGCCCCGGTAGTACAGGACTGCCAGCAGGTGGTGACAATATATATATATATATTTTTTTTTGCAAACAGTTCCTGAGAGTCAAACACTTAGATGAATAGCTGATGGAAATCCCAAATCTTTTTTTTTTAATTTTGTATTGTTATGTTAATCACCATACATTACATCATTAGTTTTTGGTGTAGTGTTCCATGATTCATTGTTTGTGGATAACACCCAGTGCTCCATGCAGAACGTGCCCTCCTTAATACCCATCACCAGGCTAACCCATCCTCCCACCCCCCTCCCCTCTAGAACCCTCAGTTTGTTTTTCTGAGTCCATCGTCTCTCATGGTTCATCTCCCCCTCTGATTTCCCCCCTTCATTCTTCCCCTCCTGCTATCTTCTTCTTCTTCTTCCTTTTTTTTTTTTTTTAACATATATTGTATTATTTGTTTCAGAGGTACAGGTCTGTGATTCAACAGTCTTGCACAATTCACGGCACTCACCATAGCACATACCCTCCCCAATGTCTATCACCCAGTCACCCCATCCCTCCTACCCCACCCCTCACTCCAGCAACCCTCAGTTTGTTTCCTGAGATTAAGAATTCCTCATATCAGTGAGGTCATATGATACATGTCTTTCTCTGATTGACTTACTTCGCTCAGCATAACACCCTCCAGTTCCATCCACGTCATTGCAAATGGCAAGAGCTCATTCCTTTTGATGGCTGCATAATATTCCATAAAGAAGATACCACATCTTCTTTATCCATTCATCTGTCGATGGACATCTTGGCCCTTTCCACAGTTTGGCTATTGTGGACATTGCTGCTATAAACATCGGGGTGCACGTACCCCTTCGGATCCCTACATTTGTATCTTTGGGGTAAATACCCAGTAGTGCAATTGCTGGATCGTAGGGTAGCTCTATTTTCAACTTTTTGAGGAACCTCCATACTATTTTTCAGAGTGGCTGCACCAGTTTGCATTCCCACCAACAGTGTAGGAGGGTTCCCCTTTCTCCGCATCCCCGCGAACATCTGTCATTTCCTGACTTGTTAATTTTAGCCATTTTGACTGGTGGGAGGTGATACCTCATTGAGGTTTTGATTTGGGGAAATCCCAAATCTTAACACCTTCTTAAGTGAAAAAGAAATCTTTGATATTAAAATGGGGGGATGAGTGAAATAGGTAAAGGGGATTAAAAGTATACTTACCTTGAGGAGCACTTGATGAGTAATGTAGAGAATTGAATCACTGTATTACACACCTGAAACTGATATAACACTGTATGTTAACTCTACTAGAATTAAAATTAAATAAATAAATAAAATGTCAGTGCAAGAGTTAGCTTTCTTTGGCCCCATATCTATCTCTCCCCTATAAATTAACTCATTTAAAAACTGCTTCGGGCTCTCTGCTCAGCGGGGAGCCTGATTCTCCCTCTCCCTCTGCTGCTCCCCCTGCTGTGCTCTCTCACTCTCTCTCTCTCCCTCCCTCTCTCTCTGTGTCAAATAAATAAATAAATAAAATCTTTTAAAAAAATAAATAAAAAACAAAAACTGCTCCCTAACGAACTACACAGGACTATTTGAGATTAGTCATCTCAGTGTTTGTGAAATCTTATAAAATACAAACGTTCCAAATAATAGCTAGATCTTGGCAAAAACAAGTAATGAATTATCACCATATAAAGCTAGAAAATGAAAATTATATTTTAGGGGTGCCTGGGTCGCTCAGTCAGTTAAGTGGCTTCTTTCCGCTCAAGTCATGATCCCAGGGTCCTGGGATTGAGCCCCGGGTCAGGCCCCCTGCTCTGAAGTGAGTCTGCTTCTCCCTCTGCCCCCGCTCTAGCTCGTGCTTGCTCACACTCTCTCTCAAATAAATAAATAAATAAAATCTTAAAAAAAAAAAAGATGGGGCGCCTGGGTGGCTCAGTCGTTGGGCGTCTGCCTTCGGCTCAGGTCATGATCTCAGGGTCCTGGGATCAAGCCCCAAATCGGGCTTCCTGCTTGGCCAGGAGCCTGCTTCTCCCTCTCCCTCTGCTGCTCCCCCTACTTGTGTTCTCTCTCTCTCTCTCTCTGTGTCAAATAAATAAATAAAATCTTTAAAAATAAATAAATAATTTTTTAAAAAAAGAAAGAAAGAAAAATATATTTTAAAAAATTATCCAAAGATAAGTGGTGGTATTTTACTATAGTTCTTCTCAGAATTTTGTCTTTACATATGTTTTTTTAATATTAAAGGTCATGCTATACATATAAATTTACATTTTTCTTCTCTTTACAAATCGTTCATCTAAATTATATCATGAGAATTCTGAGTCTGCCTAATATTAAGTCTATATGTTATAGGAAAGGGCTTTATTAAAAGAAGCACTAAAGGCACTAATTAAAATTACAACAAATCCATACATTTGTAGAGGGTTTTCCATTCCCCCAGGGCTTTCATGCACATTATCTTGTGTGCTCCCTTCTATGATGGTGGAGTTTGGCAGAATAAGTAGTATTCCAACTTTATAGTTAAAACTTGAAGGGATCGGACCATAGTATCTTGCATATTCCTTCTGGTCTAGGCAAGCAGAAACTCTGTCTGAGAGCTTTTATCTCATCGAAAACTTGGAAACCAAATCTATCCACCTAAATCATGTATGTATTGAAGGGTATGAGAACAGTTTTATGAAAGTGCTTTATATATCCATTAAGAACTAGGTATAACATGGCTTTATTATTTTCTCTGTCATCATTATTGCTATCTACAGTGATGGCATTTTAATAATGTAGGGGAAACGGTCTTAAATAGTTAAGTTTAAATAGAAAGTATCTACAGTCACAAATCACTACCACCTACATTTTGTTCTAAAAGGAAAAAAAATAAGCTATTAAGGGAGAGTTACATTTTTTTTCTGGAAGTGAAACTTTTGGTGAGAGGAAGAACACTGATGCCCCTTGGCATACCCCTGCTCCACCGTGGGATGCTATGAGGATGGCCAGGAAGGAAGTAAGAAAGCCTTCGTACTCCTCTTTTTGCTGGCCAAATGGCTAATGAAACATTTGAAATAGACAGAAAAACACAAATAGTAATTATCAATATCTACTTAAAGTTACCTGGGTATGCATTTTTTTTTTTAAAGATTTATTTATTTTAGAGAGAGACAGAGAGAGCACAAGCAGGAGGGGCAGGGAGAGGGAGAAGCTCTCAAGTAGACTCCGTGCTGAGCACTGAGCCCAACTCCGTGCCGGATCCCACGACCCTGAGATCACGACCTGAGCTGAAACCAAGAGTCAGATGCTTAACTGACTGCGCCACCCAGGCGCCCCTCCTAGGCATCCATTCTTGAAAGAAAAGTACATGTTAAGTTTTTGCCATAGTTATTGTGGCTCTTTTTTTATGAAAGAAATATAATATTATAAATATAACAAAAAGCCATTCTCATCACTTTTCCATTCTCCCCAAAATATCAAATGGGCATTTTTGTCCTTATTCCATATGTATGTCCCCATAAACATTCTATTGATTTATGTGTTTTAATTTCTATATATGTCGCTTTGTACTCTGTCCTTTTGAAGTTTGATTTTTTTTTTATACTTACCATGTTTTTTTACATTTTTCTCTATTGATACATGTAAATCAATGAATTTATTTTAACAGCTGTATGGTATTCCCTTGGAAGAATGAGGTATCTGTAAGTTACTCATTTCCTTACTGGCAGAAGGTTAATTTGTTTCTCCTTTATTTGCTAATGTAACAGTTCTGAAGTAAATATCCCTGCATGTGTCTCTTGGTACATAGGAGTATGACTATCTCTGGCCCAGATGCCAAAAGTTGAAGTTGTTGAGTTATGAAATATGCATATTTTAAACTGTACGAGATAGTGCTTGATATTTATCAGTTATTTCCTTTTTATTTTGTTTTGTGTGTGTGTGTCAAATTTAAGAAGTCATCCCTACCCCGAGGTCATACTGAGTATCTTTGCCTTTCTCCTGAATGACTCAAAGATCTTGGAAAGCACAAATTTCCATCCCTTCTCTCATCTTAAATGTTTTATCACTGTCTGTATTTTACTTCCCTCTTATTTTATGACTTTTCAAATTAGTCATTTTTTAATATAGTCTGTGTTTATTTAGATTTACTCACGAAGGCAGAAGGCAGTGTTTATTAAACTCTTCGTCACCACTGTGTTTTGCACCCCATTCCGTTCTTTTGGGTTTAATATTTCTACTTCCTGAAGTATATCCATTACATATTTTTTTCAGTAAGTATCAGCATATTCTATAATCTTTTTCTGAAAATAATAGTATTTTACCTTTGCTCTTGAATTAGAGTTTAGAGTAGACAAGTCTACATTAATAGTTTTCTTCCATAGACATTTTTTTTAAAGATTTTTATTTATTTATTCATGAGAGTCAGAGAGAGAGGCAGAGGGAGAAACAGGCTCCCTGCTGAGCAGGGAGCCCGATGCGGAACTCGATCCCAGGACTCTGGGATCATGACCCGAACCAAAGGCAGACGCTTAACCATCTGAGCCACCCAGGCGCCCCCCATAGACATTTTTAAAAATATTATTCCATTGCCTTTTGGCTTCTAATGTTGCTACTGAGGATTCCATCATCAGTCTGTTAGTGGTTCTTAACGAGGGGCAGTGTTGCCCAGCAAGGACATTAGGCAATGTCTGGAGACATTTTTGGTTGTCACAGTTGAGGGGAGGGTGCTCCTAGCTCTAGTGCATAGAGTCCAGGGTTGCTGCTAAACAGCCTACAATGCACAAAACAGCCCCCCACAACACAGAATTGTCTGGTCCCAAATAGTGCTGAGATTGAGAAACTCTGATTGAATTGTTGTTCCTCTATAAGTAGTATCTTTTCCCTTTGGTTTTTATTTTTAATTTGTCTTTGTTGTTCTGGTATTTCCTTATGATATAACTAAACGTGTATTTATTGTCATTCATCTTATTCAGGACTCATTGTACTTCTTACATCTGAGAATTCATGTCTTTTACTAATCTTAGCATAGTCTCAGCTATTTTCACTTCAAATATTCCCTCCTCTTCACTTTCTCTTTTCTGTAATTCTTTAAGTCTTATGAGATATATATTGGACCTTTTCTTTCTGTCTCCATATTTATTAACCTGTCACATTTTCCAGCACTTTATAAACTTGGGCTGCATTTAGGTATTTTTTCACATATCTTGTAGTTTACAGTGTTTTTTCTACTATCTGTAATCTGCTTTTAAATGTATCCATTAATTTTTTTTACTCTTTACTTTCTATATTTTTGCTTCTAGAATTTATATATTTGTTTTTCAAATATTTCTTTTAAAATAGTCTCTTCTTTTTAAATAGGATTTTGAGTCTTTTTTCTTTAATTATGTCAACATACTTATCTCATATAGTTTTTTAGATTTTAGATCACTTTTCTGCTACCTCAATTTATTGGTGCTCTGATCTTGCTGTTTGTTCTGCCTGCTGACTCATTCATGATGGAAAACATGCTTGTGTATGTTTTGTAATTTCAGATTGTGTCCTTATAGTAAGCAGGACTTGTTTTATCTGTGATAGTCCCTTATGGTTTAAGTGTGTGAATTATTTTTTCTACCAGGAACCCATGGAATATCACCAACTAAGAAACCAATTTTACATTAATTAATAAGTTTGAAGGCTTTCCATACAAAGTAAATGGCATAAATTCTAACCTCAGATCCACATGAGATGAGATGTAGGGATTGCTGCCTTAGCAGGGACTGATTTTCCCACCTAGAGCCCTGACAAATACAGAGATCTCACTTGTCCTGTCACTGGGCCTCTGGGTGGAATTTTTCTACTTAATATCCTTTCAGTGAATGTCCTTCTAGGACAAAGGTTTATGCCAGAGACTCAGCTATTACTCTCTTTCAACTCCGGGGTTACATTTCCTATCATCTCTCCTTCCCTTCCCTGTCCAATCTGATGGCAGTCACAGCATTCAGCCACAGGCTTACTTCTCTGTTGTTAATTTCCTCCTTATTTCTGGCATGTGCATCTAAAATAACTTCTGTTATATTTCATCAAGTATGATGTAGGGAAGGTTTTCAGACTATGGTATAGCCAGAACTAGAAGTTTTCTTCCTTCACTCCTTTTCTATTTCTTCCCCCACAAGGAATTGATTGGCGTAGGTCAACATGCACTGTATCTGTTCTATTCCAGGATGGTGTCACTGTGTCCAAGTCATGGCTTTTGTGCAATGGGCCTGTTTGTGCAATAGGCCTGCTGTCTCCTTCAGCTTCCTGAGATGCTGTTGGCTTGATAGGAGGGTTAGAGCCTATTTCCTCTCCAGCTGTCTCAACTCCCACTGCCCTGCACACTGTCTGAGCCACCCCCGCCTGCTTCTTTTTTTTTTTTAATATTTTATTTATTTATTGGACAGAGAGAGAGAGCATGAGCAGGAACACAAGCAGAGGGAGTGGGAGAGGGAGAAGCAGGCTTCCCGCCGAGCAGGGAGCCCGATGCGGGGCTCGATCCCAGGACCCTGGGATCATGACCTGAGCCGAAGGCAGACACTTAACGACTGAGCCACCCAGGCGCTCCCCCCCCACCCCCCCGCCTGCTTCTTGAGTGCACATACACACATTCTTGCTTTGGTCCTCATGTTATTTCTTCTCATATTGGTGTTCTGCTTTGCACAGACCTTCCCTTGAAATAAGGAGGAAAGAACCACTCTCAACTTTAGGATGGAAGAGCGAATACTTTAGGAGACAGGAGTAGTAAGATGAATGCCAGGGAAGGAAAGAAGCAAGAAGTACATTTCTGCCTCTTGTCCTAAGATTGACCTTCCACGTTTACCTTTTATCAAAACACTAGGCTGGAAGTTTGCAGCTGTTTGCCCAAATAAATAAAATGATAACTTGTTTCCCATTTTCCTTTTCATCCTTAGGTGTCTCCTCTCTTGGTGAGAAGCTCAGGGGAAAGGAAGAGTCATTGAAATCCTAAAATCCTCATAGAATGTTCCCCTTTGATTCTTCTTAAATGTAAATTTTTAAATGCAATTACTGAATGCACTAAGATAAAATTTTTGATCATTTTTAGTTGAAAACAGAATTAACTGCTGATGCAGATTTCTACTTTCCATTGCTCTTATTAAATTGCAGCTCTTTACATATCTAGTATGCTGCTCTTTTAAGGCTCTTAGACGGTTCTTTAAAAAGAGAAGAGCTAATAATCCACTGGGGAGCTCTTTCATAAAGCTTCCCACATGCTCATTAGTTGGCTTCCACTCAATGTGTGAATCAAATCACTGAAAATTGTATCTGAAGATTACTCTGCCCATTCTCAAAGAATTTTTCAATATTATTCCAGAAATATGCTAATGAATTACAGCAAATTCATCCTGAAATATGTCCTTCTGTGGCATCATTATAATATTGATGGACCATTTTTCCTTGGAATTATGGAGTAGGACAATTTGTCTTATAATATGTATGGCCTGATTTTAAATAATTGACTGCAATAGCGTTCCCAGTGTCTCTTGAATGAGAATGCAGAATGTCACAGAATAAAATTAAATATTCCAGCATTTTAGATTTGTGCCAATACCAGTTTTCCTGCTTTGGTAGCCAGCATTTATAGGATGGATGTATGTCATCATCTGTATAAAACTTTATCATTTTTTGAAATGATTTTTTTTTGAGAGAGAGAGTGTGTGTGTAAGCAGGGAGGGGCAGAGGGAGAGGGAGAGAATCTCAAGCAGGCTCTGCGCCCAGTGTGGAACCCAGCTCAGCTCAGGGCTCGATTTCACATCCCTGAGATCATGACCTGAGCCAAAATCAAGAGTCGGACACTTAACCGACTGCGTCACCCAGGTGCCCCAAATGATTCTTTTAAGCAAATAAGCAGGTGAAATATGTTCCGCAGAAATTGTAACACACCTTCAGTCTTCTCACGTAAGGAAATAATGCAGCAGTTGGATCAGAGACCAGTCATAGTTCAATCTAGGCAATAGCTAACAATTCCTTACTTTTTGTGATTTGGAATACATATACCTCTTTAGCATCTTCAAAGACTAACTTTTGTATTTTGGAAGATAGTTATTTTTAATAAACCTCAATCCCTATCTTTACTGAGCATTTTATCTAAAGTACTGGCTTTGGTTCCACGTCTTGAAACCACTCCGTGTACATTTCTCTGCACCAGCGAAATGCCAGCCCATTCAAGTGTTCATAGCTTGGTCCTGAGGTTCTCCTACAGATAGATCAGTAGAGCTAAGTGGGAGGCTTCAGTGAAAGATCCCAGCCCTTCACACATCTCCTGACTGAGAAGTGATCGCTCATGCTGGCGCAGGGAGACAGGCATTTCAGCCAGCTCAGCCTCCAGTCTGCACTTCTTTCTCATAAATGAACATGATTCCGAGTGTGTTCCTCTCAGAATCATTCTGAGCCTATTCCAATAGGTCTGTCGTCCATTTTCCGTTGTGGTACCCAAAGCTGAATGCACAATGATACATGCAAGTTAGAATGTGGCAGAGATAAAAATGCCACGTCTTGGGGCTGACATATACACACGTACAGAGGTAACAATTTATTTTATTTCTCTTCTTCTCTTTCTAAATAAATGAGTTTCTAGAAATGCAGTCACCCTTTCAGGATGCCGCCATTGACTCATTCAACTTAATTTCAGTGGAACTCCAAAGTCTTTCATATTGGCTGTCACTAAGCCAGGTTTTCCATCTGTGCAGTTTGTCTTCACTGTGTATATGCAGCACGTTCCATCTTATCTTTGTTGAATATTATCCTGGAAGATTAGAAACATTGAGCTGGACCATAAACAGTTCCCCACCCTACAGTTACGTGTTGCTTATAAACTGATGGACGTAGGAACTAAGGACAGTTTTATGGCATTCACAAGATATGAAACTC
Organism: Phoca vitulina; assembly: GCF_004348235.1. Lineage (NCBI taxonomy): Eukaryota > Metazoa > Chordata > Mammalia > Carnivora > Phocidae > Phoca > Phoca vitulina. The sequence continues at coordinate 11,391,342 of NW_022589724.1, read as the reverse complement.
CCAACGAGGCTACTTCTATAAATCAGTACTCTTTGGGTCATCCAGTTAATAAACCGCTTAAATATCTTTCTATCCTAGCAACATTTTGTCTGCTAAAATCTTACGAGAGTCCTTGTAAAAGAACCTGTCAGGAACCATTTCCAGTTCACCTGTGCCTCCCATGTCTCTACCCATCAACGATCACGACCTGTCAAAACACACAAGATCCTAGTGATCACGATTTCAGGGGTCAGATGCCATTCCTAACTATTTGTAAGTTCCCAGAATGCCCCAGCCGTATCACACTCCAAGCTCTTTGTTCATGTTACTTCTCAGTCTTGAGTGATTCCTTTTCTACTCTTCTCTCATGACTCCTCTCAAAAGCCATTTCCACAGGGAAGCCTTTCCTCCCCTTTCCATTCTTGAGGTAGAATTAATCATTTCTCCTTTAAGCAACTACTGTAGGTGTGAAAGGGCCTATAATGCACCAGGCAGTGGGTGGGGTAAGGAGGGCGGGATGGACACAGATGTGTAAACAAGCAAATGCATGAGCATTGCATTGTGCACCAAGGAAGTGGCTCTAGCCCATAGCATGGTCCTTGAGAATTATGTAATGAAGGACTAAATGTTGATTAGGAGTCATAAAGAAAAGTCAAGATCTTAGGTTAGGTTCTAAGAAATTATGGGTAGTGATGAAAACTCATTCTTTAAATTCATTTATTCATAATATATGTATTTAGTGGTAATCTTCCATTACTTTACAGAAGAACTTTGCTATGATTTTTCATTAGGGAAGAGTAGTTGGTGGAGATTTTCTTTAAGATCAGGGGTCAGAGACCTAACAAAGTGCTGCCAAATTATTAGACACAATTTTTGTATCCTTAAGAGGCTTTGAAGAAGAAGGAATGTTCTGGAGGCAGATGCTTCTACCTCAGAGTAGCTGGGCCCATGAAATAAAGGGAGCATTTTATAGATGGTACAATGGATCCTAATAAATCAGGGATGTCTCAGGTGTTGTTTGTGAACTTCCACCAATGAAATACACTAGCAGCATCAAGGGGCCCACGAAAATAATGATGCATGGTTCAAAGTGTGCAGAGGATGTAAATTATGCTATAAAAATATAAAACATCAGGAGTCTCTATAAATGGAACTTCTACTCAGAGCACATTCTACACAGGAACAGTAGAATCTGGGCACTCAGACCTGGATAATGGATTTTTTAATAATAAATTATGCCTTTAGCATATTGTCTTTATATACCTTCCTATATCCTCCTAGACAGAAGCCATCTAAAAACTTACTAAGTTTGAATTCTAATAGGAAGAGCAGAGCTTATCCATAACAATGAATTGCAGCAGACCCTAATTAGAGACTGCACATAGTTGTGAGGGACGTCTGTGAGTATTTCAAGATGACTTCTGTCCATAGCAGGATAAATGGCCCTAGGTAGGGTGAATGCATTAAGTCTCTGCTGATGCTCTACCATTTTCTCCTTGATCTTTCATGAATCTGGCCAGTGAGGGGGACAAACTCCAACCTCTCTATCATAGCAGATTCCTTATAAAGCTAAAAGGGACCTTAGGAGAAATGTTTGCTAACTAATGACTTAAGAATCTTTGCTGAAAGGTGGGTCAAATAATTTGTACTAGGTGACACTGCAATGCAGTTTCCACAGGACATCTGCAAATTATGATCTGCCTCATTTTAAAAAAGAGAAAGGGAAGGCAACAGCAATGTCATGGAAAAGGGTAAGTGTTGGAATCTTGTAAATCAAATTCAGTTTTTTAACTCGGCTGCTTGCAACTGTGTGACTCCAGACAGGTCTCTTAGCCTGTGGAACCACCATTCACTCATCTGTAAAATGAAAAAATTAATATGTCTAAACAGGATTAAATTAGGTGCCTAATTATTTTGGTCCCCTTATCCTTCATTAGTATCAAAATGACAGACGACTCAGGTGTTAGACATTCCTTTAAAATTCTGTCATCTTTCTCTTCAGTGAGAAAGCGAGAATCAAGTTAAGAATGACTCACATGTAATTATTCTAATACTACATACTGTAATATTTTGTTCTCCTTCATTGAGAGAGCACTTGAGAATAATTTACGATTTTTGCAAGTCATCAATCTGTCACCCTCTGTGGGAAAATATCTGTTAAATGCATAAAGAAAGACTGAGAGTTATTAAGCAAAATTGATTCATACTTGCAGAACACAGCTCGAAATGCTAACACTTGGTTGGGTAAGAGTTTAGGAAGCCCTGGAGACTAAAATTACAATCATTGCTTTAAATTTCACTGAATACAAGTAAGTGCATGAGTTATGTGTGGGCTACATATGGTTCATTAGCCCTTTTGTTTCAAAGACTAGTGATAAAATCAACCAACTAAAACCATCTATAGACAGATGATGTTTTAAATTTAAACCAAGTCATTTTTATTTTTAAAGAAATGTGCAACAATTTTTAGAGGTCCTTAAATAGCAAAAATTTTAAATCCACTTCCCTTTCTAAACAAGCATTATATTAATATCAAGATGTATTTCTATATCTTAAATGAAGGTCATTTGATCAGTAAGCTCAGTATTCGAGCAGTAAATATTTTCTTTTCTTTCCAAGTTTTTATTTAAATTCCAGTTAGTTAACATACAGTGTAAATTTAGTTTCAGGTGTAGAATTTAATGATTTAACACTTACATACAACACCTGGTGCTCATCACAAGTGCACTCCTTAATCCCCATCACATATTTAACCCATCCCCCCCGCCCACCTCCCCTCTGGTAACCATCGGTTTGTTCTCTATAGTTAAGGGTCTGTTTCTTGGTTCTCCTCTCTTTTTTTTTCTCCCCTATGTTCATTTGTTTTGTTTCTTAAATTCCACATATGAGTGAAGTCATATGGTATTTGTCTTTCTCTGACTTATTTCGTTTAGCATAGTACTCTAGCTCCATCCATGTCATTGCAAATTGCAAGAATTCATTCTTTTTATGGCTGAGTAATATTCCACTGTATATGTATACACCACATCTTCTTTATCCATTCATCAGTTGGTGGACATTTGGGCTCTTTCAATAATTTGGCTATTGTTGGGTAAATACACAGTGGTACAATTGCTGGATCATATGGTAGTTCTATTTTTAACTTTTTGAGGAACCTCCATACTATATTCCAGAGTGACTGCACTAGTTTGCCTTTCCACCAACAGTGCAAGAGGGTTCCTTACTCTCCACATACTCGCCAATACTTGTTGTTTCTTGTGTTTTTTATTTTAGCTATTCTGACAGGTGTGAGGTGATATCTCTTGTAGTTTTGATTTGTATTTCCCTGATGATGAGTGATGTTGAACATCTTTTCATGTTTCTCTTGGCCATCTGTATGTCTTCTTTGGAAAAATGTCTATTCACGTCTTCTGCCCATTTTTTGCTGGATTATTTGTTTTTTGGGTGTTGAGTTACATAAATTCTTTATATATTTTGGATACTAACCCTTTATCAGATATGTCATTTGCAAATATCTTCTCCCAGTCCATAGGTTGCCTTTTAGTTTTGTTGATGTTTCCTTCACTATGCAGAAGCTTTTTTATTTTGATGTAGTCCCAATAGTTTATTTTTGCTTTTGTTTCTCTTGCCCTAATGGACCTACCTAGAAAAATGTTGCTATGGCTGATGTCAAAAAGACTACTGCCTATGTTTTCTTCTAGGAATTTTATGGTTTCAGGTCTCACATTTAGGTCTTTAATCCATTTTGAATGTATTTTTGTGTATGGTTTAAGAAGTGGTCCAGTTTCATTCTTTTGCATGTTGCTCTCCAGTTTTCCCAACACCCTTTGTTGAAGAGACTGTCTTTTTTCCATTGTGTATTCTTTCCTGCTTTATGAAAGATTAATTGACCGTATAATTGTGGGTTTATTTCTGGATTTCTATTCTGTTCCATTGATCTATGTGTCTATTTTTGTGCCAGTACCATACTGTTTTCATGACTACAGCTTTGTAATATAACTTGAAGTCTGGAATTGTGATGCCTCCAGCTTTGCTTTTCTATTTCAAGTTTGCTTTGGCTGCTTGGGGTCTTTTGTGGTTCCATAAAAATTTTAGGATTGTTTGTTCTAGCTCTGTGAAGAATGCTGGTGGTATTTTGATAGAGATTGCATTAAATCTGTAGATTGCTTTGGGTAATATGGACATTTTAACAATATTTGTTCGTCCAATCCATGAGCATGGAATGTTTTTCCATTTCTTTGTATCCTCTTCTATTTCTTTCATAAGTGTTCTATAGTTTTCAGAGTATAGATCTTTTACCTCTTTGGTTAGGTTTATTCCTAGGTAGCTTATGGTTTTTGGTGCACTTGTAAATGGGATTGATTTCTTGATTTCTCTTTCTGCTGCTTCATTAATGGTGTATAGAAACACAACAGATTTCTGTACATTGATTTTGTATCCTGCAACTTTACTGAATTTGTGTATCAGTTCTAGCAATTTTTTTGGTGGAGTCTTTTGGGTTTTCTATATAGAGTATCATGTCATCTGCGAATAGTGAAGTCTGACTTCTTCCTTACCAATTTGGATGCCTTTTATTTCTTTGTGTTGTCTGATTGCTGTGGCTAGGACTTCCAGTACTATGTTCAATAATAGTGGAGAGAGTGGACATCCCTGTTTTGTTCCTGACTGTAGAGGAAAAGCTCTCCTTTTTTTCCCATTAAGGATGATATTAGCTGTGGGGTCTTTCATATGTGGCCTTTATTATGTGAGGTATGTTCCCTCTAACCCTACTTTGTTAAGGGTTTTTATCATGAGTGGATGTTGCACTTTGTCAAATGCTTTTTCTGTTATCTATTGAAAGGTCTTATCCTTTCTTTTATAAAAGTGCTGTATCACATTGATTGATTTGTGAATATTGAACCACCCTTGCAGCCCAGGAATAAATCCCACTTGATTGTGGTGAATGATTCTTTAATGTACTGTTGGATTCAATTTGCTAGGATTTTATTGAGAATTTTTGCAGCCATGTTCATCAGGGATATTGGCCTGTAGTTCTCTTTTTTAGTGGAGTCTTTATCTGATTTTGGCATCAAGGTAATGCTGGATTCATAGAATGAATTTGGAAGTTTTCCTTCCTTTCCTATTTTTTGGAATAGAGAAGAATATGTATTAACTCGTCTTTAAATGTCTGGTAGAGTTCATCTGTGAAGAGATCTGGTCTTGGACTTTTGTTTGTTGGGAGTTTTTGGATTATTGATTCAACTTCTTGGCTGATTGTTCAAGTTTTCTATTTCTTCCTGTTTCAGTTTTGGTAATTTATATGTTTCTAGGAATTTACCGTTTCTTCCAGGTTGTCTAATTTGTTGGCATATAGTTTTTCATAGTATTCTCTTATAATTGTTTGTATTTCTGTGGTATTGGTTGTTATTTCTCTTCTCTTATTTGTGATTTTATTTATTTGAGTCCTTTGTCATTTCTTTTTGATAAGTCTGGCTAGGGGTTTATCAACTTTATTGATTTTTTCAAAGAACCAGCTTATGGTTTCATTGATCTGTTCTATTGTCTTTTTTAGTTTCTGTATCATTTAGTTCTGCTCTATTCTTTATTATTCCCTTCCTTCTGCTGGTTTTAGGTTTTTGTTGTTGTTGTTCTTTTTCCTTACACCCTTTAGGTGTAAGGTTAGGTTGTTTATTTGAGATTTTTCTTGCTTCTTGAGGTACGCCTGTACTTGCTATAAACTTCCCTCTTAGGACCACCACTTTTGCTGCATCCAACAGTTTTGAACTGATGTGTTTTCATTTTCATTTGTTTCCCTGTATTTTTTTATTATGTTTTGTCACCATACAGTACACCATTAGTTTTTGATGTAGTGTTCCATGATTCATTGTTTGTGTATAACACCCAGGGCTCCATGCAGTACTGCCCTCCTTAAGACCCATCACTGGGCTAACCCATCCCCCCACTCCCCTCCCCTCTAAAACCCTCAGTTTATTTCTCGGAGTCCATAGTCTCTCATGGTTAGTCTCCCCCTCTGATTCCCCCCCTTCATTTTTCCCTTCCTTCTTCTAATGTCCTCCATGCCATTCCTTATGTTCCACAAATAAGTGAAACCATATGATAATTGACTTTCTCTGCTTGACTTATTTCACTTAGCATAATCTCCTCCAGTTCCATCCATCTTGATGCAAAAGTTGGGTATTCATCCTTTCTGATGTCCAAGTAATGTTCCATCATATATATGGACCACATCTCTATCCATTCGTCTGTTGAAGGGCGTCTCGGCTCTTCCCTGTATTTTTTATTTCTTCTTTTAGTTCCTGGTTGACCCATTCATTGTTTAGTAGCATGTTATTTGACTTCCATGTATTTATGGTTTTTCTAGATTTTTTCTTATGATTGACATCTAGTTTCATAGTGTTGTGGTCAGAAAAGATGCATGGTATGACTTCAGTCTTTTTGAATTTGTTGAGGCTTGTTTCGTGGCTTAATATGTGATCTGTTCTGGAGAATGTTACATGTACACTTGAAAAGAATGTGTATTTTGGGGATGGAATGTTCTGTTAAAACCATTTGTTCCAGTGTGCCATCCAAAGCCATTGTTGTTGATTTTCTATTTAGAATTTCTATCCATTGATGTAAGTGGAGCATTAAAACCCCCAACTATTATTGTATTATTTATCAGTTAGCTCCTTTATGTTTGTCATTAACTGTTTTATGTATTTAGGTGTTCCCATGTTGGGGGCATAGATGTTTACAATTGTTAGATCTTCTTACTGGATAGTCCCCTTTATAATGATATAGTGCCCTTAATCTCTTGTTACAGTCTTTGGTTCAAAATATAGTTTGTCTGATACAGTATAGCTACTCTGTCTTTCTTTTGATGTCCATTTGCATGATAAATGATAAATGTTTCTTCATCCCCTCACTTTCAAGTTGCAGGTGTCTTTAGGTCTAAAATGAGTCTCTTATAGGCAGCATATAGATGGGTCTTGTTTTCTTATCCATTCTGACACTCTGTGTCTTTTGATTGGAGCATTTAATCCATTTACATTCAGAGTAATTATTGATAGATTTGTATTTAGTGCCATTTTATTACTTGTCATTGTTTCTGGAGATTTTCTCTGTTCCTTTTTGTCTTTGTCACTTTTGGTCTTTCCTTTCCACTCAAAGAGTCCCCTTTAATATTTCTCGCATGGGTGGTTTAGTGGTCATGAACTCCTTTAGTTTTTGTTTGTCTTGGAAACTCTTTATCTTTCCTTCTATTCTGAATGATAGTCTTGCTATCATTGGGTAGAGTATTCTTGGCTATAGATTTTTCTCATTTAGCACACTGAATATCATGCCACTCTCTTCTGGCTTGCCAACTTTCTGTTGAGAGATCTGCAGATAGCCTTATGGGTCTTTCCTTGTAATTTAGGGACTTCTTTTGTCTTGCTGCTTTAGGATTTTTTCTTTATCATATATTTTGCAAATTTAATTACAATGTATCTTGATGTTGGCCTACTTTTGTTGATTTTGATGGGCATTCTCTGTGCCTCCTGGATCCGGATGTCTGTTTCCTTCTCCAGATTAGGGAAGTTTTTGGCTATTATTTCCTCAAATAAATTTTCTGCCCTCTTTTCTCTCTCTTCTTCTTCTGGGACTCCTATGACATGAATGTAATTACATTTGATGGAGTCCCTGAGTTCTCTAAGTCTATTCTCATGATCCATAATTCTTCCTCTCTTTTGTTCTGCTTCCTTATTTTCCATAATTTTATCTTCTATTTCACTAATTTGTACCTCTGCTTCTTCCAGCCTTGTGTTCATTACATCCAGTCTGTTTCCAATCTGTTATTGCATTTTTCATTTGACTGGTTTTTTTTTAACTCTTTTATCTCTGTATTAAGGGCCTCCCTAAAGTCTTCCATTCTTCTCTCTAGCCCAGTAAGTATCCTTATGATTGTTGCTTTAAATTCTCCATCAGGCATATTACTTATATTTGTTTCAGTTAGATCTCTGACCATGACCTTATCTTGTTGCTTCATTTGGGATGAATTCCTCCATCTTGGCATTTTGTCTAAGTCTCTGTCTTTTGCTGTGTGTTCGAAAAGCCTGTTATGTGTCCTGGTTTTGAGAGTAATGGCTTTTTGAAGAAGTGGTCACGTAGTATCCAGGGCCTGGCACTTCAGGTGTGTGCTGTGTGCACTCTGCTGCTGTGTTTTGGCTGCTCTGTCCTTCAGGCCAGTTGTCTGCAGAGGTTCTCCTTGCCTGCATTGGGCAGTGTTTGGTCCTTGGCCAGAGTGCGGTGAGTTTTAACTAGGTGTGCTCTGCTGTGCTTGTTAAATGAGACCTTATACTACTTCCACTAGAACTGAAGCCTCGCAGAACTCTGGCTGGGAGACGTGGTGTGGACAGGGGTTTCTGCTGGTCTTCTGGGGAAGGGGCCCACTGCGCTGGCCCTGAGACACACTTGTCCAAGAAGGGCAGTCCCAGCAGAGCACAGGGGTTTGGGACCTGGTGTAAGCAGGTCAGGCAGCCAGTGTCAGTGCTGTACTGTTAACCGCAAGTGGCTCTGCGTTTATGCTGAGGGGCAGGGGAAGGAGAAGGCACCGACCAGCTCTTTTGTCCCTGGAGAGGCAACTCTGCAAATGCCACCTCTCACAGATGCTCTCTAAGAAGAGCAAACTGTCTCCGCATGTCACCTGGGCATTCCTCAGATGATGCCGTCTGTCCCCCAGCCCCACCCCCAGTCTGCTTGCTTGCCTTCCCTCCAGGAGTAGGGCAGTGCCTCAGGTCTCTGTACCAGCCAAGCCTGCCAACCTTTAAAACTCCAGTCTTCAAGACCCACGGGTTGCAAAAACTCATGAAAATCAACCCCTCTCATTTTCCCAGCAAATGGCTGTGGGGAAGTGTTCTCTGTGTGCATTCCCCTGAACACTCCTTTTTCTCTCACCTTTGTCCAAGACCAGGGCTCCCTCCCCTCCACAACACCCACGATCCTCTCCCCCACACCATGTCTCTGCACTTACTTGTTGTGGCCCCTTCTCTCCCTCTAGTTGTGCAGTTTGCTCTGTCCATCCTCAGGTTGATTTCTTGGGTATTCAGAGTGATTTGATAATTATCTAGTTGTGTTTGAGGGATGACGAGCCTGTAGAGTTCTCCTACTACACCTCCATCTTAATAAATATTATTTTAAAGAATAACAATTAAAAATAGTCATTGTTGGAAAGAGTAAAAAATAAATAAAAACAGAATTACGAAGACGCAAACACCTTTTCTCAAATATTATGCTCAGTTATTGTTCCTTTCCTCCCAATCTCATAGCTATACCCTTGCTGGTCCTGACACCATTGAATGCCTGGCCAATGGCAAATGGAATGGAAGTAACCAGCAGTGTCTGGCTGTCTCCTGTGATGAGCCCCCCAACGTGGAACACGCCTCTCCGGAGACTGCCCATCGGTTATTTGGAGACATTGCCTTCTACTATTGCTCAGATGGTTACAGCCTGGCAGACAATTCCCAGCTCTTTTGCAATGCCCAGGGCAAATGGGTTCCCCCAGAGGGTCAGGCCATGCCCCGTTGTATAGCTCATTTCTGTGAAAAACCCCCATCTGTTTCCTATAGCATTTTAGAATCTGTGAGCAAAGCAAAATTTGCAGCAGGGTCAGTCGTGAGCTTTAAATGCACAGAAGGTTTTGTACTGAACACCTCAGCAAAGATTGAATGTTTGAGAGGTGGGCAGTGGAACCCTTCCCCCATGTCCATCCAGTGCATCCCCGTGCGGTGCGGAGAGCCACCAAGCATCATGAATGGCTATGCAAGTGGATCAAACTACAGTTTTGGGGCCATGGTGGCTTACAGCTGCAACAAGGGGTTCTACATCAAAGGGGAGAAGAAGAGAACCTGCGAAGCCACAGGACAGTGGAGTATCCCCACACCCACATGCCACCCTGTGTCTTGCAATGAACCGCCTAAGGTGGAGAATGGCTTTCTGGAGGTAAGAGAGTAATGAGTGAGTGGCCCGTGGCTTTCATCACTGACAGCCAGCCCCCTGTGGCTAACCTGGAATTCAGAAGCAGGACACTGAACAGATTAACTGTTGAAAAACACAAGTGGCTAGACCTATAGGTAGTGAATATTAGAGAGAAGTTGATAGAGATCAGTAATCCTTTTAATGTATAGCTTTCTACCTTCTGCTGGCATGTAGACATTTGAAGTGCTTTGCAGCAATACCTTAGCCCTAACTATGAAGTTAGAATGAGCCAATTTTTCATATAATATTGTTTTCCTTTGTAGAAGAAGTTATTCCAAGATGGATATATATTTTATAGAAATCAAGGTCTAATGGAACTTAGAGAGATCTAGTATCATTTCTAATTTTTAGACAAAAGATGAGGTGAATCATCCATTCACTATAATGCAGTTATTACAGTTCTCTTTCAGTGGACCTAAAGGTAGTTTCACCAGGACAAAGGGTTCTATCAGATCCACACATATTTTCCTTTCACATTAATATGTGCCTAATCTATTTCCCCAAATCAAGGGCTATTTTAAAAAGACAATATTCTAATTAAACATTATGTAAAAACCCACACATACATAATACCTTTTCTCCTTTATATTCTAAAACAGTAAACACCTTCCAATGTAGTAGTGTTCCATTGGAAGAGAGTATATATAGATAAGGAGGCTTTCTTCATTTAACAAATATCTCTGGAGCTCCTACTAGGTGCCAGGTAAGCATTGGAGAGCTAGTATTCAACAATACAGATTAGGTCTGTGATGGCGTGGCGCTTACATGTGTGGGGGATACCCAAGAAATAATAAGTAAACAAAACAACGAATTACGTCCACTAGAGCAAGAAGTTCACTATAGCGTGCAAGCTAGACTTTTTACCATGATAATCTTTTTAACATTTGCATAACTAACTCATCTTTGGTAGTGCCTAAAAGTGACCTGTAATCATATTAGTCACTTATTTATTTAAGTGTTGAGATCATGAATATTAACTTTTGCTTTAAAAGATAAAATAATTTCCCATCTTTATAGCAGCAATTTTTAAAAGTATGTTAAGAATGAACACAAAACTTTGTACTCTTAGGAATATAACCATGAAAAATATTTTATTTGCTTTTTTTGACAACATTAACAAATGTAGGTTGTATGCATATGTTTCCTTCTCTGTGGTTAAAGCAACAAACGAGAGCATTGCTTTGGTGAGCAAGATGTTTTTGAACTTACTAAGTAATTTATAATTTTGGGGAGTAGTCTACCGAATCATCAATTTAAAACTATTGATCTTTTACTTATTATAGGCTCAGCCTTTTGGTAGGCATTTCTGCAATAGGGATTACGTAATTTGACCTGTCCTTTTCACTTACTAAAAATAGAATAGACCTGATGAAAAAAAACATAAATCTTTATTTGCTTATGTCTTAACTGATTTGTTTTAACATAGGCATTTTAGTCTATTTTTTATTACTATTTAATGTATTTAGTTAATTATTTGTTATACAAATTATACTTAAGTGTTTTCTCCCTATTATACAGCATACAACTGGCAGGATCTTTGAGAGTGAAGCGAGATATCGGTGTAATCCAGGCTATAAGTCAGTTGGAAGTCCTGTATTTGTCTGTCAAGCCAATCGCCACTGGCACAGTGAATCCCCTCTGTCGTGCATCCCTCTCAACTGTGGAAAACCTCCCCCGATCCAGAATGGCTACATGAAAGGAGAAAATTTTGAAGTAGGGTCCAAGGTTCAGTTTTTCTGTAATGAGGGTTATGAGCTTATCGGTGATAATTCTTGGACGTGCCAGAAATCTGGCAAATGGAATAAGAAGCCAAACCAGAAGTGTGTGCCTGCCAAGTGCCCAGAGCCTCCCCTCTTGGAAAACCAGCTCGTCCTGAAGGAGTTAGCTACTGAAGTAGGAGTGGTGACATTTTCTTGTAAAGAAGGACATGCCCTTCAGGGGCCCTCTGTCCTGAAATGCTTGCCATCACAGCAATGGAATGATTCTTTTCCTCTTTGTAAGATGGTTCTTTGCCTCCCACCTCCCCTCATTTCCTTTGGTGTCCCCGCTCCTTCTTCAGCTCTTCATTTTGGAAGTACTGTCAAGTATTCTTGCGTGGATGGATTTTTCCTGAGAGGGGATCCTACCACCTCCTGCCAAGCTGATGGGACATGGAGTTTTCCACTGCCAGAATGTGTCCCCGTGGAATGTCCCCACCCTGAGGAAATTCTCAATGGCATCATCGATGTACAAGGTCTTGCCTATCTCAGCACAGCTCTCTATACCTGCAAGCCTGGCTTTGAGCTGGTGGGAAATACTACCATCCTTTGTGGAGAAAATGGTCACTGGCTTGGAGGAAAACCCACCTGTAAACCCATTGAGTGCCCAATGCCCAAGGAGATTTCAAATGGCAAATTCTCTTACACGAACCTGCACTATGGGCAGACCATTACATACTCCTGTGACCGAGGCTTCAGGCTGGAAGGTCCCAAAGCCTTGACTTGTTTAGAGACAGGCGATTGGGATATGGATGTTCCATCATGCAATGCCATCCACTGTAATCCCCCACAACCCATTGAAAATGGTTTTGTAGAAGGCGCAGATTACAGCTACGGGGCCATGATCATCTATAGTTGCTTACCTGGGTTCCAGGTAGCTGGTCATGCCATGCAGACCTGTGAAGAGTCAGGATGGTCAAGCTTCATACCAACATGTGTACCCATAGACTGTGGTCTCCCGCCTCATATTGATTTTGGAGAATGTACTAAGGTGAAAGATGGTCAGGGATATTTTGGAGAAGAAGAAGATATGATGGAAGTTCCGTATCTGACTCCTCGCCCTCCTCACCATCTGACAGCAGGGGCTAAAACTGGGGAAAGCACAAAAGGATCTCCTACTACACATTCAGCAAACTTTCTATATGGCACCATTGTTTCATACACCTGTAATCCAGGATATGAGCTTTTAGGGAGCCCTGTGCTGATGTGCCAGGAAGATGGCACTTGGAATGGCAGTGCCCCATCCTGCATTTCAATTGAGTGTGACTTGCCCATTGCTCCTGAAAATGGCTTTTTGCATTTTACAGAGACGACCATGGGCAATGCTGTACAGTATAGCTGCAAACTTGGACACGTTCTGCTGGGCTCCGACATAAGATTTTGTCTACAGAACAAAGAATGGAGTGGTGTTTCTCCAAGGTGTGAGGCCATTTCGTGTAAAACGCCAAATCCACTTATGAATGGCTCCATCAAAGGAAGCAACTACACATACCTGAGTGTGTTGTACTATGAGTGTAATCCTGGGTATGTGTTGAATGGCCCCGAGAGGAGAACGTGCCAACAAAATAAAAATTGGGATGAGAATGAGCCAGTTTGTGTTCCTGTGGACTGTGGGTCACCTCCAGTCTCAGCCAATGGCCAGGTGAAAGGAAATGAATATACATTCCAAAAAGAGGTTGAGTACACTTGCAATGTCGGGTTCTTACTTGAGGGAGCCAGGAGTCGCATCTGTCTTGCCGACGGAAGTTGGAATGGAACCACTCCCATCTGTGTGCCCATCAGATGTGCCACCCCACCGCAGGTGGCGAATGGAGTGATGGATGGCCTGGACTATGGCTTTGGAAAGGAAGTGGTGTTCCACTGTCAGGATGGCTACATGTTGCATGGTGCTCCAAAACTCACCTGTCAGTCCGATGGCAACTGGGATGCAGAGTTTCCTTTCTGTAAACCAGTCAACTGTGGCCCTCCTAAAGATCTTCCCCATGGCTTTTCTAATGGCTTCTCCTTTTATCACGGGGGGCATATACAATATCAGTGCTTTCCTGGCTATAAGCTCCATGGAAGTCCTTCAAGAAGGTGTCTTTCCAATGGTTCCTGGAGTGGCAGCCCACCTTCCTGCCTGCTTTGCAGGTGTGCCACGCCAGTGATTCAAAATGGAGCTGCCAATGGGACAGATTTTGTCTGCGGAAAGGCAGCCCAGATTCAGTGCTTCAAAGGCTTCAAGCTCCACGGAGTTTCTGAAATCACCTGTGAAGCCAATGGCCAATGGAGCTCTGGCTTCCCATACTGTGAACACGCTTCTTGTGGTTCCCCCCCAACGATACCAAATGCATTCATCAGTGCGAGCGGCTCTTGGGAGGAAAATGTGATAACTTACAAATGCAGATCTGGGTTTGTCCTACAAGGCAGTTCAGATCTGGTTTGTACAGAGAAAGGGACATGGAGCCAGCCTTATCCAGTCTGTGAGCCCTTGTCCTGTGGACCCCCACCATCTGTTGCCAATGCAGTGGCCACTGGAGAGGCACACACTTTTGAAAGTAAAGTGAAACTCAGGTAAGACCGTGGCTCTAACGTCTCCAAAGGGTGCAGACAGGAGGATTGTAAAATAGAAAGTGCTAGGTCAAAAATTAAGCTAAGTGGGAAAATACCATCTCTGGATTGCTCTCCAAAAACTGAAGCTTTTATTTATTTTTTTTATTTTTTTAAAGATTTTATTTATTTATTTGTCAGAGAGAGAGCGCGCAAGCAGGGGCGGTGGCAGGCAGAGGGCGAAGCAGGGAGCCTGATGCGGGGCTTGATCCCAGGACTCCATGATCAGGACCTGAACCAAAGGCAGACGCTTAACTGACTGAGCCACCCAGGCACCCCAAAACTGAAGCTTTTAACGCTTGACCTTATTCTATTCATAATTGTTTAGAAATCCATTGGCTACAAAAAATAAACTTCTACATTTTCAGATTGAAGTCCCTAATATAATTATCATGATTATCATATTCTGTTGACCTTCATGAAACCGTGAGATCCTCTAGCTGGCTTTTGCATCTCTTAAGTCACCAGGCTCTTTTTTCTTTTAAACATCATGCTGGTAAATTTCTTTATGATATCACTTTATGGTTATATTCATACAAGCAAATATTGGGGAAATAAGGCAAAAGCTGAAGAATTCAGGTCAAAAAGTACGTACCTTCATTGATCAGTATATATAGCAAGATATCTTAACTAGACTTCCAACCTACGCTATTTGAACAAACTAAACTATTTGATGCACAAATGGTGACTTTTTGCTGTAAAGTTATCTATAATGCATTATTAAAAAGAAATAAGAGAATATGGAATAAATTTATAAGTTAAATTTTTATTGGAATAAATGCCCATAAGATATCTCAACCCTCTAAATCAATTTAGATTTTATTCATGTCTCTGAAGGAATTATGGATTATCCTTCACATATTGGCTTCTTAGATTTTAATAATTCAGTTACTCTTCTTAAACATGTCTATGGTGAACATCTTAGCCCTACCTTCATTTTCTCCTAATTTCAGTAAGGAGGAGACCCAAGGGAGTATCATCAGTGATAAGAAATGATAAGAAATGAAGGGTAGTTGATCATGCACTGAGAAGAAAAACAAAAATTATCCCTTGCTTTTGAAATACGTCTTCAGTTTTCTCTTCAGATGTTGATGTGTGACATATCTTGAGAAATCACAGTATCACCTGCTTCTCAAGAGCCCCCCATTTGTTATGCCGTGTCATATATTGATTATGTTTCAGATCTTTACTTGTAGTAAACAGATTACAAGTTTACAAAACCTGTGACTCCTACCTAGCCTGGTGATTTGTGAAATTGAAAAAAATATATCCACCTAATAAATGTTAAGTAGCTAAATGGTTTAATTTAAAAGGCAGTGTAGTATAGTAGTGAAAGCGTGGATTCTAGAACCAGACTCCCTAGGCAGGAATCTCATCTCTATTACTTGCTGGGGAAGTTATTTAGTGTCTCTGATGTCAGTTTCATCATCTGCTAAATGGGAATAAAGATAATAATCATACCTGCTCGTAGGGTTGACATGAGAATTAAATGAATTAATATTTGTAGAACACTTAGAACAGTGACTAGAATTTAATAAGTGCTATGTAAACATTTGCTGAATAAATAAATGCAAATTTTAAAAAATCATAGAGTATTTTAGAGCCAGGCTGATTTGAGTTTGAACACCAATACTGTTGTTACATAATAGTATCTACTACTCAGGATTAAAAGAAATACCCTATATAAAGGACTTAGAACAGTGCTTGGCATAAAGTAGATTCTCAATAAATATTAATTCTGTCATATTCTTACTAGTATCTGAGTCTGTTTTGTGCTTTGTCTAGAATTTTTTGAACTGTTAGCTATTTTCAGAATAAAAGTGAATTCAATATTGATATTATCCACAACAAGGGTAAATAATGTCAACAACATTTAAATCAACTTTAGGCTTGGCTAATCCTTAATGTGGACAGCTAAGGACTGATCTGCTTGTCATTTGTTATGTTGGTGTTTTTGCACGGCAATGCCATTCCCTTGACATTCAAATCAGTTTCAATATATCACATAAAATGTCTACTGAGCTTTGTAACAGCATCTTAAATCCAAGAATAAGTCACCAACTGTATTGTACTCTCTTTAAGGCACTTATTTTGCTTTTCCATTGCAGGTGTCTGGAAGGTTATGTGATGGATACAGATATAGATACATTCACCTGCCAGAAAGATGGTCACTGGTTTCCCGAGAGAATCTTCTGCAGCCCTAAAAAATGCCCTCTTCCAGCAAATATAACACGTATACGTGTTCATGGGGCTGATTTCAGTGTGAATAAGCAAGTTTCTGTGTCATGTGCAGAAGGGTATATTTATGAGGGAGTTAACATATCAACGTGTCAGGTAAGATTCTCTGTCCTAGAACGTGTGTGTGTAACTCATTTATATATATTAAATGTGTGTGTGTGTGTCTAAAGCAGTATCTGGCTATCCTGAAAAGAAAAAAATGTCTCAAGTTTCCAATTGTGTCAAGAATTTGAGGAGTTTTTTGGTAGAAATATTGTAAAACATAGCTTTCTTTTTAATATTCCCATTTTTAAACCAAGAAAATGCCAAGAGTAGGTGAAAAGTGCCAAAGTGAGATAAAATGTTAAAATATCTATAACAAAATATTCATGAAAAATTAACCATAAGTCAGATGGTCTACACATAAATGTAGTAAAGAGTGTCCTTGTGTGGGAAATGAGCCCTGACTGATACCAAATGTTTCCAGTTTTAGTAGAAGAACCAGAGGTTGCAGAAACAGACAGTAACTTAGATCAAATCCTGTCTCTGCTACCTACTACTTGTGTGACTTTAAGAAAGTCACTTAAAATGTCTGAGCTTCAGTCTCCTTATTTGAAAAAATGTGTATAACAATATATGTCTTGTATGGTCAGAATGAGAAACTAGAGAGTAAACGGGGGAAAATGCCTAGATCAGCACCATAGAGAGCAGATATCCCTAGCACACCCTCTTCACCAGAGAAAGAAAAAGAAAATGAGTTATCGATATATTCTTCTGTTGCTGGAGTTGGGGGAGGGAGGAGCTGAAAGGGGGGACAGGCTGCATGGTATAGAAATGACTTTTACCTTAAACATTCCTTTGAACTCCATCGCTAATATTGACAGGCTCTGTGACGACCTATTCCCCCCCTTTATTTGTAAATCTGTAATTGGAAGAATTAAATTATTTAATGTTTATAAAGCATCTAGTACATACCTGACATTTAGTAGGGACTCAAGAACTATTTCATAGTCCTCCCGGTTTTCCATTTATAAATCATGCATACTCGGTGATTCATTGCTACCAAACCTAAAAACAGGAACATCGCAGGAAGCAGGTCAGATGACTGTCAGAGTTACTGCGCTCTCAAAATTGGTATCATTCCAGATGGTCCCTTCTAGATTTAGAGCTGAAGCAGTTTGAGGGACAGCTTTTTCAAGGACCCTGAGCTGTTTGAAATAAACTTACAGGAAGTTTGTCCTGTAGGGACATGCTCAGGGAATTAATTCAACGTTCCTCCAGAGCTTGTCTGGGTTGGGTGTGTGGACAACTGGGTGCTCCTCCGTGTGCCCTGTAGGACCCTGATGTATTGGTGACTACGGGTTTGGTTTATTTTTGGAGTCGATAATTTATTTTTGACAACCCTCATTGTTTTCTCCACATAAGGTATGACCCCTCACACAAACCCCACACAAATGAGTTTTGGGTTGAATTCTGTTCTAAAAGGTAGAATAGACCTTTTCTAAGTGCTTAAATGCAGGAATTGTCTAAAACTATGTTCAGTGCCTAGAAATATTTTATTTTGATACAACAAAACGATTCTGTACTTCATAGAACAAATAAATGGATGAGAAGATCAATATGAATTTTGAAGAATGAATACTGAAGGAGTTCTGGCCCTTCCTGAAATTAAGACATATTACAGAATTACAAAGGTCCTATCAGTGTGGTTTTGGTATAGATTCAGCAGACAGGAAAATGAGGGGAATGGAAGAAATAAATCAAAAGTACATCCTGATAAAGGAATCATCACAAGTCCATGGAGAAAGGAATCATTAGTAAACAAATTATTCTGATATAGTGAAGTAACCATTACAGGAAAAAACTAAAATATGCCAAAACAGTTCCAGGATATATCAAAAGAAACCAATACCACATAGTTTTTAAAAGTTAATAGTAATGCCCAGAATAATTTATGTAGAAAGATAGGTTCATTGAAGCATTATTCACAGTATTGAAAAATTAGATGCAACTTATATTTCCGACATTAGGGGAATGGTTAATTATGAGGCAGACACATATATAAAATTAATTCTGCCTCAAATGTGGAATAAATGTCCTGTTTTATTTTATTTTTTTATTTTTTTTAAAGATCTTATTTATTTATTTGACAGAGAGAGAGAGTTAGCGAGAGCAGGAACACAAGCAGGGGAGTGGGAGAGGGAGAAGCAGGCTTCCCACCGAGCAGGGAGCCCTGATGCGGGGCTCAATCCCAGGACCCTGGGATCATAACCTGAGCCGAAGGTAGACACTTAACGACTGAGCCACCCAGGCACCCCGCCATAAATGTCCTGTTTTAGACTGTTATCCAGCTCATGCACCATTTCCTCAAAGAAAACAGAAAAATATTAGCAAGAGAATAACAGTCTTCAAGAGAAACATCTGGGTATGCCTCACTTCACACAAATAGATGATGAAAGATGTTAACTCTGAGTGGGGCGGGGGGCAGGGGGAGCAGTAAAGTGAAATGTAAGGACACATTAGTATCAGTCATGGAATATTTGTGTCAATCTTCCAGTCCTCCTTCATCGTAATGAAAACATACTTCTTGGTGTTCTTGATTTTTTTTAATGGATTCTATTAGGAACAAAATGCTTGTTTTATGTGTGTGAGAAATGTCTAAAATTGTTCAGCGATAACTGAAAAGGCCATCTAATAATTAGTCTGTGTTTTTTTAAGGCCACAGGTAATACATATCAGAAGTAGAACCAAATTCTAGGTTCTTTTGACCATCATTTTGGGGATTATTCTTCTATGCCAATATTTGCCAATTTCTTCATTCATATGTATTAACTCCTAAATGTAATTTCTTTTTTTTTTAAGATTTTATTTATTTATTTGAGAGACAGAGAGAGAGAGCATGAGAGGGGGGAGGGTCAGAGGGAGAAGCAGACTCCCCACCGAGCAGGGAGCCCGATGTGGGACTCGATCCCAGGACTCCAGGATCATGACCTGAGCCTAAGGCACACACTTAAGCAACTGACCCAAGCAGGCACCCCTAAATGTAATTTCTAATCTGTCATTTGTTATTTAGCTTGATGGCACCTGGGAGCCACCATTTTCTGATGAGTCCTGCAGTCCAGTTTCTTGTGGAAAACCTGAAAGTCCAGAACATGGGTTTGTGTTTGGCAGTAAATACAGTTTTGAAAGCACAGTTATTTATCAGTGTGAACCTGGCTATGAATTAGAGGTAAGTGAATAAGTTCGTTAACTAGAATTAATTTGTTTTTCCAATATACTTGGGAACATTTTTAGTATTAACACCAATTTGTTTCACTGATTTTGGCCCTAAAAGATTTTTTAAACTTTGTTACTGTAGATCCTAACACTCTCCAAGAAATATTTAAAGTGACTTATAATTTTAAAAAACAAAGTAAGTCTCAAATTCAAAAAATCAGAGCCATGAAAAAGAAGAGGAAGCTGGAATACTAGCCACAAGACTGATATTGTTACTTTAGTTGGTCATTTAAGCCTGTGTTTTGGCCTCCTGTTAATCCTGCTCTGTACCAGGGCAGTCCATCTGTCACTGTGGGGAGAAGACCATAGGGATTTAGGTATACAAACTAAGATTTCCTCAAGCAATGGGGTTAAATACCTTGGAGGGTTCTTGGTTGAGATGCCAGGTTGCCGTATGGCAAGTGTGGCCTGAAAATCCTCAGAGCAGTTCTAACCAAATACCAAGTTAGGTCTCAAGACCACTCCTGGTCTGTAGTATTAAAACCCCATCAGCAACACCTGTGTCTCCCTATTTACTTTGGTGGGAAGGCTGCAGTTGATTTTTTTTTAAGTTGTTTTTTTTTTCAAATCACCCAGTGCTCATCATGATGAATGCCCTCCTTAATCCCCATCACCTATTTCACCCATCCCCCCACCGACCTCCCCTCTGATAACCATCAGTTTGTTCTCCATAGTTAAGAGTCTCTTTCTCGGTTTGTTTCTCTCTCTTTCTCTTTTCCCCTTTGTTCGCTTGTTTTGTTTCTTAAATTCTGCGCATGAGTAAAATCATATGGTATTTGTCTTTCTCTGACTGACTTATTTCACTTAGCATCCATGTCATTCCATCCATGTCATTGCAAATGGCAAGATTTCATTCTTTTTATGGCTGAGTAATATTCCATTGTAATATATACCACATCTTCTTTATCCATTCATCAGTTGATGGACACTTAGGCTACTTCCATATCTTGGCTACTGTAAATAATGCTGCAGTAAATGTAGGGGTGCATATACCCCCTTAAATTAGCGTTCTTGTATTCTTTGGGTAAATACCCAGTAGTGTGATAGCTGGATCATAGGGTAGTTCTACTTTCAACTTTTTGAGGAACCTCCATAATGTCTTCCACAGTGGCTGCACTAGTTTGCCTTTCCATCGACAGTGCAAGAGGGTTCCTTATTCTCCACATACTCACCAATACTTGTTGTTTCTTGTGTTTCTTATTTTAGCTATTCTGACAGGTGTGAGGTGATATCTCTTGTAGTTTTGATTTGCATTTCCCTCGTGGTGAGTGATATTGAACATCTTTTCATGTGTCTGTTAGCCATCTGTATGTCTTCTATGGAGAAATGTCTGTTCATGTCTTCTGCCCATTTTTAATTGAATTATTTGTTTTTTGGGTGTTGAGTTCTTTATATATTTTGGATACTAACCCTTTATCAGGCATATCATTTCAAATATCTTCTCCCATTCCATAGGTTGCCTTTTAGTTTTGTTGATTGTTTCCTTCACTGTACAGAAGCTTTTTTTTATGATTTTTATTTTTAAGTACTCTCTACATCCAACATTTTTCATAATATCCTGATTGTTTATATTTCTGTGGTGTTGGTTGTTATTTCTCTTCCCTCATTTATGATTTTATTTATTTCAGTCCTTTCTCTTTTCTTTTTTGATAAGTCTGGTTAGGGGTTTTTTTCTGATGTAAGTATTGCTACTCTGGCTTTCTTTTGACATGCAGGTGCATGATAGATGTTTCTCCATCTCCTTACTTTCAATCTGCAGGTGCCTTTAGGTCTAAAATGAGTCTCCTGTAGGCAGTTTATAGATGGGTCTTGGTTTTTCATCCATTCTGTCACCCTCTGTCTTTTGATTGGAGCATTTAGTCCATTTACATTCAAAATAATTATTGATAGATATGTATTTATTGCCATTTTATTACTTGTTTTGTGGCTGTTTCTGAAGTTTTTCTCTGATTCTTTCTTATCTAATTCTCTCATGTTTTGCTGATTTTCTTTAGCAATACATTTGGATTTCTTTCTCTTCATTCTGTGCATATTTATTAGTGGTTTTTGATTTGTGGTTACCATTAGGTTTGTATATAACATCTTCTGCATATAGCAGTCTAAATTAAGTTGATAGATATTTAAGTTTGAACCCATTCTTTCCTCCTCATCTCCCCACATTTTAGGTATATGGTGTCATATTTTACATCCTTTTATTTTGTGAGTTCCTTGATTGATTTTTTACAAAAATATTCATTTTTATTGCTTTGTATTTCCTACCTTCATTATGTCATTTTTGGTCTATCCTTTCCACCCAAAGAGTCCCTTTAATATTTCTTGCAGGGCTGGTTTAATGGTCATGAAATCCTTTAGTTTTTGTTTGTCTGGGAAACTCTTTATCTCTCCTTCTATTCTGAGTGATAGCCTTACTGGATAGAGTATTCTCGGCTGTAGATTTTTCTCATTTAGCACTTTGAATATATCTTACAACTCCCTTCTGGCTTGGAATGTTTCTGCTAAAAAATCCACTGATAGCCATATGGGGTTTCCTTTGTATGTAACTGTCTTATTTTGTCTTGCTACTTTTAATATTTTTCTTTCTCACTATATTTTGCCATTTTAGTCACAAATGGTGACTAAAATGGTTTAGTCTTGGTGTAGATCTGCTTTTGTTGATTTTGTTGGGGGTTCTCTGTGCCTCCTGGTTCTGGATATCTGTTTCTGTCCCCAGATTTAGGAAAGTTCTCAGCTATAACTTCTTCAAATAAATACTCTACCCCCTTTTCTCTCTCTTCTTCTGGGACTCCAATAATATTTGGAGTATTAATATTAGTATAATATTATGCTAATAATACCATAATATTATTATGTTTGATGTAGTCACTGAGTTCCCTAAATCTGTTCTCATTTTGCATGATTTTTTTTTCTCTCTATTGTTCAGCTTGATTACTTTCCATTATTCGGTCTTCTGTGTCATTATTTCTTTCCTCTTCTTCCAGCTTGCTGTTACTTCTGTTAAGTATGTTGCTTATTTTGTTTATTGAGCCCTTTATCTCTGCTATGTTATTCCTTATCTCTGTGTTAATGGTCTCACTGATGTCCTCCATTCTTTTGTGAAGTCTGGTGAGTATCCTTATGATCATTGCTTTAAATTCTCTATCAGGCATGTTACTTATATCTGTTTTGCCTAGATCTTTGGACGTGGCCTTGTCCCATTCTTTCATTTGGGACAAAATCCTCTGTCTTCTCATTTTATCTAACTCTCTGTGCCTGTTTCTCTGTGTTAAGAATGCTATGTCTCTTATTCTTGAGGGTAATGGCTTTATGAAGAAGAGGTCCTATAGTGCCCTGCAGTGTAGTGTCCCTTGTTCCCCAGGGCCTGGTGATTCTGAGAGTGTCTCCAATGTGTGTTGCATGTGCTCTGCTTTTGTGTCCTGGCTGCTTTATCCTTCAGGCCAGTGGTCTGCAGAGGTTCTCTTTGCCAATTGTGGACAGTGTTTGTCTCTGGCCTAAATGTGGCACATTTAACTAGGTGTGCTCTGGCCTGCTTGTGAAATGAGACCTATCACCACCACCACCAGAACTGAGGCCTTGCAAAACTCCCAGGTCAGGAGGTGCAGTGTTGGCAGGGGTTTAGGCTGGTCTTCTGGAGTAGGGAGCCCACTGCACTGGGACTGAGGCAAGTGTGACTGGGAAGGAGGGTTCTTCTGGAGTGCGGGATGGCAGCATTGGTATAAGTAAGTTAGGTGGTGAGTGTCGACACTGCGCCGGTTTCTGCAGGTAGCCCTGTGCTTCTGCTGAGGGGGGCGAGGAATGGTGCCTGCCAGTTCCTTTGTTCCCAGAGGGGTCTCTCCATTAATGCTGCCTCTCTGAGACACACTCTGAGATGAGCAACTAACCTCCCCACTGTGTGCCCCAGGCATTCTTCAGATCACTGTGTCCATACTGTATGTCTGGGGATGTTTGCCTGCCTTCTCTCTAAGAACAACTCCAATGTCCTCCAAGCTCTTCCAGAGCCAAACACACTGATCTTTAAAACTCTAGGCTTTGAACCCACCAGAACTTATGAAATTCAGGCCCTCTTGCTTTCCAAGCCAATTGTTATGGGGATTCATCCTCCCCATGTGCTCCCCCGTGTGCTAGTCTCTCTCTCACTCTTCTCTGCTACTGCAGCTCCCTCCCCACTGCAGTGGCCATAGTCTTTTTCTCTCCCAAAATGCATCTCTGCACTCCCTACCTTCTTCATTGTGGCCTCTTCTCTACCTTTAGTTATGGAGTTTGTTCTGCCAGTGTTCAAGTTGACTTGAGGGTTATTTAGTATGATTTGATAGTTATCTAGTTGTATTTGTGGGATGAGGTGAGTCTAGGGTCCTCCTACTCCACTGCCATCCTCCCCTCCTATCTGGAGTCAATTTTGCTGAAGCATTGATCATATCATCAAACTTCAAATTTAAGAGGCTTGCTTATATTTCCTAATGTCATCATCTGGTTTTTCTGGAAACTTCTTCCTGTTTTTATTGTAGTAGTGGTATTTAAATGTGGGTTTTGCAGAAGTATTCATTGCCAGTTATTTGTTAAATTTGTATAGTACATTCCATAATTTTTTGACCATGCATTCAGAGAATTGTCATAAGATAGGTCCATGAAATTTGGAACTAAACTTACGTGGATCTTTTTTCATTTCCTTAGAAGATTTTTAAAAAAGAAAAAAAGAAGTATGATAATGTAATGGTTGATTGCATTTGGAGAGTTTTTCTGGCTTTGAAATTAATTTTTTAATGTGAGAGTACTAATCTTGCAATTTGTTAAGAAGTAAAGTGGTATAAAATTTAAACTTATGAATTTAAATTTAATATTTAGTAACTAGATGGGTCATTAAGTTTGAGGAAGTAGATGATTTACCTTAAAAAATTGGGGGAATATCCCAGTGTTAACTACAAAATTGAGAGAAGTGCTATAGCAATAGTTCTCATTCTAAGCTACCTGTTAGAAACTTTTAAGAAATAGTAATGTCTAGTTACTTGCAGAAATAACCAATGCCAGGTGTGGGACATGAAATGTAAAAGATTAGCCTAGAAAAGCTTGTCATGTGAGATATTAGGGAACCTATTAAAGACTACATGTTAAAAAGACTTGGAGGCCAACTGGATGAGGTTCCCACAGGCCAACATGAGACCATTTGGGCTTCAATAAGGCAATAACTTTAATGGACTAAACACATCAAATCTGTTACGAGTAACAGTAGACTCATAAGGACACAGAAAATCAGTTGGTAACTATTAGAGGATGTTCATAAACAAATTCATTATTTTGAAAACAGACAGTGAAAGGGGAAGAATTGTCTTTTCCATGCTAACTGGATGACAAGAAAACCTGTAGTAGATGAATGCAAGTTTCCTTTATAGAAGTATTTCAGTCAATAATTGATAGAATTTAAATCTCAGAGTTTGCAACTCTTATGAACTAGTTGATTTAGGTCATCATCATCATGGCAACTGGTGTTAGAAAAAAAAGAGGCAACCAGATATTATGTGCCTCTGGATGGAAAAACACACCATATGAAAAAGTCTTGCCAAAAAGAAGAAAAGCTGAGTTTGAATCTTATCAAACCTGTAAATCTGACTACCAGTACCAAAGACAGAAGTACTTGGTAAGAGATACCATAATGCAGCCATCAGCAAAATTCTGTCTGTAGAAGTAGCTACAGAACAACTGACCCAGTTTTCCAGTTTCTGAAACAAATAAATTGACAGGGTAAGAGGGGAAGAAATAGAAGGAACCTATATTTTAAAGAGGTACATAAACCATGTAGACCTTATTTTAGTCCGGATTCAAGTGAACCATAAAGCAATAAGTTATAAAGTTTATGCAACAATTGGAAATTTGACCACTAACAGGATTGTTATTAATATTAAGGAATTGTTACTTTTTAAGCTGTGATAGTATTATTGGTTATTGTGGTTATAGTTTTAAGAGCCCGCATCTTTTAGAGATTCGTACTGAAATAATTACTGGTAAATGATTTGATGTGTGGGATTTGCTTCAAAATAAGGTGCATTCTTAGGAAGGAGGTAGGGCTTAGATGAAACAAGGTTGGCCTTGAATTAATCGTATAAGGTGGGTGATGGCTATATCAGAGTTTGTTACTTTTCTTTCTACTGTTATATTTTGCATGTGTTTGAGTTCTTCTCCAAGCTTTAAATTCCTTATCTGCTATGAAGTAATAAATAAAATAAAATTTTATACTATATGTTTAAAAAGATTAGGTTCTAAGTAATGTATTAAGGGGCTTGATTCTAAGTCAACATATGCACACAGATTTTGTTACCTGTTTCATTGCTCAGAGCCCTTTGGATATCAAATTAATCTTGAAGCTGTATTCTGCCTTAGCAAGATGTCTGACAAAGAGCTATTGCCTCTCTTTTGGTTTTACCTAATGTCTTTCATCATTCTTCTTCTTTTTTTTTTTAATTTTTTTTTTTTTAGATTTTATTTATTTGAGAGAGAGAGACAGAGATAGTGAGATAGAGAGCACAAGTGGGGAGGAGAGGGAGAAGCAGGCTCCCCACAGAGCAGGGAGCCCGATGCGGGACTCAATCCCAGGACCCCGGGATCATGACCTGAGCCGAAGGCAGATGCTTAACCGACTGAGCCACCCAGCGCCCACATCATTATTCTTCTATTCAAAGATATTTTCTTTGAGCTATCAGTCTACTGATAAATCTTTACCTGTAAAGTTCCATTGACTTTATTTTATTTTATTTTTTATTTTTAAAGATTCTGTTGATTTTAATAGAGGGTTATTATCCTGACTTCCTAAGAAAAAGTTGAATCAATTAAGTAAACAGGTCTTTTAATATAAAGTCATTATTTTTTTCTTATTGAAAAAAGCAATATGTGTTGATTATAGAAAGGTTGGAAAATGCAAAAGAAAAGTAGTTTTTCAGGATTCTTCATCCAGAGATAAACACTGTTAACATTTGCTATACTTTTACTATGTTTATATACTTATGTATGCACAGGAAAATGTACTATTTTAGTTTGTGAATTATTTTTTATTAATTTTGAGGAAGTATATGACAAGCCATTAAAGCCAGCTCCCTGACTAGGAACACTGATGATTGTAGTAAAAGATAAACAACAAAGAAGGAAGAAACAAAAACTCATAAAAATTATATCCAGAAGTCAAAGAATAGTAATCTTAGCTCATATATACCTATAATAACTATAGGGGTCCAACAGCCTATATAGCCATCAAGGGTTATGGGCTATTGAAGAATGTACAAAAATATATTCAGAATAATAATTATAAATAATTTTTCAAGTAAATTCTATTCATTTTGCTTTATTTCAGAAGGTAGGGAAGTAAAGTTTAGAAAGACTTTTACTCCAAATATTTAAAATTTTAAATGCTTGGGCCCTTAATAGGGTAAGTTTATCTTTAATGGATAGGTTACATTGTCAAAAAGTTCAATTCTCATACCAATAAGATATTTTTATTTGTTTCATGTTCGAAGGTGTAAAAAAACCAATTCCCATTCTTTGCTGTACCTCTCAGGTATTGAAAAGTAAATTCAATTCAAAATATTTTTAAAATTTACTTAGCAAATATACTTCCTTGACATTTCACACGCATTCCTTATCAACCTTTGCTATTGGTTATAATCAGTTGTCACCTAAATAGAAAGTGAAACAAAGTCTGTCCTTTAATTACACTGGTCAGCCCGGGTATGAATTTTGAAGTAAATTGGTGAAAGCATTTTTGAAAGTGTAAGCCTCATCCTTAAACCATATTTATTTAATGAATTCATTTAGCATTCCAGTGCTGGGAGATTCAGGTTCATAGCTAAGATTACTTTGCATTCCCTTATTATCTTTTCATCATTGAGGTATAATCCTGGCAATAACCTTTTTTTTTTTCATTGATTCACAGGGGAACAAGGAACGTGTTTGTCAGAAGAACAGAATGTGGAGTGGAGAGGTAGCAAGGTGCAAAAGTAAGTCACATGACATTCAACGGTCCCAAAGACAATACTGATGATGCATAATAACAGTGTGGCCACATTTCCTTTACAAATCAGTGTTTCAATTAAAAAATATTTTTTTAATCATCTCCACAAACTGTGTGAGACTCTTTGATGGGCTTTCACTCAAGGGCACCAAATCAACAAAAGGGTCAAAAATTGTAGTAGAGATTAATGATTAAAGTGGCATAGAGCACAAGATTACCGACTCCGGAATGGCAAACATTTTGTTAGAAATTATTTAACTGTTGAATTTATTTGTCTCGTTTTGTGGATTTTCCCCTCCAAATAATTATAAATTAGAAGGTTTAGCATTGTCCCTTTTTGGTGATGGTACTAGCCAATACTGACATTTTTTTAAAGTGATGTCACATCTGTCAAGTAAATGAATAGTTGTGGAATTTTGCATTAACTCATTTTATGAGAACATCCAAGTTTATTTAGCAAAAGATGAGTTAATTCACATGAGTTTATTCCCAACACATGGCCCATATGATTCCTCTGCCAGAGACAATATATAGTCGACCCCATAAACAACTCAGGTTTGAACTGGGCATATCTACTTACATGTGGGGTTTTTTTCAATAAATACAAGTACAGTACTAGAAACTTATTTTCTCTTCCTTATGATTTTCTTAATAACGTTTTCTTTTCTCTGGCTTACTTTATTGTGAGAATACAGTATATAATACATATAACATTCAAAATATGTGTTAATCAACTGTTTATGTCAGCAGGCTCTTCATTAGTTAAGTTTTGGGGGTGTCAAAAATTATATGTGGATTTTTGACAGCATGGGATGTTGGCACTCCCCACCTCCACGTTGTCCAAGGGTCAACTACAGTTAGATAAAATAGTACAAGCCTATCAAAGTGGCAGGCTTTAAACCTTTTTCTCTTGATAATCCTGGGGGAGTCATCAAATTTTCAAACTGGTATTGGCCTCTTAGATTATCTAGTTAAGCAGTCTCTTAGATGAGTCAGCTGGTCTAGACTGAACTAAGTCAAGATCAGCTAGATTTATTTATCTTCCTAAATAAGTAAATGGGGGACGAGGAGAAGTGAAATGACCTGCCCAATATCATAAATTAAGTTAATGGCAAAGCTGACAGTAGGACTCAAGGTATGCAAATCTTTGTTCACTGTGATTTTAACCATATCTTCTGGGGTAGATTAATGATTTGATTTTACATATACAGGAATCTTAAATTCTTAAAGGAATATTATGTGGCTGAAACTCAGTGGAGAATATATGACTGTTTTTAGTTCTCAAAAACTTGTATAAATATTATACAGAAAAATATTTTTTAAAAGCATTGAGTAACATCTCAAGTCACAGAAAAGCATCATTGGGTATTTCTGATAGTAGCATATTTTTTTTATCTCAGATGTTCATGATCAAAAAATGTATGAACGTATCTGGGAAGGAGAGAGGGAAATGAAAAGGATACATGTATGTCTGGCATAGGAACCCACCATGGTGTTGGTGAGGGGACTGTTTCTGTGGCAGGTTTCATTCAAACTGCAATGATGATGGTTTGTATAGTTGGTCTCTCCAAAATGCAGGATAGTAATAAAAAGTTCTATATGAATCCTGTTATTTTTTTAAAGATTTATTTATTTATTTGAGAGAGAATGAGAGAGCAGGCGCATGAGCAGGAGTCACAGAGGAAGAAGGAGAGACAATCTCCAGCAGGTTCCATGCTGAGCACGGAGCCCAGCACAGGACACGATCTCATGACCCTGAGATCACGACCTGAGCCAAAAGCAGGAGTTGGATGCTCAACCAACTGCACCACCCAGACACCCCTATATAAATCCTATTCTTTATCTGTGGGGTTTTTTCTTTTTCTTTCTAAGTTATCAAATAAAATATATTGATATCTGTATCTATCAGTTTTCAGGGAAGTCTGTTCACTGATAGATACAGATATCAATATATGTAATAATTTAGTAAATTATATAGGAATCTTTCAAATCAGGTTGCTCAGTATGAGCACTTCTGCCCCCCAGAAATATTTGTATTTTTCATATGCCCCAGGGAAAAAGCATATAATAAAATATATAAAAATATCAACAGTTTTATCCCTGTGGTGGAATTAAAACTATTATTTTCTTTTTGCTTATTTGTGTTTTCTAATTTTCTGCAAAGAACTTGTACCATGTATTTAGTAATTTAGAAAGAGAAAGAAAAAAATCCCACAAAGAATAGGATTTGCATCTTCACAAAATCCCTAGATGATTTCTTTTTTTTTTTAAGATTTTATTTATTTATTTGAGAGAGAGAGAGCAAGAGAGTGGGGTGAAGGGCAGAGGGAGAAGCAGACTCCCTGCTGAGCAGGGAGCCTGATGCAGGACTCCATCCTGGGATTCCAGGATCATGACTTGAGCCAAAGGCAGACCCCCAACCAACTGAGCCACCCAGGTGCCCTCCATAGATGATTTCTATGCACATTAGTTTGGAAGCACTGCCTTAGACCTATGGCTTTTAGCCTTAGGCACATTGGAGCATCCTACGGAGCTTTGAAAAATCCCTTGCCCAGATAAATCAGTTAAGTCAAATCTCTGGGGGTGGGACCCCACATCAATATGTTTTTAAAGCTCCCAGGTAATTCCAAGAATTCCAAGATCCATGGTCCCGGTGTATGGAGTACTCACCAAGCTGGATGAAGCCCAAAGGAGTCGGTTAGCACCTAATCCACTAGCTCTCAACCCTGAGTGACCATTAGAAACCATATGGGGAGCTTTTAATACCAAAAGTTAGGTCACAACACAGAGACTGTGATTCATTTGGTCTGAGATAGGGCTTGTTCATTTATACCCCCAGCATTATTAACAACAAAAGGTGGCAATATACATAAAGATAGCTAGAGTCAACAGGCAAAATACCAATCTTTAATTGCCTACATGCATAAATCAAAACTTATACATGCTGGGTATTTTTCCTCCTTCAAAGCATATTTTTGTGTTTCACATAGGAGTAGGCTTTAATATTTTATATGATGCATTGAGTACCTTTAGCAATTGTAGGAGGATTGGAAGAAGCATTTAATACGAGGCTTTCATTTTTCTTTCTAGAGACCAGGTGTGAAGCTCCACTTGGGTTTCTGAACGGAGAAGCCAAGGTTGAAAACACTACTACTGGACCCACGGTGGTGTATTCCTGCAATAGAGGGTACAGCCTTGAAGGGGCACCTGAGGCGTACTGCACTGAACACGGAGCTTGGAGCTACCCACTTCCTCTCTGCAAACGTGTGTGTTGACTCTAGAGGTTTTCATGAGATTCAGTTTCGTGATTAGTTTCCCAAATGTCTAAACATAGAGGACACTCCACTGAGTGACATTGGCCCAGAGAAAGCGATCTGTGCATATCCAAACCAAATACTGTGGGGTGTTTTTTAAAGATTTTATTTATTTATTTGAGAGACAGAGAGAGAGAGAGAGCATGAGCAGGGGGAGGGATGGAGGAAGAGGGAGAAGCAGACTTCCCACCGAACAAGGAACCCAATGCGGGGCTCCATCCCAGGACCCCGAGATCATGACCTGAGCTGAAGGCGGACGCTTAACCAACTGAGCCACCCAGGCGCCCCTACTATGGGGTATTTTTAAAATCTATTCATATTATCTGGAATATCCAGTCGGAGAATCAGCTTTCATCAGATTCCTTGGATTATTACAGGTAGTCCAAGGCACTAATAAAAAAAATGTGCTTAATGAAAAAATTTTGACATAAATGTATAAGGAATTTGATTAAGGATGTGAAAAGGGTGAAGAAAGAATATATTAATGTGCAATTTTAATACGATAAAGTATATATAAATATAGTGAATGAAGATAACTAGTTATAAGCATTAGAATGAAAACAATATTCACATGCAAGATCTAAATTGAGAGGGTTCTGGTTATTGTTTAAAGTATTATAATGCAGTAACTGAGTCTTTAGGATTCAGCTGATGCCTGCTTCACTCATAAAGACTTTTTTGAAAATCAGAAAAACCGAAACTGCTGAAATATGTTGATGTGTGTCATACACTTGCACTAAGAAATCCTTGTGTTTTAATCATTTTTTGGTTTTGCTTCCAATGTATAAAATGAATCCATTTTTATGAATAAGCCTTGCAAACTCTACAATTTAAGTTATAATATTCTGTGTAAGTAGTGTGAATCTGAAGTTTTATTCAGCTCACTTAGAAAAGTCTGATGATTCTCTAGGGCGTCCTTCTGAAGGATGTTCAATAAAAGAAAGTAAAGTGACAATGAGATTTTACTCTGCATTCCTAATATTCTTCAAAGACCAAAGGAATGTTTAATGCACTCCCTGATTTCTAACACACCTTTTCTTTCCCCAGTGTTGGGCCATAATTTCAAACAACTATTTAATTTGCCATCTTAGAATTTTAGGACAATGTGTTAGTGGTTGAATAACTTGAGGTTTTCAGATCTGATCTGATCTTTTTTTTTTAATGATTTTTATTTATTTATTTGTCAGAGAGAGAGAGAGAGAGCACAAGTGGGGGGAGCAGCAGAGGGAGAGGGAGAAGCAGGCTCCCCACCGAGCAGGGAGCCCGATGTGGGACTCGATCCCAGGACCCTGGGATCATGACCTGAGCCGAAGGCAGACGCTTAACGACTGAGCCACCCAGGCGTCCCAGATCTGATCTGATCTTATCCTTAAAAATAATTTCATGTGGATGCAAAACACATTTTTTTAATGTTTGAAGTTCTGTATTTTTAAGCCTCATATTATCATCACTGAGAACCCAGCTCCAGAGGGCTCATCATACTCTGCCTTTAAAGAAATAAATTAAGAAGAGAAGGAGAATATCAGTAAGCATTTTTTTTCTGTTTAACAGCAAATCCATGTCCTGTTCCTTTTGTGATTCCCGAGAATGCCCTGCTTTCTGAAAAGGAGTTTTATGTTGATCAGAACGTGTCCATCAAGTGTAGGGAAGGCTTCCTGCTGCAAGGCCAAGGCATCATTACCTGTAACCCCGACGAGACGTGGACGCTGACAAGTGCCAAATGTGAGAGTAAGTAAATGGGCAGGTGGATTCCAGCTCATTTCATTAGTGCAGGATGTTTTCTCATCCTTGTGAGATATTTTCAATCAAGTAACTTAAATGTAGATATTTATATCTCTGTTTTATGGTTATCAGCTTCTCTGTTGACAATTTTTAAAATTAAAAAAAAAAAAAAGGTCTTTGAATTCCAAACATAAAAAGAAAAAACTTTCCAGAAATAGGCTAAAACCTATCTGGCCAGGATTCACTGAACAGATTTTCAAAATACGTCCTTCTGGGAATGAGCAAAATATTAAATCTAAAATATATTTTTTTCCCAGGGCACCTGGCTGGCTCAGTGGATAGAGCATGCAGCTCTTGATCTCAGGGTCATGAATTTCGAGCCCCAGGTTGAGCGTAGAGATTACTTTTAAAAAATTAAATAAAATACATATTTTTCCCATATTCTGAGAGTCCCCAAACTATCCTTTAACAGGCTATGGATGCTTTGCAATACAAAAATTATTCCACAGTGGTTCTCTAACTTGAACCACCTAGAAGACTTGTTTAAAACAGATTTCTGGGCCCCTCTCTGGAATGTCTGATTCAGTACTCTGGGGTGAGGCCCGAGAATGTGCATTTCAAACAAGTTCCCAGGTGTGGCTGCTGGAGATACTGGTCCTGGAACAACAGTTTGAGAACCTCTGGGCTAGCACCATGTTGATACATAACACACAATCCGGCAGCATCTCTTGCTGCCTTGTGATAACTCTTGACATCTCTTCACACACACTTCCTGCACTTAAAACATCTCCCCTGCCCAACTTCCTACCCTCCGGCTCCCTTGTGGTCCAAGCTACTCCCTCTGTAGCAATCAATTAATAAATATTCATTGAGTCTAACCAGATGCAGGACACTGGGCTACATAGTATAGGAACATATCATGCCTGCAATAACCATCTTCAGAACACTTGTACTCCAATTAAGAAGAAATGGGTGTGTGAAGGCCATGGGAATTGTGGAGTCAGAGAAGCCCTGGGTTTGAATTCTGTCCTCAAAACTTTCTAAGTCTAAACTTATGCCCGTGCCCTAACTTCTTTGAGCCTTAGGGCTCTCATGTGTTAATAGCCCCAATAACACCTATCTTACAGGTTTGTTTTGAAGAATAAATAAATCGGTGTATTTATTTCAGCAACATCTCCTGATAGGAAGAAATACACCAATAGCCCAAGTGCCTGAATTTTCAACTAGCAGTCTACCACAGCATTAGAATTTTGATTTTACTCCAGGAAATATGTACTATACTTTTAGCCTTATAAAGTCTACTCCAAGTGAAATGGGAGAACTATGTATGTATAAGCTTTGACCACCAGCCTGAACTAAAGCAGGCCAAGTGGCCTGATTCTGCACACGTATCCCCACGTTGGTCTCGGCTCCCTGAGACGTACCACTCAGAGCACTGGAAGGCAGAGTAAGGAGAGACATGCACTCTGGTGCATGCTTCCTGATTCCTCCATATTCTTGAGAGGCTCAGGGGTTGCCTCGGAGAGAAGGAGACAGTTTCTACCCCTGGTTGCTATCCTCAATCCCTCTTTTGCATTTTTTATTAAACAGAAAGCCTGTGGCTTAGAAGAAAATCTCTTCCCTGAGGGACATGAGCAACAACTTACCTCATTCTTTTCACCTCGTCCTGATAATTATCTTTATGAATCAGTGATTAAAATTTAGCGTGTGTGGGAATCACCTACGGAGTGTAGGTAAGATGCAGACTTACAAACTAGAAACTCCCGATATTTTCACTTCTAGCAAGAACCCAAGATGATTCCCGTATAGGTCGTCTGAAATCCGTGCTTTGGTCACTTCAGTAATCCAGCCATCAGCTCGCCATGATCTTTCTATCTGCCGCTCCCCCAGCCTGGATGCTCTTTCCCTCTGATCTACTCAAGCTCTAGAGCCTAGTTAAATGCCACTTTCACTGCAATTTGTACCCTGATAATCCTAAGCATAATTAGTCACATTCACTTTGATTTTCCTATAGTAGAGTATCCCCCAGGCCTGTACAACAGCTCTTTTTAAGTTGTCCATCATTCTGCTACTTGTCTGAACAATGGGACCACATTTTCTTTATTGGTTTCTTTCCAGTTTCTGATCCACAGTAGGCATTAATACATATTTGATATCTAACTCACTGAATTAACGTTTGTAACCACCTTAGAAGGAGAAGAAAATTCAGAAAAAACATACACATTGTCATCCCCTCTGACAAGTTCTTAATAGTATTATGACCACAAAGTGACCTTTTAGAATTCATGGAGAGTCATCCAAAAGTTAGACTTATACAAACAGGATACTGATTGGAGTCCCAGCTCCAATCCAGTCCTTGTTTTGTGAGCCACCCCAAAATAACTCTAGTTATCTCAAGGCTTCTCAAGGCAAAATTAGTTATAAAATTTTTTATTTAAATATACAGTACACGTCGCTTCTAAAAGAGAGGATTATCATTCAATCTCACATATTTCAAAAGCAAAGAGTCACTGTGTTACCGTCTTGAAAAGAAGGAAACTGATGTGAAACCTTGAAACCTCAAATGTCATAAACCTCATCAAGGGGTGTAAACAGTATGGACAGGCCAGAGACAATACTCATTTATTCATTTTTCGAACATGTCTTGAGAGCCCACTGCATACCAGGTGCTGTCCTAGGCACTAATAAAATGGCCTTGATGGAATATACAGTAGTGCAATTCATGATCTTTACTCTAAAATAGTAGACCACAAATAACCCCCATGCTTCTCCCTTTCTAATTTGATCAGCATCCTGCATGAACGTTCTCTTGGAAGCCACCTCTTTGGCAATCCACAAAAGCTCATTCTTGGGCTCCTAGAGACTTCTTGCCTGAGTAAAAAAAAAAAAAAAAAAAGAAGCTCAGCTTCAGCATTTGAATCAGAAGGCAAAACCTTTGACCCTGCACATCTCATTTTTCTAGACAGCAGCAGATTATGCTTTTAGTTCCTACTATCTTTTAGTTATTATACAGGTGAAAAGGTAACTTTATATATTTTATCTTTGCTCTTTAAATTAATTCAGTCTTTGAGAGGAGACTGTGTTCTCTTCCATCCACTGGCTGGGTCAGTAGCACAGGCTTCATTGTGGTTTTGTTTCCCTGTAGAAATATCCTGTGGTCCACCAACTCATGTAGAAAACGCGATTGCTCGAGGCATACATTATCAGTATGGGGACATGATCACCTACTCGTGTTACAGTGGATACATGTTGGAGGGTTCCCTAAGGAGTGTTTGCCTAGAGAACGGAACCTGGACATCACCTCCTGTTTGCAGAGGTAAGGGAATCTTTGAACGGTTATTTCTCAGGGAAGCTGTAGGGAAATGCATATCAAAGTCTGATAAGGCCAACAGCTAGTATGCAGCTCTTTTACTTTTCCTTGGCTTTAAATTTTCCCTTGACATCTATGTCATTTTCCTTAACTTTATGGGTTTGAGTTTTGAAAGCTTTCATACAGAACTGTGGCCCAGCACACGGCCCCTTCCTGAGTCGATCATGGCTCCTCAGTTCAAGTGTTCTCTCAGAGTATTCTCCAGCTGCTAGGGGAGCTGTGTTATGTGTGAGCCATGAGGGCACTTCTTGGACAGTCAGGTAGTTCCAGCAGATTCCAGTTCTACCCCCCATCCTGGGCAGACTCCTAGCCTTGCTGGAGATGGGGTAGCCCGTCTGGTGGGCAGAGTAAGACACAGGAGGTACTGGGCAGCCCTAGGGAGGTGGAGCCCACCCCAGGGTCTCCCTGGCCATGTTGGGGGCTGGTGACAGGCACTCCATCCATGCTCATATCAGCACTGCTGTCCCTTCACTTGCTGGATTGAATTTGCCAACCCAAGGATGAATTTTGTGTGTGAATTCAATAAAATATCCTTGGGGGAACAAGGGAACAAGGTTCTGTGCTTAAAATTCTGCAACATTGAAAGAGGTAGATAACGAGGCATCCTAGTAGGTCCTAAAACTTACACTTTTTTACAAACCATAATGATTGTTCCAGTCTACAAATACTTACTGAAAGTCAAGAGCTATGCTAGTGAACAAGACAAACATAACCAAGGAACTAAAAGAAAAATCAAATTGCTGAGTAGGTTTTCCACATGGCCACATGGGCCATGGTCAGATTTGGATTTGGGGTGAAAAGGCCAGAGTCTTTAATGACCCGTTGGGGCTGAGAGAATTGAGGAAATCAATGAATGCATGGCATGAGCCTCAAGAGAGGCAAGGGTGATTGCAGGAGAAGGGAGATGAACTGTCTGAAAGCAACAGTGAGAAACGAGATTCCTAACACATGGGATGTAAGAGAATGAGAGGGCAGCGGAGGAGGTGACATCCTCATAGAATAGCCCAGGCTTCGCTTCAAATCAGCAGTTAAATGAGAGATGTGCCTGCTGGCTGGCTTGTTTGTTCCTTCACGTGCTTGTTTTAAGACACTGAGTGACAGTGGCAGCACCAAAGAGCTATCGACCAGACCATCAAAGGGCACCTTTGGAAGGGCATTCTCAGGTCTTCTGAAAGAGGCATTTCCCCTGGTCCAGACCAAAAGAGGTTACCTTTTGTCTAAACCACCTTGTCCCCTTCTGCCCTGAATCCCCAGATGACTAAAATTTTGAAAGCCATATTCTCAGAACTACCCAAGTTGATTTATGCCCCTTTCCAAGAGCCCTCATGTCCCTGACTGAATCTTGAGATTCAGTTTTGTTTCTCTTCCGTAAAGCTTGCCTCTAGGAAATGTTATGAAATGTAAACAAGGAATCCTATTTTCCAACAAATACCCTTCCATAATTCCCTGGGTTTATGATCCATCCTGCTTCTTTTCTAGCTGTCTGTCGATTCCCATGTCAGAATGGAGGTATCTGCCAACGCCCCAATGCTTGTTCCTGTCCAGATGGCTGGATGGGGCGCCTCTGTGAAGAACGTGAGTCTGTCCTCAAACCTTACGTGTTATGTCCTTAAATCTTACTTTGAGTCCTGATAATTTGCCTGGAAGCTGCCAACTCAGGGGACTGGCTTTACTGGTAGAGGAATTTATTTGCTTAAATCCTGCAGCAGACCAGACAAGAGGGCCTAGAGTCAATCTGAATATGTCAATTAGTTGCAAAAGAGCTAGGATATAGGTGACCTTGAAAATATAGTGATCGTGATCCACCCAGAGCCATCTCCACATGCCTCCTGTCACAAATTCCCAAGAATCCTCTTGAGAAGGACCTTATAATAGAGGGTTTCCCAGCCTATGTCTTCCCTATCTCAAGTCCATTTTTGTGCTGTGCCTCTCATTGCTGCAGTTGTGATAAATTCATGGTGTTGCATAACACCGTACTTTGTATGTAGTATTTGCAGCCCACCATTCACTCTTTTTCATTAGGGGTAGTTCTTCCCAACTAAGAAAATAGGGAAAGTGGGCACTCCGGTATCTATACAATGTTTAGTAAATTAATATAGAATTTTGATCCTTATAAAAATATGTTTGAATTTGAACTTTCAGGAGAATGGAAATAAGTGGTTTTAAATGTTTTTTTTAATGTCTAAACTGTAGACATTTGTTCCAATATCTTAAATATATATATGTGAGGATAAAATGATTTCATGTTTCATTGGGAGTGGTGTCTGTAAATCACATTAGGAGTCATTTGGGTGATGACCATTGGTCTGTATCAGTTTTCTTGAAGGCCAGACATGTTATAAGAGATTCTAAAACTGTTTTAAGTGTAACTATTGCAACTAATCTAGAAAGGAAAATATACAAGGGAAATAAATTTGGCTGCTAACAACTCACCAAAGCAAGTATTCTCACAATGATTAAGAAAGAAGAGAAATTATGTTTTTCCTCCCTCTTCTCCCCAATCATTCCTTCCCATTTAGGGCTCCCAAACTTGACCTGCTATAATGCTAAGAGTCCAAAGACCAGGGAAACATTTACCCCGGGGGAC
Organism: Phoca vitulina; assembly: GCF_004348235.1. Lineage (NCBI taxonomy): Eukaryota > Metazoa > Chordata > Mammalia > Carnivora > Phocidae > Phoca > Phoca vitulina. The sequence continues at coordinate 11,352,548 of NW_022589724.1, read as the reverse complement.
CCTTACAGCAAGCCTAGCTGAGCTCACTGAGCATGTGCCTGCCCTCCTGCATTAGACCAGGGCTTCCCAAGCTTTAGTGTGCATACAAACCATCTGCGAGATGTTAAATGCAGACTCTGATTTAGTAGTTCTGGGTTGGGACCTGAGATTCTGCATTTCTAGCCAGCTCCTAGGTAATGCCAATGCTATTGGCTTGAGAACTGTGCTTTGAGTAGGAAGCCAAGAGACAATCTCACTCCTTTTAAACAGACTGTTCCTCTTTAAAGAGCTCAGTAATTTCTAGGAAAAATGATTGTCATGGAGGGTGTAAGGGAGGCCTGATTCAGTCACCATCAGGCCTCTGCTCCAAGGAAATAAAGAGTGAGTTGTCCCATCACTGCTAATGTGTTGCCAAAACCAGCACAGGATAGCCCCTCTGACCCCATGCTTACATTTAATTCAGGACAGTAAGAGAGCCTCGAGACAGCCAAACCCTCTTGAGCACTTCATGTAATTTGAAAAGGAAATTTGAAATGATAATAAATGGAGAACATTCTGCTTATTCTGTGAAGAGAAAGCAAAGCACTTAGCAGACATTGATTACGGTATATCCTTTCTAAAAGAGTGCATTTGGCCCTAGAGTCATTTCATGAGGCTAAAGGCCCACCCTTACTTTCCTGATTGTGTTTACCGATTAATAAACAGAACACATCCAGGGAGACTATCTGGTGGGTCATTCAAGGTTTTACTCTTCCTGGAAAACACTTGAACGTATCTGAATGTGTATATTTTGATTAAATCCGTTTTTGGTCTCCTTTCTAGCAATATGCATTCTCCCCTGTTTGAATGGTGGTCGCTGTGTGGCCCCTTATCAGTGTGACTGCCCACCTGGCTGGACAGGGTCCCGCTGTCATACAGGTAGGTTTTTCTCTCGGGTTTGTTTTCTTGTGGATTTGGCTCAATGAGGCCGCCGAGGACAGTGGTGAGTGTGACTCAGATTCAGAGGTGGCAGGGAAACAAAAGGGTGCCAGAGCCTCTCAAGAATTCCTCAGGATGGTCTCTTGAATGATAGGCTCAATGCTGAAGTCTATGGCTGCATCAGAGGTACCTGTCAGGGTCGCAAACCAAAGAAGAGCATCTAAGTCAACTCAGTTGTCAGCCTCCTTCACGTCATCTGCTCCGCTTTGCAGTGTATCGAGAAGACGTGCAGAGGTTCGGGAGAATATTTATTTCCATCCCTATGAAACCGGATTACTAACTTCGTGGTAACTATTTAGAAAGAACAAGGCTCTAAATAAATACCATTTGAGTTAAATCAAAGGTTCTTCATAGACAACAGTACCAAACTGTTGTTGATTGGTGACAAACATGTCCCCTTAACCACCCTTACCTATCTCAAATACGACATTTACTTTTCTATACTTTGAGGTCTTCATTGTTGGATCATCCAACTGTCCTTGCCTTCACTAGATTATGTGCCACTTGAGGGCAGGGATATCTCTTTGTGATCATTACATGCCCAGTACCTCGGATAGCGCCTGCCTATGATAGGTTTCTCATGTTGAAAAATGAATGTTTAAAATGACAGGTTTTCACCTTTGTTAAAAAGTCTGACATTTTTAGGCAACTGTTAAAAGAATAGAACTTGCTGTATTGATCTGGTATTCTAACTCTCCACCATCCCTCCTGTAAACAATACTCATACCACCTCTGGTGGGGGGGAGGGGCGCTGAAACAAAAGCCAGAACAGGTGTGTTGGCACCAGAGCTTGTTATGAGCTCTAAGGCTGGGTGGCCATATAACTTAGCTTTCAAACTCGGACATTTTTGAGAGCGGAAAGGGTACTGTTGATAAGTAAACTAAGGAAATGGGAGTGACATGTACTGTCACCGCAAAATCAGATGTGTCAGCCCCCTACCGGAAGCCGGAACAGCCATCCGTGAATGTAGAAAAGGAAAAATCTACTGGAGGTTAAATGCGAAGCTTTTATTTGAAAATCTAAAAGCAATCTATAGAGCATTTGTTTGTAACAAATCAACTTAGAGGTTTTATCTGCATTTCCCAAATTGAAGTCATGTGCAAATGCTTCAGGCCATTTCCCAGCCATCTTACTTTGCAGGTGGTGGTCCCACTCTTCCAGGTGGAGGCATCCTTGATTCTCCCACTCCTTCCGCTGAGATTCCCAGTATCAGCACCTTTCTGCTTCTCTCTGCACAGTACCTCCTCCATCCTACTCGGTCCCCACTGTCACCAGCTAGTAAAAGATCTCTTCTTGGAGTCACCCTCAGAGTCTACTGGTTGATCATCCTGTCCCTCCACTTTCAAGCTAAACATCATTATGTACGCCTTTCGGTGTATCTTTTTGCCCTATTTCAGAACCTAAAATGGTACCCTATTGTCTCCACATCCAGCCCAAATTTTTCGGCACAAATACTTCTGACTTCCAAGGCTCTGCATAGACTGGCTTTAGCACACCTGGTAAAACTCAACTTTCATCCAACCAATCACACACTGTTCCCTGCAGTGATGGCTTCCTTGTTACCCCCATCACTCAGCACAGGCTCATGGTTTCCCTCTTTCCCCTACCTCTTCAAACCTTATCCAACCTCAAAAGCCCTGCCTAAGTTTCCTCTTATCTCCAAACTTGCTTTATACCACAATAATCTATTTTCTAACATCCCATTTCTATAGATATGACACAATTAGGTACAATCTCCATTGATCTGATTTTTCTGTACTTCTTTTAGCTCCTTGGCTCCCTAACTAGCATAAGCTCCCTAATGACACTGAGCCACATAGTGTTCCTTTCTTGGAGCAGCTACCTCAGCACATATCCTGCTCACATGTCCTACATACTAAGCATACAACAGCGTATGAAACAGGAGCTCCTGCCCTCCAGAATTTAACCTAGAAAAACAGGAAGGATGCAGAATGGCCTATAAGTAGATAACTGCAGGCTAATTGAATTCTCTGGAAAGGGTGAAGACGGGTACACTACCCAAGTGCAGACATTCAGGAGTCTTCATAAGCATAGACTCAGAAGAAGAGCAAGAGTAGTCACCAGGAGAAAGATCATTCTAGTCAAAAGCATGGAAGCATAACACAGGTGTGTTCAGCATAGTAGAACTGAAGCTGTAGAGGGAATGTAGAGGTGTGACTGGGAATGAAGATGCAGAGAGGGGCAGAGCCGGAGAAGGAAATGCATTGTATGCCGAGTTCAAGATACTGGATTATGTCCTATCAGCAACGGAAGCCTCTGAAGGGTTTTAAGCAGGAAAGTCACGTGATGAGATTTTCTTTTAGAAAAGTGATTTTGGCAGCAGTATGGAAAATGAAGACTTAACAATTGGGAGTCCACTTAGGCAGTTAACAAAGCAGAATTGGCAAGATGTAATGAAGTCTGGAAAAATGATAACTGAAAAGGGTGGATTTGAGAGAAGTTAGGGAGGTGTCTCACTACTTGGTTATAGATTTGTTGTGGGAGTAAAAGTCTGAGATGAATCAAGACTGATACATGTTTTGGGCCCCTGAGGGGAAGGTACTGCCGTTTACTGAGATAGAAAACCCAAGAGGAGCAGGTCTGAAGGTACAGATGAGGAGTTAAGCATGCACATGCTGAGTTCGAGGAGCCTGTGAAACATACCAGGGAGAGCTCTGATCAGCAGCTGAATGATGGTTTGGGTTCCCAGAAGATACATGTAGATTGAAGATAGCGGTGTGTAAGTCATCGCTGGAAAACATTCATGGAGAAAAACATAAGACCGTACAGAAGGCACATGACATGAGAAGGTAGCCCAAAATGGAACGCTGGGGGCATCCCTGTTATAGGGAAGGAGGAAAGTGTTAAGCTATTAGGCAAGGAAGTAAAATGAATTTGTTAGTACCATCAGAAACCACGAAATCATCATGCTATTGAAAAGGAGTGGGGCGCCTGGATCGCTCAGTCAGTTGAGCGTCCGACTCTTGATTTCGGCTCAGGTCATGATCTCAGGGTTGTAAGACCCAGCCCCACATCGAGCTCCATGCTCAGCATGGAGTCTGCTTGAGATACTTTCTCCCTTTCCCTCTGTCCCTCCCCCCACTCATGTGTGCTCTCTGTCTCTAAAATTAGTAAATAAATCTTTAAAAATAAAAGGAAGGAAAAGGAGTCATTTTTTTATTAGTAAGCAGAATCTATGGAGAGTTAGTTTTCAATGATTGGGTTTTATTTTTGCTATTTTTAATCCTGCTTTGTTTCATAATTTCCTCTTTATTATGTGGCAGATACATGCATTCTGTTGGCCCACTCCAACTCTTTAACTCCCCAAGAGAGCTCCCCAAGGATGAAGACAGGGTTTTTTATTTGTCCTCTCTCTTCCCGCCCAGTACTTGCTTATCAAGTTGGATGAATGATTAAAGAAATGACATTTATTTATATCTCACCAAAGATGAGTTTTTCATCTGGAAAGCCTACTTTTCCATGCTATAATGAGGCTGAAACATTTCTCACTTCCAGCCTTCTTTCAACAGGAATTTTATTTTCTTCCTTGAGGAAGTTCTCCTTTTTCTTTGTTTTGTTAAACTTGTGGGTGTTAGTTCCTCATCAGTTTTTAGCATCCATAAGTTTTTTACAAGTAGATACATGCAATTGAAGAGTGTGGTTATGATGCAGTGGATTTGTGAGAAAGGTGCCTATATAGTAAATCTTTAGGTATTCACTCAGGGTTTTATCTGTGGCTAATTTTTAATTCTATTCCAGGTTCTGTAATTCCAGCTAAAGATGGTAAAAGCCATGAAATGTGTTTTCTAGCAAATACAAAGAACTTGTGAATCATCTGCTATTTTTGTTTGTTTGTTTTGCTTTTTGTTATTTTAGATTCTATGTCTGATTGATTGTCTTAAGAGTTGGTGTCTGGTGTCTAGAATTCGCTGCTAGCTCTCTCAAGTGATATATAGTCTAATTGAGCATATGAAAAATTTGCAGTTCAAAACTGTGTATGTCAGATTGGTTGCATAAAGAATAAATGAGAAAAATCAGTGGATTTAATGTTATCAGCAAAGGTTTTAATACACAGGTGTAGGACTTAACCTGGACCTTAAATATGAGAATTGCCTGGCTTGGAGGGAAAAAGGGAGTGGGTGGGTGGTGTCACATAACGACATGAGGTCAAACAAAGGGGCAGAAATGTGTAATACAAATAGTGGGTGGGGAATGGCAGTGGTTAGAGCGGAAAACAGAGTCAGATCTTATTCTACGTGCCTTCGTTGAATATCTTCCGACTTGCTAAGTATTAATTAAATAAATGCATGAATTTTTCATTCCAGCTGTTTGCCAGTCTCCCTGCTTAAATGGTGGAAAATGCATAAGACCAAACCGATGTCACTGTCTCTCAGCTTGGACAGGCCATGACTGCTCCAGGTAAGGCAATCAAAAATGAATGTTTATCTACAACATAAAGAGGTCAAAATTCACGGGACATTTGTCCCAAGAGCCAGAAGGTATCTCTAGTTTAAGGATAAGCTTTTTACATTCAAAACTGTCCATTTTCAGATGCTCTCTAAATTTGAACTAGAGCCAACACAAAGAAATATTAGTTAAGAATTGACAAAACAGTATCTCAAAAATAAATAATCTTGTGCTCACTTTGGCAGCATGTAAACTAAAATTGGAATAATTCAGAGAAGGTTAGCATGGCCCGTTTAAAAGGATGACATGCAAACTCATGAAACATTCCATATTTTTCCACCAAAAAAAAGAAAAAAGGGTTAATTAAACAAATAAACTGCCCTCTTGAACAGAAGATTGCATCATTCATATGTAAGGATGTAAAATAAATAATAAACTCAATACATCGTATTGATGTTCACTTGCATTCCTGATTACAGTAAAAAATGGTATTGAGATTGATAAGAAATGTTTGTTTTTAAAGTCAAAAGTCTTGTTTCATATTTCTAGTGTATGTATATGCAGTATTTAATTGACTAAAAAAATTATGTAAAAATGTGTCTGCCAATTGGTTTCTCATTTCTTTTTTTTTTTTAAGATTTTATTTATTTATTTGACAGAGAGAGAGACACAGTGAGAGAGGGAACACAAGCAGGAGGAGTGGGAGAGGGAGAAGCAGGCTTCCCGCGGAGCAGGGAGCCGGACACAGGGCTCGATCCCAGGAGCCTGGGATCATGACCTGAGCCGAAGGCAGACGTTTAACAACTGAGCCACCCAGGCACCCCTGGTTTCTCATTTCTAAACAGATAAATATCATAGTTGAGAAAAGATTATCACAAAAATAAGTCTAAGGGAAAATAGTTAAAAATAATTTAAACTTCTTTTTACTGAAGTATAATTGATATCCATTAAATTAGTTTCAGGTATACAACATAATGATTTGATATTTGTGTATATATTGCAAAATGATTATTACAATAGATCTAGTTAGCATCCATCACCACACAGTTACAAAATGTTTTTCTCCTGGTAAGAACTTTTAAGATTTACTATCTTAGCAACTTTCAAATATGCAATACAGTGTTATTAACTGCAGTCACCATGCTGTACAGGACATCCCCATGACTTACTTATTTTATAACTGGAAGTTTGGATGGAAGGGCCATCCATGTTGTTGTAAATGGCAAGATTACATTTTTTATGGCTGAATAGTATTTCTGTGTGTGTGTGTGTATCACATTTTCTTTATTCATCCATCAGTGGACACTTAGGTTGTTTTCAGATCTTGGCTATTGTAAATCATGCTGCAATGAACATGGGGGCACATATATCTTTTCGAGTTAGTAGTTTCATTTTCTTCAGATAAATACCCAGAAGTAGAAGTAGAATTGCTGGGTTGTATGGCAGTTTTATTTTTAATTTTTAATTTTTAGAGCAACCTCCATACCATTATGCACAGTGGCTGCACCAATTCCCATTCCCACCAACAGTGAATTAGTGTTCTCTTCTCTCCACATTCTTGCTGCATCTTGTTCTTTCTTGTCTTTTTGATAATAGCCATTCCAACAGGTGTGAGGTGATACCTCATTGTGGTGTTGATCTGCATTCCCCTGATGATTGAGGATCTTGAGCATCTTTTCATGTACCCGTTGGCCTTCTATATGTCATCTTTGGAAAAATGTCTATTCAAATCCTCTGCCTATTTTTTAATCTAATTGTTTGGGTTGTGTTTTGGTTTTGGGGTTTTTGTTTTGTTTTGTTTTGTATTTTTGTTTGTTTTTTGCTATTGGGTTGTATAAGCTCTTTCTATATTTTGGATAGTAATCTCTTATGAGATATATGATCCCATTCAGTAGGTTGCCTTTTCATCTTGTTGATGGTTTCCTTTGCTGTGCAGGTTAGTTTGATGTAGACCCACTTGTTGATTTTTGCTTTTGTTGCCTTTGCTTTTGCTGTCAAATCCGAAAAATTCATCACCAAGACCAATGTCAAGGAGCTTGCCACCTATGCTTTCTTCTAGGAGTTTTATGGTTTCAGCTCTTATATTCAAGCCTTTAATCCATTTTGGGTTAATTTTTATGTATGATTAAGAAAGTGGTCCAGTTTCATCCTTTTGCATGTGGCTGTCCAGTTTTCCCAAGACGTTTGTTGAAGAGATTGTTCTTTCCTCAGTGTATATTCTTGGCTCCTTTGTCATAAATTAATTGACCATCCATGCATGGGTTTATTCCTAGGCTCTTTATTCTGTTTCATTGATCTATGTGTCTGTTTTTATGCCAACACCATACTGTTTTGATTACCATAGCTTTGTAATATAGTTTGAAATCAGAGAACATGATGCGTCTAGCTTTGTTCTTCTCTCTCAAGATTTAAGCTTTTTTAAACCTCAGGAAATGTCAGACACACTACATCATGCAGTGGATAAAATATTTTCAATATTATAACACTATCCTCACAAATGTTGAAATGTTGGAATATTACCAGCTCTATTTTAAGACTTTCAATATATATTATTGTATTACATCACTTAGATTTGTATTATGTATATTTACTTCCATCTTATAGTAATCATTAAAAACAAATGGATATTTTCATATTCACCTTAAAAAGTGGGAAACTCAGTTAACTGAAACCAACTCTAATTTTTCCATTTCCTTTTATTTCATCATGATTAGAATATCAGAGTCAACTTGCAAAGACAAAAATTTATTTAAGTACAAACTTCATTTAAAAACATCAGTCTTGTGCCAATGAATTTCTTCATATCATCCCAAATATATGCCATCTTTGCAAAGAGAAAAAATAAATTAAACCCCAAAGAGCAAATTTGGATTGTATATGTAGAAGCTTCCAAGATAAAAATGATAGTTTTACTTGAGAGCAGAGTTGAAAGAATTTAAGAAAGTGAAAATCAAACTGGAAGGGGTTTCTGGGGAAAAAAGAAAAGAAGAGAGAGAGAGGAAAAAAAAAAGATAAAAGAAATAAGAATGGCAGTGACTCAAAAAGGAACAGGAAGTATTTATAACATCCTTATAATCTTAGACTTTCTATTTCAACTCCTTCATCTTATAAATAAGAAAAGGACACCCAGAGTTGTTTGTGTGGTTCCCTAATATCAAAATACTCCCATAAGAGCTCTTTCTCAACTAGGGGAAGGATAATTAGTAGCTTTTTGAAAATACTGTCTATTAATAAAGAAAACAAAATCTAGATATTCTTATGCAGAAGTTTAATAAAGGAATCCAAATGTATATGTTCAGCAAAATAAGCTCCAAGGCATATCCCATATTCAAGGGAAGGTCATCTTCTACCCAGAAGACTGGGCCAGCCCCTGCCTCCTTGTACTGTCATCGATTGTTCTAGGAGCAACATATTAGTAAGGACTCTCTTACCACAACTCTAACTAGCTTCATTAAAGAAAGGAATATGTTGTCACAATAGAAGGACCTTGCATAGAACCCAAAGACATGAGGTGGCTAAGCATTAGTAGGACCAGACTGAGGACTGGAAAGCCATGCAAAGCCTCTCCACCTCCTGTCTCCCTTCCTCTCTCCAGTGCCCGCTCCATCCTCTGCAGTGTGGTTTTCTCTGCTGTTCAGTTCAAGTGGAAGGACAGAACTGCTTACAGCGTCTACATTTTACATGTCACACCACAGCATCCGCAGAAATAGTGTGCTGACCCAGTTTAAAAATCTTAAAAATTGAAGGGCCCACCATGTATCAGTGAACTGTGGTCCTAGGTTGAGTTATGTTGTACTAACATGAAGAGTCATTTTGTCAAGATCTTTACCTTACTTTTGGGGTAAAGGGGAGAGGAGGCTGGCAATTCCCAGAAGAAAGAACCGTGTAGTATGATTCCCCTGAAATGGGAAGAGGAGAAAGCTTTTCTGAGAAATCAAAACAGTAAATGTTTCCAGACATTTTTTTAAAATTTCCTTCTCTCCCGCAAGATTGAGTGCCTTGAAGATTGTATCCCTCGTACTTAGTCCAGACACAGAAACAGATGCTCAGTAAAGCTTGTTCACAGGTGGAGCCGTGTCCAGGCATCAGTGACAGCTGGTGGAGAAACACCCCTGTGGTATCCATTAAATCCCTCAACCTATAACCTTCTCTGCTGATGACTAAGACAGACCCGGTATTATTCCCAGTTAGTTCCGTCCTTAAGAAAGGGAATATGTTTCCTCTGATCTCTATGTGCATCTTCAGAAAATTGATCCTAAATAAATGGCATAAATAAAAACCATAAACTGTTAATGCTGTAAGGGACCTTCAGGTTCACGAAGTCCAAACTCATCGTTTTACAGATAAGAGGATTATCAGACGGGAGACTGGCGACAGAGCCAGGATCAAAACTCAAGTTTCTGCTGATTCTCAGATCTTTTCGTAAGGTTGGCACGTGTTCTCTCAAGGAATGACCCCCAACCGTACAAACAATGTCACGGAGTTTGCCCAGGCGTCTGAGACTTTCAGTCCTGTTTTCATCAGCCCCTAAGCTTTTACCTCTTCACTTCAGTTCTTCTGTTGAATCTCTTTGTTTTTTGTTCCAGGAAAAGGAGGCCTGGGTTTTAACCACTGCACAACCAACCAGCTCTCCTAAAAGCAGGATCATCTCTTCCTGGTAGTCCTGGGCATCCTGGAACTTATGCAAAGAAATTCCAACACGGTGCTGGGTCTTGTTTTGTTTCGTAAACTTGTTATTTGGGGATTACCTTTGTATTTTGTGTTCCATTTTGTTATTCCTTGTGACATACTTTCTTACATGTTTCCATTTTTAAATATGCTTGTATTTTCTATATAAAAGTATATTAAATAGATGCTGCTCCACTCACAAAATGTATATACTCTGCTGTCTACTGGGGAAGTTCCTGCTATACATTTTTATTCAGTTTACTTAAAATGATTTTCCAATTAAAATCTATTTTGCTATTAAATAACATTTGGCTGGATTAGTGCCATTTTGTGAGATGTCCCGGAAACAATGAAGAGGATAATGATCTTTCATCTGTGCTGCTGGGACAATACAGGATCACATGCAGTGTACTGAGAAAGCACAGTAAAGGAGACCCCTCATTCTAGCGCCATCTTCTTTACAGTATGTGGAACAATAAAGGTTTCCTTTTATTGAATCAGTGGGTAACTACTGGACCTCACTACCCGCCACCCAGAATGCTGCGCTGGTGCTGAGGCGTAGCCTGGCTAATTCCTTCCCCAGCCTGTGGAAAGCTATAGGCAATCAACTTAGTGGATGGAGGAAAAAAGTATGGTCATGGCTCACAAAACAAAGTGGTTCCCTTCCTTCTCACAGCTGGAATAAGAAATGCAAGAACTGGAAGATGAACAGAGAGCCCACTACTGGGTCATAATCCCACAACTCACTGCTTTGGGAGATAGGAAGAGCAGGACAGAGAAAGGGAAGGAAAAAGGCAAATGGAAGAAGTTCCCCAAAACTGGGCTCCTGGTCTCACTTGCAAAAAAGAATTGCTGTCCAAAGCAGAGCTGAGCTCCCCCTCAGTCCCCACTCACTTCATCACTATACTTCTGCCAGGATAAAGACTTCCCCAGACTTCTGGAAAATAAAGCCAAACACTAGATTTTGTTTAAAATAGGAAAATCACAATCAACTCACCTTCATCCTGGGAGAAATGCTCCCAAATAGGGCATGGGGTGCATTGTAACACTACGAAGAGGTGCAGGAACAATGAAAAAGATCTTGATTGTCCTAGTGGTTCTCTCCACTGCCCTACACACCTCAGCTGTTGACTTCTTCTTTCTCCTGACATTCTCTCTTGACCAATTTTACATGCTTATCAGTATACCTTTTATTTAGCTTATTGATGTCCCATCAACTTCCAAACTATGTTGATCTTCGTCATTTTATAATCATAAAACTATAAAATGAAAGCCAAGTAATAAAAAGAAAGATGGCACCGGAAAATAGAAGCTAGGGAAAGCTACTGCATTTGAAAACAAAACTCAGCTCTGAAAGTGTACCTACTAAGTGCAATTTGTATTGGGTTACTTTGAATAGGTGAAAAGATCTTTATTTCATAGTAAGTTAAATTATTTTTGTTATGTAGACAGTACAGTGAAGTAAAGCATCATGCAAATGAGGTTTGCAAATAATATTTCATATCTAGAAATGTGCATAGAAAGAAATTTGCCAAACTTTATTAGTAATGATTTTCCCCAAGACATGGAACATTGGGAAACTTTTACCTCTTATCCAAATTTCCCCTTTATTTCTGACTTTCTTTTTTTTTTAAACATGCAGAGAATTTTTATTTATTATGTATGTTAATACTTATATTTATTTAAAGAACAGAGTCACAGAAGTGCAGGCCAGGTATTAGGGTTCAAGGAGCAACAGCGATGAAATATATTATCCCTGCATAATGGCTACAGTTTCTGCCTTATTTTGAATGAAAATATATTACTTGTATATTCATAAGTGTACTTTCATATTCACCAAAAGTCATCTTAAATTCATAAAAATTAATGGAAGTGTAAAAGCCCCACACTAAAAGGTCATCTTTCTGTCTACCCTAATTAATCTGGCGTATGCATTGGCATCAGTAAGTTGAAAGATCTTGCCTCCGTATAGTTTTGTTTAAACACTTCCTCAGGAATCTTTAGAGAAGAATTCAGATCAAGGTGATCCTTAGGTTAATATAAAGATGGAAACTGCTACCAAGAGCAATATCCATAAATTTGGAGCTACGTTTCTACACAGGAGAAAAATATTTGCTGATGATCAAATTAAAGGATTTAACAAGTTAATTATTGAGACTGGCAGTGTATTTTTACAGTATGTCCCTGTGTTTCCTGCCCCAGGTGAGTGCATGAGTCTGGCACAACATTGCAAATTTACTGGCCAGATTACATCAGAATTACTTTCTTATGCTTCCTTAACAACTAACATAGCGACAGCAATACTCTTTTTTTTTTTTTTTTAAGGGCTTACACCTAATTACTCATGTTTTCCTCCTAACTCTGACCTTAAGGCAGTGATAACAACTTCAGACTTCCATTTTTTTCCCCTAATGATCTTACAGACCAGCCATTCCAGGTAACCTGGGCCCAAAATGTAGACTTGGATGGCACCTGAATGAAATGGACTGTTTTGAAAGTAATGGAAAGCTGCAAACGTGATGTAAGGGCCATGTGTCAGCGTGTTCCTAGCTGCAGTCATCAGCGGGCAAAGCTGCTTAAAGTATATACTTTCCCGGGGGAACGTCGCTGGGCCGTTGGGTTTTGTGAATGAAGCCACACTACTTTAAAGAGACCCACACAGAGCTCCGCTGTTCGGGTGTCTGTAAGAGTTACAGTACAGACTGCTGTCCTGTACTGGGCAGGGGAGAGATGCTGATCACACCCACCCCTCATAGAATTCTGGTGTGTTCCCTCCACCCTCATGAGTCCCGACCTGTCTAATTACACGCCTGATCCTCACCCTTCTGAATCACTGAGATTCCTCCTTTCATTATGTCCACTGGATCTTTTACTTTCCCAGCAGAGTGCTTCAAGCTAGTTTATGCTTCTGTAAGTTCAAGTGTATCTGATCAGCAAAGGCAATAAAGAGTGTGAACTGACAAACTAGAAAAACCTGAAAGAATGGATTAAGGTGAAGACCACAAAAAAGAAGCAAAAACGAGGTGCATGCATTTCTCAGTTATACCACATTCTTCAAAAGAGCTGTTGTTGAGACTCCATGAAGTCTATAATTAGAGGGGAAATATTTCCAAACTCTTTTTTGCACACCTTAGAGTTGGCATGCTGCGTTGTCATTTAAAATGTATTTTCTCATAGGCTGTCTCAAAACGTGTGAGGATTGGATGCCTTGTATCAACCAATGGCTGAATAAATGTTTGCGTCCCTCCCTCTTCTTAGCCCTTCCCCAACCCTTCTTGGCTAATTCTGCAAAGCTCCCTCTTAACCCTAGGAAAACTGACGTACAAAGAAGCGATACCTACAAGATCTAGAAATGACTAGCCAACACCTGAAGTCCAAGGCTAGGGTCCAGAGTACTCAGCCACAGCACTTTCTAGACAATAAACCTTAGCTAGAATATGGCTGGTATTTTCAACCCCAAATAAGCTTTGTAACTCTGGTAGTTTATTATGACAGCCTATGTTTCTGGTGTTTGCAAAAGAAAATGTTCTTAATCACAAAGCAGCCTTGGTTTTTGTTAGAGTCCCACCAAATAACTCTAGGCTATGTTTAAAGGGCAGCCCAAAATGTTCCATAAGTCATAATTGCCACATTGAGACTTCATGATGAATGGCTTTCAGGTCTCTGAATGCCCGTGTTGTCATCTCCAGGCCTTTGCCCAAGTCATTCCCTTTACCTATGTCACTGTTCTCTACTCCCAGTTCTGACCTAACCCCACCAGGGTAGTCACTGTCTCCCACACTGTTCTTTCTACCATTTGTTCTTGGGTTCTCAGATGCTGTTGACTTTGCTCTCAACCCCATTGCCTCCACCCCAAGGTCAACTTCACAGGACACAGGGAGAGTGCGTTCTGCCCTTTCTCATTCCAGTGTTCCCTCTAGTCAACAATGCCAATGAATAGAACAGACAAACCAATATGGATATCCAACAACGGAATGAATGTACTGTGTGTGTGTGTGTGTGTGTGTGTGTGAGAGAGAGATAGTAAGATTCAGAAGGAAAAGCAATAGGTCAGATATATCCAGAAGCTCTCTTACACACACACACACAGACCCCACAAACCTTTTTATTCCTATTAAAATCATCCGTGATGTTGGTCTTAAGCCACTGCCCAGCTTGCTCCACTCAAACCTTGGGTGAATCCAAAAATACAGAAATGGAACTTTAGCATCTCAAGAATATGCTTATACTTTCATGGGATTTTTGTAGCCACTTCCTCAGCAGTTCTCACCTTGGCACATGCTGTTTTGTTTCCATCATCACCAGGTGTTTGTTTTTCAATATACATAGCGGCTTTAACCTTATAAATAAAGTTATGTGATCTATGAAAACTGTTCACTTTATTTCCTAACAACCTAAATGGCTCCTCAGAAAGGTTGAGTCTTTGCAAATATGCCAGGACAGAACTGAGAGGGAAAACTGTCTACCTCTGTTCTACACAAAAGAAGTGAAAGTTCTTCTATTAAAAGCATGTTTCTTAATCAGGAAAAATTAGACACACACTGAGTATCAGATGAATATTTGGAATTATTGTTGATTTCAATGGTTGGGTTAATGGTATTTTCATTATTTTCTTAAGGCTTGGTATATTAGATAGTCATACTGAAGTGTTTACTAATGAAATTATATGGATGCTTGGATATGCTTTTAGCTCCAGAAAAAAAAAGTGGGGGTCAGGCAGGTACAGCTAAAGCCAGAACAGCAGAGTGTCGCTAACAGCTGAAGCTGAGTGAAGGATACTCGAGGGTCATTACACTGTCCTCTCTACCTTTGTGTAGAGAGGTGTGTGGTTGAAATTTTCCACAACCAAACAATGTGTCTCCGTCACAGTTATTGGCTATTAGCTGATGAACCTTGTGTTTGAAACTTGGAGAAAGGGTATTGCTGCTCAATCCACAAACAGGCAAATGCGTGGTGTCTGGGAAACCCACTGTGTGAGGATATAGAACAATGAAAGGAGTCCCTTCTTAAAAAGCAAATGGAGCTGGCTCATTCTCATGGTCACTTTTCATATTATGTAAGATCCCTGAAGTTAATGGCTTCATCGTCTGGGCTCCACAGCACTGGTACACATATCTATTAAGGCAATTTTCTCTTTATATCTTGACTAGTTTATGTGTCTGAATCTCCATAATGGCAAGAGTTATTTCTTATTTATGGATACAGTGATGAAAAGCACAGGCTCTGGAATTCAACCACCCACATTCAAATCCTGGTCCTTCCTGTTATGAGCCATATCGTCTGGACAAGGTCCTGGTGCAAGAGCCTCTCTTTCCTCATCTGCATAATGGAAGCAATAATAGGACCTACTCTGATTGCTCTTGTTGTGAGGATGACAAAGTCTCACAAGTAGGTGTTTGCACAATTTACCGAATCAGTCAATTTTTCTCAGTTGAGTACATTTCCTTGTGAGTCCCGTTACTATACTAACCATCCATGGAATTGTAACCCAATCCCAGCCTCTTTTATTTCCTGACCCCGCATTCTGTGCAGGCAACCGGGCTAGACTGGAGGAAACATTACAATACCGAAAACCAAGCTCTTCAGAGGAAATACAGACATTAAGCCCCAGTGCAATGTTGCCCATCCTCTAGACAGGTGACTGAAACATTCTATGGATCTTATGGATTTGATGCCTTGATGGCCCCAAACCTCTTCCACTAAAGGAGGAACAACATTGAGATAACTGCACGGCCAAGCACTAGAACTGGAATTGAAGAGCACTCTAATCCTTGGCCCATTGTTGTGGCTTGCTATCAAGTTGCCAAGACAATCAATTTTCCTGTACCCTACCGCCCAGTGGCCCTGCTACCAACGCAGCACAAGTGACTCTCCTCCACTTAGTTCCACTGGCTTGGTGTTCATCATTCTGACCCAGGTATTAGAATAAGGCCCTAAGGATTAATGAAGTCTTGGCCAGAGTCGCCTGACCACATCCCCAGATATAACAGTGTCCAGGTAGCAATTAAAATGAGACTTTAACATAAACCACAATATTCAGCAGAGTTAGGATATTTAACATGTTTCATTCATCCAAAATATTAACATCTCTAAGATGGCAATGCATCTTACAATGGCATGGCATAATACGATTGGCAGTTTAACGGTATATCTCACCATCATGGTATCTCAGATTTAATATGAAGCAATCAAATGACGTCTTCGGTGCCCGACCCTATATTAATATAATATTTGACACATGGAAATTTACAGCCTTAGGTGAATTGCTGGCCCGCGGTGCTGGAGGTGCTTTCTGGGTCTGTGGAAAGCCTTTTGAGTCTCTGTGTCCTTTAAACTCTGCTATTGCTAATAGAAAATAAACATCAAGATAAAGGAAGAACATATGAGCTCTTTGAACCCCTGAACTTTGATTTGAAAAAGATTCTTTCCTAAACATCATTGGTTTTGATTGTATGAGTCACTGTAGAATGCCTCTCCAAATCCTGACCCTCCCCCTTGATTCTGTTGGTTTTCCTAGTAAGTGAGTGGAGACAATGGGAAAAAAGGAGTTGGCTAAATCCAGCTGCTTTCCTCCCTAAGGTGCCTCATAACAGAATCATTCCCTTTCACACACGTAAACTACCTGCTCCACCCATCTTCAGCCTTGTCATCGAGTTCCCTGGTGAGTCACATAAACACACACTGGAGGGCTTGTCTTTTTGGCAGTGGTATCTGGACTACACCCCTGCACCCTGACTTGGTCTCCCATCTTCCCATTGCTGATATGATCACATTTCTCTTTTCTCCTGGTATGCTGACCTTCAGTTTCATATTCTTGTCTTCCAGAAAATATATATGCCTTTTTTCCAAATCAGCTTTTGCAGTAGCAGTCACAACTGGTCAGTTCCCCTGACGGCACAGCTTTCTGCAACATTGTCATAACCAGAAGGGGAAAGGGCCTTGGAAATTTAAGGTTCTCGGGGGCCAGGGACTTTCTTGATTTTCGGATTTTAAAAATGAAACTCGGGGGTGAGGGACTTACCCAGGGTGACGCCATTAGGAATACCATGAGAGGGGCGCCTGGGTGGCTCAGTCGTTAAGCGTCTGCCTTCGGCTCAGGTCATGATCCCAGGGTCCTGGGATCGAGCCCCACATCAGGCTCCCTGCTCGGCGGGAAGCCTGCTTCTCCCTCTCCCACTCCCCCTGCTTGTGTTCCCTCTCTCGCTGTGTCTCTCTCTGTCAAATAAATAAATAAAATCTTTAAAAAAAAAAGAAAAGGAATACCATGAGGAACACAGCTTTGGCCACTGCCACTAGCCCTTCCTCCAGGGAATGTATACCTCTTCCCTCAATTTAGATTGTCTCCAACTGCAATCTCCGGAAGAACAGATGAATTGCAACACTGGGCAGCTGTCATCCTCTTTGTAATGTTTCTGGATCCTAATAAAAGCGTATGAGAATGTACTGGATGCCACTGTTATAACCCAGAGAGTGGTGGCTTTATAGGTGCAGCAGTGTGGTTGGGAAATGGGCTTGAAGGCACACCTGCAAATGACTCTATTTAAGATCAAGAAACAATCAATTGTGCACATCAAAGAGAGGACTCTTCTCTGAGATTCTGCTTCCCAAATCTTCCTCTCTCTCTATTTTCAGTTACTCCTAACCTGCTTCCATGCCTTCCCCAATTAGCCAATTAAGTGAAGCCTTGTGTTTTATCTTGAAACCTTCAATTCGTGTGGTTTCACATTTTTGGAAGTGGTAATATAATCTCCTAAATGCGTCTGCATTGGTTTTGATCATGTTTTGTGTTTGTCTCTTGGGGGAGGAGGTTGGAGGGGAGAAAGGGAGGAAGGCAATTAGGGAAGGGATAGGAAGAGAGGAGGGCACAATTTTTTGATCAAGTGCCAAACTGTTTTCCAGTGCCAATACTGGGCTGATTCACTACCAGCCCCAGTGCCGAGGGAAGGCTCTTACAAGGTGTTTTTGTCCCAGAATTGTTCATTTAGGCAAGGTGGGAATTGCAGACTGTGTGCCTTTTCTACATCATGCAGCACATACAGAATATTGGAGTAGAGTTCTCAAATTAGATCCTGGCATATGTCCCAATGAACATCACTGAAAAGAATGACAGTGGGAAAGGTCTAGGGAGTTACAAGTGATTGAGCTACTTACCTGATCATCCAACAGCTTCTAGAAAAATTGACTAAAACACTGGAAATCTACCCCTTCTATGTTCCCAAACATACACATGCCATATTGCATGTATAAAAGCATGGTTTGAGATTTTTTTTTAAAAATGGGAAAGGGAGGAAGAAAGGAAGGGAGGGAGGGAGGGAAGAAAGGAGAAAGAGAAGGGAGTCTAGTTAAAGAGCTATATACTCTGAATCCTCTACTTGTTTTGCGTTATCAAAATCCAAAAGAGGATTTTGCCCAAGTAGGCCAAGGAGAAGGTCATTTCAGTAAATTTAAGACCTAGGTTCTATTTAACGCTTAGATAGAACCTCTTCACTAGGTCATTCATCTGTATGCCTCAGTATAGGTGCCCAGTGACTGCTCAGTGTCAGAAGGATGGCAATAGTAATCCCATGGATTTGTGGAGCACTTAAAAGCCTTCAAAGCCAATTTCCATATACAATCTCACTTGATCCTCGAAACGACTCAGTGAGGTAGGCAGGCCAGGACATCTTAGCCCCATTTTATAGATCAGCAGTTCTCAAACTATTTAGGCTATTTAGGTTTGGAGCGATCAGAGGTCCTGGTACTCTTTGAGGGACAGTGTGAACTATTGTCACTTTAAGTTACGTAGCAACTAATTGTAGATTCTGGGGCAAGCAATGTCCAACTATAAGTCAGGCAGAAGCCATGTGGGCTTTGGGAGAAGAGGGGAGTAGAGCCGGGACTTGGTTTAGGTGAGGGTGGAAGCAAAGTAGAGCCCCGGAGGCAAAAGCAGACTTTTCTACAGAGGTGATTTGAAGGCTTTTTAGAACCCAAATTCGAGGAGCAAGTTAGCAGGCTAAACTAGACAAAGCAAGAGGCTCAGAGTAACAGGCATGATAATGCAGAGAAAGGGGTCAGAAGGCCAGTTAGTTGGACTGTGAACAGGGTTGGGGTCCCTGGGTTCCTGCTAATTTCATGGTGGTCAAGTAGGAAACCGAAATTAGCCAAAAATTTGGAACCAAAATGCTGAAGTAAGGTCAGTGTTAGTCATCTTTTACTCTGATGAGATGGGCTGGACCCATCCTTCAGGACTCTTTTCCAAGACCTAGATGTAGCATAAGAGAAGTCTGACCCTAATCTATTGATGATAGATAATGTAGGAAAAGACGTTAGGGTCCAAAGCCGATGGCCAAGAAAGAATTCTTGAGACATCTTTGGTGCAAAAAGGTGGTTTTATTAAAGCACGGGGACAGGATTCGTGGGCAGAAGGAGCTGCACTGGGGTCAGGAGGAGTGGCCCATTATATAC
Source organism: Phoca vitulina (assembly GCF_004348235.1). Classification (NCBI taxonomy): domain Eukaryota; kingdom Metazoa; phylum Chordata; class Mammalia; order Carnivora; family Phocidae; genus Phoca; species Phoca vitulina. The sequence continues at coordinate 11,333,071 of NW_022589724.1, read as the reverse complement.
TTTCAAGTTGGGAGGGGGTTAGGGAATAGCGTAAGTCTCTAAGGAATTTGGAAGCAAGGTTTCCAGGACCTTGAGTGGGCTAGCTATTGTTGGGAAAAGGTCATTTATTACTGTTTAATAAAACCTGAGCCATGAGACCCTTCATATGAATATCGGTGAGTCATATGCTTGGGGGATGATTGCCAACATGTATCTTGGGGGGGTAGAGATAAAGGAAGTTTTCAAAGGAATTGTTATACGTTGAAGTAGACTTACAGGATCCTGGGGTTGGGCTAAGATTGCCTTTTGCCCTTAGCGAAGTATTAACATTGAGGCAGTTGAGTCCCTAGAGGAATGTCACTCTGCCTCTTTCGAGGATTTGTCAATGGGCTGTAAGTAGTAAGGAAATTCAGTAATTTTTCTTCTGCCTTTGTTTCCCACATCAATAGAGACCTCTACTGCAAAGGGCCCACATTAGGGCTTGTCCTGCATGGGATCTGGGGAGAGTGTAAGGAAGCTAAGACCACCAATAAATCAGAGTGTGTGAACAGTGATCACAACGGGACTCCTCATCCAAGGATTGATGGACCAAAAAAACAAAAAAACAACCCACAGGAATGTTTGGATTCCCCTCAGAAATTATTTTAGAGAAAAATGACAAGGACAGAGTTTCTTGGGGGTTAGTTATGGTGAGTTGAGTGGGAAAAGGATATGCAGCAGTCCACACAATGTTCCCATTTGGATCAGTGGTATTACTACTACTTCAAGGTGTAAGGCTCATAACAGTGGCATTCTCTGACTCTTTTCTGTCCTTTATATACCTAGAGTATATGCAAACTTGACAAGTATTCGTTGAGTGGGTGCCTTATCTCTATCTTACACGTAAGGAAAACATTGCCTTCTGCATTGCCGCTCTTGTAAAATTCCTCCTTCTATCACAAATGAATTTCTGTAATTCCCAGTATGCTTTTCTGAATCCAGTGTCCCTGTCTCTAGCCTTTAGAGCATTATCATACTAATGGCTCTTCCTCATCGTTAAGGCTCCTTCTTGGTTGCTTATTAACCTCAAAGTTCTCCCCTTGAAGTCCCTCCATAGTCTGACCCCAGTTTACTTATCATCCAACCTTGGTTTTCTTATACGTCCCCTCAAACCTGCCCTACATGGGGAGATTCAATGTTCAAATGTTTAACTTTCATACAGCTCGAATCTCCATATGTCATATACTAACACTCTGTTGTCCTTAATGTGAAAAACTGTTTTTTATTTATCTTTACCAGCATTGATATTTTCTCAGAACTCTTTTTTCAGAGCTAAGTTTGCAGTGAGCAAGTAATCATATAAACTTTTATATTTTCATTAAATGTTTAACAAATAAATGTGATTCTGAGGCCAGAGTAAACACACAAGCCACTGGGGGAGAAAATGCTTAACATGCTGTATGAGATAGGACTTCAGTAGGTTGTACAGGAAACATCACAAGGCAATGGAGAAAGACTGACTGACATTCAGTAAATTGACTCTAGAGAAATGTATGTATATTCTCCTCTCTTCCCATAACAACAAATAGTGAAAGAAAGATTAAAATGTACATGGACACAGCAGGGAAGCAGTGTATGTAATATTTTATATTTGTTGAGCGGTGGGTACATCTTTTATCCTTTATGTTGTTAAAAAGAAAACCATACGCCCAAAATGGCATCTTAGGTTAAGGACCCAAGTCAGTAAGCCAAGATTTAATACCTAACCTAACTGCAGTTTCAACCCCCCCAAAATGTAACCTTTAACCAGTCAGTTAGGGATTTTCTAGTCAGTACTACTAAAGCAGTCTATCACCTGGGCCCTCTTCATCCCCTCACAGGAGGATAAGGTAATCCACCCACTAAAACCCTTTTGTCCCCAAATGAAGGTTACTTCACCTATAATAATCCTTCTGTTTATGACTTCCTGGGCCTGCCTTTAAAAACCTTTCACTTCCTGTAGCCCTTTGGAGTTCCCCTCTACCTGGTAGATGGGATGCTGCGAGAGTCATGAATCATTTAATAAAGCCAATTAGATCTTCAACTTTACTTGGTTGGATCTTGTTTTTTAACAATGTATTTTGATTGTCTTAGGTTTTTATATGTTTTAATTTGAAACGTTTAATGTAAAAACTAGAATTACTTTTTGTTATTAGGATAAATATGATACACATAAATAACCACAAAATAAGAGTATCTTCTCAATCATATAACCAATGCAAAAATGTCGAAAGACACAATCAAGAGATTTGACTGAAAAAATTTAATTTCTGTACTAAAAAAGAAACATTAATTACTAAAACACTTAAAATATAAAGATCCTCTTACAAATTAAAAATTAAACAGATCTAGTAAAAAAAATTGGCAAATACTAAATAGTTTTATATTAAAAAATAGAAATGTGTTCAACCATATTAGTAATCAAGGAAATACAAACTTAAAACTATAATAACAAGTACATGGACTGCTAGTGTGTGCAAATTGGTATAAGCACTCCAGACAAAATTTGACATTACACATTAAAATCACTAACAATTCCTAGGAAATCACTCTAAAAGAAATAAGAGTTTCCACAGTGGTTTATTAGACACTCATCACAGTGTTGATTTATGACTGTAAGGTTGTAAAAAATAAGAAAAAAAGTTCATTAAAACATGATGCACCCAAATGATAAAGTAGTATGCAACAATTAAAACTCATGTGGTGTGGGGGCGCCTGGGTGACTCAAGTTGGTTAAGCATCCAACTCTTGATCTCAGCTCAGGTCTTGATCTCAGGGTCATGGGTTCAAGCCCTGTGTTGGGCTCCACTTAAAAAAAAAAAAATCATGTTGTCCGAGTACATTAGATAATGGGAAAATGACCCTGGCATAACATTAAACATTAAGGAGTAGAACAAATACAAAATCGTATTATAATATAATGGCAGTTCAGTGAAATTGAATTACACATATTGTGATACTGTGATATATAATAAGGAATAAATATTTGCTCTTCTACTGGGTCCCAAAACCCTGTAACGACCCCGTGATAAGGGTGGTAACGATGTTTTTGTTGTGCTAATGAGCTGACTTTTGGAAAGCCCTGAGGTAACCTAATGCTGGGGCTGGTTGCCAGGGAAACCAACCTTGTGGTAGAAGGGTTGGAATTTTCAGCACCACCTCCCTCCCCAAACTCGGGGAGGAGAGAAGGGCTGGAAGTTAACTCGACTGCCAGTGGCCACTGACTTAATCAACCATAAGTATGTAATGAGCCTCCATAAAAACCCCAAAAGGACTGGGTTCAGAGAGCTTCCGGCTTGGTGACCAAGTGGACATTTAGGGAGAATGGCATGCCTGGAGATGGCATGGGAGCTCCAAGCCCTTTCTCCATTCTTTGCCCTGTGCATCTCTAATGTCTGGCTGTTCCTGAGTTATCTCCTTCTACAATAAACTGGTAATCTAGTAAGTAAAACGTTTCTCTGCTCTGTGAGCCGCTCTAGCAAATTAATCGAACCCGAGAAGAGGGTCATGGGAACCTCTCGTTCATAGCCAGTCAGTCAGAAGCACAGGTAAACAAACTGGGCTTGTGACTCAGGTCTGAAGGGGCAGGGTCCTTTTGGGACTGAACCCTCAACCTGTGGGATCTGACGCTATCTCTGAGTAGATAGTGTCAGAATTGAGTTGAATTGTAGGACACTCTGTTGGTGTCCCCAGAATTGCACACATACTGCTTATACACGTGTGTGTGTGACATCAAAATACAGTGGTGATAATACAGTCTTAGAGATCGTGTATCCCAGTTGCTTTTCTACTTTCTAGTTTTCAGTATTTTCAAATGTTTTTGAAATAAAAGTAATCAGAAATACATAGTTACTCTAGATTTATACAAGAAGCGTCGAGTCTGTTAGAGAGATTGCAAGCCTCCTGTGGAAATGGGGGTGATACAGTAAATGAAGATTTCCGGAGTTGGGGGATATAAAGAAAACGAAGTGTTATGGCGGTTTCCGCATCTCACAGCGGGGCGCCGCAGACTGCCCACAGAAGCCTGGGCAGGATTCGCTCTGTGCCAGCTACTGCCATAATACTAAGTAACTCACTTGTGTGAACACTTGGCCCCGGCACAGTTGTCCACACTTACACTTTCCTTCACTTCCCTGAAGGCACAGTGCAGGGGTTGAGTGAAGAGTGAGAATGGCCCTTTTCCATCTGGGTCTTTCTTTTTCTCCACGTGATCCAAGATGTGTACTCTTTATACGATCCACCGTCGTGACTCCCGACCCATTACTGGGAGCAAGTGCCAAGGGCCTTTCAAATCCTAGAGCTCCTTCTGGCTCTGTTCCTGAGGCTAGGCATTGGCTCAGGGACCTTGCATGGTTTTGCTTCCCAGTAGTCAAGGGATCACTGAAGGTTATAAATTCCCATTTAGTGCTGAAACTCCAAGCAAATATGGTTGTTTATTTTGAATACAATTTTTTTTTTTTGGTCTGGTAAAAAACTTACATCTGAATGTTGCAGTTGCCCACCTGATCTCTGGGAAGAGCTGTTACATTTCCCATCGGTACCACAAGGCTGATCTTTGGTCAATACAGGCAGGAATGGCCAGTTTAACCAGTTGTTAAATTATTGGAATATATAATGGCTGATAAGTAGCCTCTGCCCCCAGCCCCACCCTCACGTCCCAACCCATTGAGGCTGACTCATTCCCTCCCCTAGGACATTCTGGATCTCCCCCAAATCCAGCAACTGAAGGTGTTAATACCTAGCAGAGCAGCCCTCCTTCCCCCCTCCCCCCCGCTGAGCAGATGCACAGCTGTTGTCCATCCTGACTGATCAGCCTCCAAGTCACTCAGGGTGTTAAATATTTGGAATGATACTCCTGCATCGTTATGGTGTTAAAGACATGCTAGACCAGACCAACATAAATCAATCCCATTGTTTAAAAAAACTTCTAGCCCAATGGTTCTCAAACTTGAGCTTGCAGCAGAATCACGTGGACTCCTTGTTAAAACCTACCCATCTGGGCCCTCCCCTCAGAGATTCCGGATTCAGCAGGTCCAGGGTGGGGTCTGAGAATTTGCATTTCTCAGGATTCTCAGGCAATGCTAATGCTTGTGCTCCTGGTCCTCAGTTCACCGACAGCTCCCTGATAGAAACATACCTCCAGAGTCCTGCTTTGCAAAATCGTTGTGCACAAGAATCCCCTGGGGAACCTTATAATAACAGATTCTTATGCAGTGAATACGGGATGGAGGCTGAAGTTCTGCATGTCTATCAAGCTCCCGGGTGATGCCACTGTTTACAAATGACCTTGACTAGCAAGGTTTTACAGCACTAAAGAGAATTCACCCTTCTCCTGCACATAAAGAAAGTCCTAGTTGTAAATCCTTTATCCTTTCTGTATGCAATTCCCTAATCTTCCTTCTTGCATTTATTCTTCTTCTTCTTCTTGTTCCCGTAGCTCCTCCCCCCAACAAATTCCCAGGTAGTGCTGATACTGTTGGTCTCCGGAGCATACTGAATGGTAAGACGCTAGTAGTAGGTCCAGTCCGCTGCCTCTCCTGCAAAGCGCTTTAGAGAAGCCCCTCCTATCTTTCCCTGGCGTATATTCTTGAGTTACTCCCTCCCAGCGCTCACCCAAAGCCCAAACCTCCACAGAGAGGAAGATTTCACCAGGGCTTTTGGTGAAAGAGCACAAAACTGACTTTTTTTCTTAGGATAAGACTAATAATGATCTGAATTTTCTATTAGTTATTTACCTACTTCTGTGGTATTTAACATTCTTGGGGGGGTGACAGGGGGGGAGCAGAGGGAGAGAGAGAATTTCAAGCAGGTCCCGCGCCCAGCACAGAGCCTGATGTGGGACTCAATCTCATGACCCTGAGATCATGACCTGAGCTGAAATCAAGAGTCAAATACTTAACCGACTGAGCCACCAGGCGCCCCTATGGTACTTACCATTCTGCTGTGCCTCTGTAAATTCTGAGGTGGATTCCAAGTAATGTATAGGAATGATTTATTATTTATTTTTTTTCTTTTAAAAAATTTTTTTTCACTTTCTCTCTTTTGCCCTTCCTTTCTCCCTTTTCCTCTCATCAGCTTTTCTTCTCTTTACTTCTCTTCTGCCCATGTTTTTTCTTGTCAATTTTTTCAAGGTTTAAAATTCGCAACCCCACTCTAAGGATTCCACCCTGGATAAACTAAAACACACACACACACACCCCTGACTTCTCAGAGACTCCACCCAGACTACATACAAGCTTCCTGCTTCCAACAATGAGGTCAGAAATGAGTCTAGGAAAATACATGTGAGTGCATGTCAGGGAAACAAAGAAGGCAGTCAAGTGCAAAGGGGAAGGCTGGTTGCTCTTTTCTAGAAAAGACTTGACCAGGAGCTTTTTTCCAGGACTTGAACTGTGCCCTATTTACCAACTAAGCACTTTCTCTGCAAACCATAAAAAAAGGTGTCCATTTTTATGAAGCTGGCCATTTTCTGGGTTTTAATAGTGCTTAATTCCAGTTAAGAATAAACAGATTTCTGTGAGCTGTCAACTTATACTCTGACAGTACGAGCAAATTCTGTGGAAAAGTCTACAAGTGCTGACAAGGCAGAATTACCGGCCCTCCCTTGCTCACTTCCAGGAACCCCAGGATGTGGCAGGAGTTTGTTGCTACAGCAGCCTGAGAGTTAATTCTGTACTACTTTCTTTACAAATGCAGTGGAGGAAAGTTCAGGAAGAGCTAACTGTATGGGGAAAAGGAAGGTAGAAATGATAGATGTGGTCTTGATGCAGAGAAAAAAGAAATTCACTCCCCAAGTTCAGTTCATCCATTGCTAAATGGCTTTCTAAGAGACCTGCATATTTTTAGCTGACCCCATGTTCCTCCCTGAGTGACAGTGACAGGTGACCCAGACTTGAATTCTAAATTAATTCTGCCTAAGGTAACTTGTCTAAACTTGCAGTACTGTACCTTGATCATCTCACCTCTGGAGCAGACACAATCACCTTAACTAACTGGGTACTTGCAAGGTAACCTAAGTAAAGTGATGCCTAGAACCAAGCCCACACTTCAAAGCAGTGATTCCTAACTGGGGGCTTGGAGGATATTCAGTATGTGTCAACATCCATCTCTCCCTCTTGGATGAAAAAGAAAGAAAAGGAGAAGGAAATGATAAGATCTTCAGTATATGGCCAGGCAGAAAATTCCTGGCTGTGATGGTAGAAACATCAGCGTCAGGGGTCTCAAACTCAAATGCCAGTCGAAGCCAGGCAAGTAGTATAAATAAGTAGGGCCACCCTAGAGGCAAAGAGAAAGGAATAACATTAGAAATACTTCAAATACCTATTGTAATAGAGGTCAAGTAGCTGCACACTCACAACAGAAAGGCACCTTGCCACTCTACCTTGAGTTCTTTTTCTTTTTTTTTTTTAAGATTTTATTCATTTGACAGAGAGAGAAACAGCGAGAGAGGGAACACAAGCAGGGGGAGTGGGAGAGGGAGAAGCAGGCTTCCCGCTGAGCAGGGAGCCCGATGCGGGGCTTGATCCCAGGACCCTGAGATCATGACCTGAGCCGAAGGCAGACGCTTAACGACTGAGCCACCCAGGCGCCCCTCTACCTTGAGTTCTTAAAGTGGTAAAAGATGGTGGGGATAGTGGTTAACTGGAAAGAGTATGCCCCCTCCAGAGGGGCGGTCACTACTGTCCACCTGCCAAGTTCTCATGCAATACAAGACTACAGGCCCAGTGCTGCCAGAGCTTATGACTTTTGTCAAGACGAATAAGAGGCTTTGTTTATTCCTAAAACATTTAGTTTGTAAATGTTGGCCAACACTCTGGTATGGCCAGCCTAGCATGCCATCAGAGGCTTGTGGACAGCTAGGTTTTCTTTCTCTTTTTAGAGTTCTGCCAGCTCAAAAGGGAGCACATTGAATTTCTGTTTGCTTTCTATTCTCTAAGAGGTAAGAAAGGCCTTTCTGAAGCATGAACTTGGGAATCCAGAAGGAAATGCATGTCTTTGCTGGCTTGGGCTAGGACTTGTACACATGTGACTCGATTTTTTTTTTTTAATCTCTCTTCATTCTCACCACATCCCTATGAGGTGGACATTATACCCATTTCACAGATGAGGAAATAAGCAGTAATTTGCTCGAGATCTCAGAAGAGCAGCTTTCATATTTGAAACCAAGTTATTTTCTCCAAGTGTAGCCCCTGTCATATACTATGAAGTAGAAAGATAACATTTGTCTGAATCCAAAGCTCATGTTCCTTCTACATTCTCCCTGGGTATTCCAGAGCGTTAATGAATATTTTGAGCCTGGATATATCAGAAACCAGAATTTAAATTCCCTGGTCCTGAAGTTAGATTTTGGTCTATTACTGCATACCTCATGTGAGAAATTTTAAGACACCCATGATGATGTTAGTCATAGTGTTTGCAGTTTGACTCAAGTGGAGAAATTTCTATAATATTGTATCTGAATACTTTCCGGGTAACTATCAGAAATCCCACCTTAATCCAGTTTAAAGTATAAAGGAATTTATTGTGGAAATGAACGTTTCAGACTTAGCTTAAGCATCTGGCCACGCTTAATCCAATGGATCAAGGTATCACCAAAACCCCAACTTTCTTCGATGTGTCCTCACATCTTTGTGGAATATTGGCCTTAAACAAAAACTGGGTTCCTGTGTGTTTTGTAGGAGCTGCCAGCCAGCATCTTGTTTATATCCAGATGAGGAAAGAGAAAGTTTTACTGATGCTGTCACAGGTGCTAGAAATGGCATTATCTTGCTTGCTTCTCTCTTTATTAACTCTTGACCTAAAGATAAGATTGTTGGTGGGTTAAGATAATGAGGGTCTAACCCTGGATTTAGGGTTAGATTAATCCCACACAATCTGCATAGCTGCTATAAAATGGAAGAGGAATAAATTCACCCACAGGAAAATCAGTGTATTTTTGGTGGCAAGTGGAGGAAGCAGGTACTGGGAGGTGACTGTTGATATCTGCTACAAAAGCCAAGTTGGCCTTTGGCCATACAGGAAATATGCGTACTTCATGCTTCATCTAATACATACAAAAAAGGAAAAACAGGCAACTCATTCCTGAGAGACCTGACTGGATGTATGGAGAGGCCAGAAAGGAGGATTTTGCTGTTTTTGTGTTATTCTAGAATTCTGTAACTTCTTTCATTTTTCTTGTTATTTCTCTGAAGAAGATTTGGGGGACATCGGTCATGGCCACCTTTGGGTTATTTTCTAATGTTAAATTCTGAAAAATGACAAATCACCATGTGTAGGGTTTGGCAAAATGCTGTTTTTGTATGGCCCGCCAGCTAAGGTTTTTGCATTCTTAAAAGATTATGAAAACAAAGAATAGGTAACAAAGTCCACACGCATGTGGTCCAGAAAGCCCAAATTATCTGGTTCTTTACAGAAAAAGTTTGCCAACCCATGATCCAGTCCATAAAAGTGATATTTCATTTCCTCCTAAATAATTAGAGCAAAATTACAAAGTTTAAGGAATCTATGACTCATAAAACCTAATTTATAAGAAACGTACAATTATAGGATTAAGGCTTTCATATTTTTCTCAACTGCAAAATAATCCCTTCAAACTCCTAAATGAAAGTAATCTTCATCTATTTAATATTCGCTTGCTTATTTCTCATTTGGTGATTGCAGGGGGTGGAAAAGGAAGAGGGGTCATGGAAATAGATGACAAAAGATCAAAAGTAGACAGACTCATTATTGGGTCTGCACACAAGGCCTGCAGTTGGCTGGCTCTTGGCTGACCACAGGCTGACTACCTAGTCATGACTGAAAAGTGAAATTTGCTTCAAGTCTGCCAAAGTTCTAGGTTCTGAGATGTCATGTTTAATGATGTCATAGAGAAGTTATCCTTCTACTCCAGCTAGAATCCTTTAATGAGAAACCGCTGCGGTGAGCCAACTGAACCAACAGGCAGGTTTCGTCAGCAATTCCCAGTAAATCATGGTTCAGATTATTAAAGACATGGCAAGTATTTATTTGGCCACTGATATTTCAAAAGAGACCACCTTGAGAACAGATTTGATAAACTTTAAGAATGATTTCCTCTATTAGTATTCCTTCACTGCTCTGTCGCAAGAGGAGATTTTTTTAAGTCTTGCTCTCCTTTTTATTGCTCGAGGGATGGCACTTTGTAGAGAGTAGCCAAGGGACGAATTGATCAAAAGGGTTTTGTTCCTCCCTGATTCTCATTTCTTCCTCTGACTCTAGCTGAATCCAGGCCAACTCCTAACACATCCTGTCCCGTACCTGATCCCACTGATTCCACCTTAGTTGTACCTGGAACACTCTATGAAAGTAAAAGTCCGTATATTTCTCTTAGTCTAGAAAGCAGAAACCTCAGACATGCCTATGCAATAGGGTAGGAAAAATGACAGTCAATAGTATCAACAATTTCTTTGGTGGTATTTTATAAAGCCATTTTCTATCCATTATCCAGTGTTACTGCCACAAAAAATCTAAATGTATAGATAGACCAGGGAGATTTCTTTATGTATAAAGAAGAAATTTGCCTCTAAAAGAGTGGTTAAGGTCCTACACCATATTGGAGGGAAATGGACATTAGAACCCAGACATTCCGATGCTGGGCCCTGTTATAGGAGGCGTGGACCTGGAGGGAAGGGGGAAGGCATAGGGCCTGGGCCTGCCATCCATCAGCATCTTCTGACTTAGACTTCTGATATTTTCGCCAAACACAGCTATATATAAGGTCACAAAAATGAGGCTGATCAGATTGAAAGAAGGCATTGCTGTATAGATTTGCTATAAGAAAATGTTTTAAAATAGCACACATTTGCTAATGTATTTGGTACTTCTTTTTTTTATTTTCTGGGAATCTCAGAGAATAACCCAGGGTCTCGCTAGCCGCCTGAAACGCCCTCTCCATTCCTCAGAGACCTCTCTTGAGGGCCTGTTGTCTCCTTCATGTCTGTATCCAAATGTCGCCTTCTATTTGAGGTGGACCTTGGCCACCCAGACTACAACTCCAATCCAGCTCATTTCCTTCCTTTCGGCTTTATCTTTCTCCTTTTGTCTTTATTAGCAATGATCACTAACACATTGCATATTTTACTTACTGATCTTACCATCGGCTTCTGCCTCTAAACATAAGCTCCAAGAAGGCAGGGAAATGTTTTTCTGGGGTTTTTTTTTGTACACAGCTGTATCCTAGCAGTGTGTCCATTACTTGGCATAGCATCAGTCTCAATAGGTACTTGTCGAATCAGTATGTATCCTATGGGGGTATTCCCTTCAGAGGACTTAGCCAAGTCAAATTCATGGATCCCGCTAGGCCAGTTTACACCCTAGCAACTGCTGAGAAGTAAGGGTGTTGAGGGCTTGTGAGGATGGCATCTACTGTATAATTTCAGAAGCAAGTGAGAAATGGAAGCTTGGCGTAGCTCTCTTGAGGAGTTAAGTCACCCCCATCCTAGAGGAAGATGGGTAAAGAAAGAGAGCATATCTTCTTTAAGTCATCTGTTTCATCTGCTTGAAACTAAACCAAATGGCAGCATAATTGTCAAGATTCCCCTATTACAGAGCATTATGCCATTTGTATGGAATTAACCCCATCCCTAATTCCAATGATAGACCCTGCTTGACTTGATCTAATTAATGATCCCATCCCCCCATCTTAATGATTGGTCCAGGGATGAGCACATGATAGAATTAGGGCCAGTGAGAGGGAGAGCAAATCCCATTGCTAGGAAGAACTCAGGGAATGATTTTGCGTAGTGCTTAAGGAAAGGGACTCTGGATCAGGCTGCCTAGGTTAGCAGCCCCAACCAGCTGCTTGACCGGGAGAAAGTTAATAACTTTTGTTTTTTTCATCTGCAAAATGGAGATAAAACTAATACCCACTCCAGAGGGTGGTTGTAAAGATTAAGGGAGAGGACACCAGGTGCAGAGTACATTAGCTACTATCGTTGCAATTCCAGTGAGAAAAGGAAAAATAAATCTTGAACAGAACACTATATATTAGCAAATCATTCATCAACTAAACACTGCATGAGCACTTACCATGTGCCCAGTCAGAGGCCATGGAGGTTCAGGAGCAAATCAGGATTGAGTTCTGTAGGATGTTGGGGAGACAAGCCATGAGGGAAAAACCTAGTGTGGACAGTCATTGTCCATAAAGCAAGGAAATTATGATAAAATGATCTGAGGTTCTAGAAAGGGAAATCTTTACTTAGATGATCTGGACAGCTGATGGAAAATTCACTGAAGATATTCAGTGAGAAGCATGTCAAATCTTTAAATGTGTGGTTTGACTACAGCTTTGGTAATGATTACCTCCCAAAACAAAACAAAAACAGGAAATGGATTCAAGGTGTTAGATTACTTCTTCTCGTTTTAAATTTCACTATTAATGCATGTTTAGGTCCTTGTTAAAAAAGTCAAATATAGATGTCCACCTTGAACAACTATCCACCACTACCCTTCACCCCTTATCTTTCGTTGGCCAATCTCACTTCTCCCCACAGGTAACCTATCATTACAAACCACCGCTTGGTAAATACACTCCTCATCACTTTTTGCAGATTTATGCATCACTTATATATACTTAGAAAGGTAAATGTATGTGACCTCAGGGACTTTTAGGAAAGGTGTGTCTCCTGGAGAACGATAGTGGGGGGGAGGGGGTACCTCGTTTAGGTTTTTAAGAACTGAAGTGTCATTTATTCTCTGCAAGGCTTTATGAGATGCAGTGATTATGCATATTTCTTCATTTATGCTCTGGTCTCAGGATGAATTAAAAACATTTTTGAAAGCTGCCGGATGCAAACTTGTGGTGGTTGAATTCTCAGCAAAATGGTGTGGTCCTTGCCAAAGGATTTATCCTCTTGTTCATGTAAGTATCACCTGTATATATTTCCCAGTTTTAGAAGGAATTTTAAATCCCCTAATAATTTTCTCAATCTTAAAAGTTTGCACTTATGAGCCATATGGAATCATAGTTTTTTGAAGCATCCTGATTATCCTGATGATAATATACCAAGATCTAATTAAATCATTGTATGCACACCAGAAGATTAATACTACTTATCTATGGATAATTCTGCAAGGAGCATCAAGATGTGCAAAAGACTACAGTTGTACAGATGAATGGATTATTCATAATAATGACATTTTACCAAAGTTCCAGAGTTCAGAACTTTCAAATACTGGAATAGTTTATAGAAAAAAATATGATACTTGTTTTTAACTATAATATAAAAGAATAAATTTCTCCCATCCTTCAACCCTATTATCAGATCTTATGTCTTACATATTCTTTCATGTCTTTTCTACTTTATAAAATATCTTAGTAAAATATTCTAATTAGTTATAATCATATAATTTTATTTGGGTCTTTTTTCCATGTACACATTCATTCATCTTTTTGTAGGGTCTCCAGATTATAACTTTAATGTCTATACAGTGTTTTATGTAGTTAATTTCCTTATTGCTCCACTTAAAAGTTTTCACTATTTTATTTATTTTTGGTATCATATGCCACAGAAAGAACCTCAGGGCATTTTCATTGGTCCTTATCATGGAAAAGTTTCACACTTATGGTCAATTTTGTGAAATCTATTTCTTCAAATTTAAGGAAGTTTTGATTTCTCTACACAACTGAAAATATTCTGGTTTCTTTTCAGCAAGGTTTCTAACATTTCAATTTGAACTCTTATTTTTTAATTTAAATATTTTTGTTTCCCTGTTCTTTTTTTTTTTTATGTTCAGTTAGCCAACATATAGTACATCATAAATTTTTGTTGTAGTGTCTTAAATCTACCTGAATTCATTCTAACTACCACCACAACCTTTGACAGTGATTTAAAAACAAACCTATATCCAAGTACAGAAATTGGCTACATGACATCTCAATATCCATGCTATGCCTAAAATTCTTGGAATATCCAGAAGAAACATTTTATTATCTCATGGACCCCTTTATTCTGACACTCAAAACTTGAAGAAAAAAGTGTTCAGTGTTCAGCTTCCAGAGTATAAATATACTCACATGCCACAAAGTCAAAGCTGATCAAATTCCAACAGCCAACATGTAATATTTTCAGACAGTGCAATGAAATCTAAGGCTTAGTAACTCCTCCCTTCATACCTTTGCCCTAAAGGCAGTAACAGCTCTGCCACTCTTTAGTCCAGGCTCCTGCAGCTCTTCCTATACCCATTCCTACCTTTATAGATATAGTTAGCCCTTTGGAGATAAACTTCCCCAAATGATCCTAATTTGAATGTGCCATCTGTTTCCTGCTGGAATCCAGATTAATGCAAATATAGTTTTAAAATAAATTTTGGTGCATTCATTCTGAAATACTATCCAGATGTTAAAAAGAATCAAGTAGACCCATATGGAATGGTGGCATTGTCTCCAGGACAATGTAGTATTAAGTAAAAAGAGTACAATATAGAAAAATGTATATAGTATGGTCCCATTTATGTAAAACAGACATATACATGTATGTGTATATAAACACATGTATATATGTACAGAAAAGGGGAACAGAAGGATGCATATCAAAGAAGCTTTTTTTTCAACAAAATGCTGTTAAATTTGGATTCCTTTATTTTTCTTGTAATGTTTGAACTTTTGTGTGATAATGTATTCAAGTACCATGTGCATAATTTTTTTAAACTCCTAGTACATAACGGGGTGGAGAAAAGGCTTTACTTACTCTAGGTCACTTTATTAGTCAGAGATCAAAGCAGGCAACAGAAACCAAATTAAACAGAAAAAAATTTTAATACAAGGAATTAATTGCTTTTAAAATTATTGAAAGACTACATGAATAGGTTCCATGAATGACTCTCTAAGAACACCACATACCCATCTTTGGGGATCCTGACTTAGCCATAATCAGAAGTGGGGGGGGTGATGGGAGGCCACCACCACCCCCCCACCACCCCGGGAGGAAAAAACAAACAAACTGACAATAGAGCAGCAGTTGGGAATCAGAACCAGAATCATGAGGCTCCTGCTGTCACGAGTGCCTCTGGACGTCCAGAGAGCTGATGTCTGGGCACCAGAGCCTGAGTCTGGTTTCTGCTGCTGCCTCCAGCACAAACACTTCCATTACCCACAGTCTTGCTTTCCAGCAGAAACATCCAAAGACAAGAAGAAAGTAGCTGCTGTCTCACTTCGGCCTTCCATATCTTTCCTGCATGTATCTAATGGTAAAACCAATTTGCATCCAGAACTCTAGCTGCAAGGGACCCTTTGCCTTCCCAGGCTCTGCAGGAAGGTGGAATGGAAGTTATCCAGCTAAACTTCTGTAAAAGGACAAGACAGTCAATATTTTCAAGTTTGCGGGCCCTGTGGTCTCTGTGATAACTACTCAGCTTCGCTGTTGTAGTGCAGAAGCATCCAGTGGCAATGCACAAATGAACAGGCAAACGTGTTCCGATAAGATTTAATTTACAAGACCATGTGGAGACCTGGCTTTGTTCTACAGGGTGCAGTTTGCTGACCCTGGGTGAAGAGGATCACCAGGCATAAAACCCTGAAAAGAGCATTTCTGGGAAAGGAGAAGTTATATATTTGTTGAGAAATTGCATGGTATGATCATGGGAAGACAAATAGTCTGTGAGGCTAACTTACAGTGTACACGGTGGGAGTGGTGACAAATGAGCTTCAAATGGAAAGTTGAGGCCAAATCAAGAAGGACCTTATGTTATAATTTAATGAGTTGCTGTAGATAGTTAGAAGAATTTTAAAAAGGGTTTTGCCATGGTCAAATGGAGGTTGTAGAGAATATTTTTAGCCATGCTGTATACAAATGGATTAGAAAGACTGAAGGCAGGTAACCCAAGGTGACAACAATCTCAGTGATAGGTTTTCCAAAACTAGGGCAGTGGTTTTGGAGAAAAAAGGAAAGATCAAATTCAGGAGATAATTAAGAGTTAAGACCAACAGAATAGGTGACCAAATGGTAGCAGACTACATACGAGGAAGAACAGAGCAGAAGGAAGAGTGGTTGGGGTTGGGGATGGGGTCCTAGGTGGATGGAAAGGGATAATGAGGGAAGGCAATGTCCATAGGGGAACCCCAGCCTAGCAAAGAACCTGTATCTATCCCATGTATATGTACTACTTGATGCAAAAATGGCAACTGCCATAACCCTATCCATTTCCTGACAGACTTGGCGAGGTTCTGAAAATGTCATAAATACAATTAGATGTCCACATAGGTGAAACTCATTCCCATGACTCCTACTAGGGAACATCCATATATCTTCAAACTCTAAAAGTGCAAGTCAATTGCCCTAGAGTTCGTGGGTGATACCATTTTCCTGCCAGACATAGAGATGCTGCTGACCAAAATCAGCTTCTTTTCTGTCTGAAAAATACTCTGAAATCCTTGGGTCTATTATCTAAGAGTTTTTCCCCATTTTTACAACCTTGATGGGTCGCTGAAGAAAGAACTCCCACTTCGGGCACAACCCACGGACAAACAACTGGAGAGAATCCCTACAACAGTACTTTGCACATATCCACGTAATGTCCCCATGTCATGCTTCTCCCTGCTTGTCCGTGGGAGCAGCTCCCAGTGCAAGCTCCGTCTGTTCCTGTCTCCACTGTCTCTGGACACCTCATACCATCAGAAAGAGGTCCCATTTGAAATAGGTCACTGGAAATGCCTGAGATAGGATGTTAAAGCAAACAAATCAAGATGCTATTAAATGTCCTTAAAGTATGAACACAGCTGTCTGAAAAAAAACCCCAAGAGCTGACATTTACCTGCTGCTGCTGCGTCCACTACTCTCAGACCCGTTATCAACATCTTTGTCACCATTGCTGCCAAAGATGCTTTCAGAACAAAACAGAATCAGAAGAGAGTTGCTTCTTTCCTCCTCCCACCTTCTGTTTTCCTGCAAATGCTTCCCATTAGCAGAACCTACATGGAAGACAGCTGACAAAGGATCCTGGAAAGTATAGTTTCAAAACATAGTAGAGCATGGAAGACGTCAATGGAAGCAAAGAGCAATTAGGCCAGGGGTCAGCGCACATATTTTTGTATCACCTCTGTCATAAAGGCCTCTCAAAAAACCTAGCAAAAGGTGAAGGTAAAAGCAGAGTTTGGGTATTTGGTTCAGGAATCTGTATTTTGAAGACCACTGAAGGCAGCCCCCCACCTCCGGCCACTCCGGGACAAAGCTACTACCTGTCCCTTCACCCTGCAGAGTAAATCTGGACCCACCACACACATGTCACGATTTCTTTGCATCCTGTCCTTTCCCAGCTTTGAAACTCTGACCTTCAGTCTGGTTCTTTAGACTCTGGTTCTGCCACTGATCTTTCCTTGACCTTGGTGTCATCCCATATTTGACTTTGGTGCTTCAAGTTCCAGGCAGTAGTGAAATGCCAGAGTGATGCTTAGCTCTCCTGAACAACCTTTTTGTTCGTTGTTTGTTTTTGCCAAGAGACAAGTGTGTAATTCTAGTGTGTGATTTAGTATTAACGCTAAGCTAATAGGGAGCTTTTATTCCTTTATTTTGAAGGCAATGTCTCTGCAGTACCGAAATGTAATGTTTGCTAATGTGGATGTGGATGATTCTCAGGTAAGCATCTTAAATCCTTCCATGGGGATACATAAAATCCAAATGCAGTGTCATTTACAACACTACCTCAGTGATCATATAATCAATTTTAAGTCGAGTAGAATTTCATGATTTTTTCTGATGATTGGTAGTAAACTTCCTCATAATGTTCTTGTATGTTTTGTATTAATTTTGAAGTATGTGATCAAGTATATGACTCTCTTGCTGCCCCCTCCCCTCCCATACTATGGCAGACTTCCCAGCATTTTTCTCCACTTGCTCTGAGCTCTGCCCCAGAATCCTGCTGAGCAGAATTGCTCTGTGCAGATAAAACCAGGTGGTGGTGTTGGGCTCAAGGTGAAAAGTGGCTTTCACCCTTGTAGTAAATTATTAATCAGTTTCTAAAACCCAACTCAATGCATTACAGAAATTTTAATATACCTTGCTTTCCTCTTGCTTTATCTTATGCTTTTTGTGGGTTTTTTTAAACATCATAAGTAATTCCAAGAAATCCTTCCTTCGTTTCCCTCCCTAGAGCCTTCTTTCCTCACCCCCGCAAAAATAATCAGCCTCATATCCTCAGTCAAAATGTGCCCTATTAATATATACAAAGTTTCTGAAAAATTATTCTTCCTAACATTTGTCCATTTATAACTCAGAAAAAAAAACAGTAACAAGTGATCTTTGCACATATTGGATTGAATCTGAGCTTTAGAATATCAAAAAATCTATTATCCACCCATCCTTTTCTTTAATAGTTTTGTGACTTCTTATCACCTATAAACTTCAGTTTCCTCATCTGTAAAACAGGGCAAATAATATTTAACAGAATATAAAATGAGATAAAATACATAAGATATATGACATGGTGCCCAGAACATAATAGAAGTTCCATTTCTCCATTTCCTTCAGGCTTCATCAAAGTGTGACAGTGTTTAAGTGCCCTTTACACTGAATCATATATTGTGCATTCAGAATACACCTAGGATCATTATCTCTTTGTCCTTTTTTATATTCACAGAGTTGTGCAACCATCACTATCATCAATTTTAGACCATTTCACCACTCCAAAAAAAAAAAAAAAAAAAAAAAGACTACTTTTGGAGTTCCAGTGGTCACCCCCAGTTCCTTCTATCCCAACTCTGGGCAACCATAAGTCTATTTCTGTCTATAGATTTGCTTATTCTGAACATTTCATATAAATGGAATCATCGAATAGGTGGTCATTTGTGATGAGCTTCTTTCACTTAGCATGAGTTTTCAAGGTTCCTCCATGTTGTAGCATGTATCAATATTTTATTCCTTTTTATTGCTGAATAATATTCCATTGTATGGCTACCCCACCTTTTATTTAGCCATTCAACTGTTGATGGACATTTGGGTTGTTTGCGCCTTTTGACTTTTATGAGTAATGCTAGTATAAACATGTATGTATATAGTTTCATTTCTCTTGAGTACATAGCTGGGGGTGGAATTGTTGAGATATGTTGTAGCTCTATGTTTAACTATTTGAGAAACTGGCAAAATGTTTTCTAAAGCAGCTGCACCATTTTATATTTCCACCAGCAGTGTGTGAGGGTTCTGATTTCTCCACGTCCTCACCAACACATATTATTGTCTGCCTTTTTGATTATAGCTCTTTCCCTTTTAAGGTGAAACAAAATGCACAATTTTCTTTAACAGTAATTTATTTATTAGTTGTCATTGATGTGGTCATGAAAATTATAATTTATTGTGTGTGTGTGCATATGTGTTATGGGTGGCAGGGGAGAGATTCACCCCATAAAATGATAGGTATATTAGAGAGAAAAGTCCAGTTCTGTTGATCCTGTGGGTGGCTAATTTTCTTTTGACTCTGGAACAAGATAAACAAAAACTGGCATTTGAAAGCAGATTGTAATGGATTAAAACAATTGGAATTCTGACATACTTTCCTGCCTTTTGGTTCATCTTTCACAAACATGGGTAGTGAAGGGGGAAGTAGGGCTTAAAAGAAAGAGACACGTAAACCTCACTTAACATGCAAGACCAACATTATCACCCCATGTCTCAAGTGTGCGTCATAAAGATACATTTATTCTTCCTTATTTTTGCAACGTGCTATCTCCATATTGGGTTCCACTGGGGTCCCTCTGCAATCTTTCACAAGTTCTTTTAAATAGAGCTTGTTTAGTCCTTTGGCATCTGTTCTTTTTTTTTAAAGATTTTATTTATTTATTTGACAGAGAGGGAGATAGTGAGAGCAGGAACACAAGCAGGGGGAGCGGGAGAGGGAGAAGCAGGCTTCCCGCCGAGCAGGGAGCCCGATGTGGGACTCGATCCCAGGACCCTGGGATCATGACCTGAGCCGAAGGCAGACGCTTAACGACTGAGCCACCCAGGCGCCCCTGGCATCTGTTCTATTTTGGCCTCCATCTCTCAGCCCTCTCCGAGGGCTCTGGGAGGAGAAAACTCAGGAATTCAG
Organism: Phoca vitulina; assembly: GCF_004348235.1. Classification (NCBI taxonomy): domain Eukaryota; kingdom Metazoa; phylum Chordata; class Mammalia; order Carnivora; family Phocidae; genus Phoca; species Phoca vitulina. Next base: position 11,313,043 of record NW_022589724.1, on the reverse strand, counting down.
AGAGTAACCATTTTCTATTGTAACATTCCTAGGAGCTTTGACATTCCTTGGCAAGAGAATCTATCAAGTGTTAGCTGTCCCTGGGCTTTCAGACATGCCTCCTGAGAAGTCACCAAGTTCTGGGCTCAGTATAGAGAGAGGATACCAAAATTGTGACTTCATGCCTTTTCTTTCCTTTCCCAGGAGTTGGCCCAAACTTATCATATCAAAGCAGTACCCACATTTCAGATGTTCAAGCAGGCCCGGAAGGTATGTTTCCATGGTAACTGGCAGAGTTGAATTATAGAATCATCAGAATCTAAAAAAAGACCTGGGGATATCCAAGATGGATGAAACAACTGCATTTATTTTTAATATTTAGCAATGGAATTTTTAGTTTCTGAACTTCCCATATGGGCAAGGAGTACCAAAAAATGCAAGAATTATAATAAATCTCCACATTCAGACCATCTGAGATATCCAAATCCATAAGAAATATCTCACTATTGTCCCTATCTTATCCCTTTTGATGGGACAGAACCATCAAAAAAGAATCTTACAGAAAAGGACATGATGAAATTCTCACACAAATGTCTACAAATTGTTAGCAACACTTGGGGAAATAGTAATCAAAAACAATCACAAGGCAATATAACCTAGTGGTTGAGCATGCAGGCTCTGGATTCAGGTCTCCGTGGTTCAAATACCTGTTCTACCACTTCCTAGCACTTTACTTAAAAACCTCTTTGATCTCAGTTTCCTTATCTGTAAAAACAAAGATCATAAGTTTTCCCCCTCACAGGGTGTTGGGAGAATTAAATGAATTAACATGACTCAAGTTTGTAGACCCATCCTGACACACATTAAGTGCTGAGCACGTTATGGTAGTTGTTATCACGAAGATATTAATGAAATAAGATGTCTAAAATACTTCATGTGTGATGAAAGTAGGAATTCCACAGTATGGCTGGGAGCACTGAAAATTGTACATACCTTATGAAAAGTGGCTTTGCAACATGCTTAAGAGGAACAAACTGTTTATTCCCTTTCACACAATTATCCATTCTTGGGAAATTTGCTACAGAAATACCTCAAGAAAAAATAAGCGGCTAAGTGTATAGTAATTGTAGCATTACTTCTAATGAAATACGAAAGCAAGCTAAATGTCTTTTCTAGTAGAACTGCTAAGTGATTTGTGATACATCTAGTGTGCAATTAAAAGTGTAAGGAAGAACATATGTAAAGCAAAAATATTCAGGCTTAAACTTTGTGAAGATTGTGTCTACAACATAACAAATGAAAGCAGTTGATAGGCTAGCTATAGAATTTCATTTTCAGCTTCTATTTGTTGGGTATTCACTGTAACATAATTGGTGCAATAGATATAAATAATTCTTCAAAAAGAATTAATACTACCTATTCCCTCTTGAGTGTTTCCTTGAAAATTGAACCTTTTGAGCATATGCACCCTCAACTCCCCACCCCCCACATATCAAATTGTTCATGTGTCATTTTTTATCTTCTTCTCTTCCATCTCAGAATTGAGAATGCTTCCTTCTTTTGAAATGGATTTCATCCATTGTACCTTTTTTTTATTATGTTATGTTAATCACCATACATCACATCATTAGTTTTAGATATAGTGTTCCATGATTCATTGTTTGTGCATAACACCCAGTGCTCCATGCAGAACGTGCCCTCTTTAATACCCATCACCAGGCTAACCCATCCCCCCACCCCCTCCCCTCTAGAACCCTCAGTTTGTTTTTCAGAGTCCATAGTCTCTCATGGTTCGTATCCCCTTCCGATTTCCGCCCCCTTCATGGCTGGGTGATAGACATTGGGGAGGGTATGTGCCATGGTGAGCTCTGTGAATTGTGTAAGACTGTTGAACCACAGATCTGTACCTCTGAAACAAATAATACGTTATATGTTAAAAAAAAAAAAAAAAGAAGATCATCCATTGTACCTTGATTGCATTCCCTCCCTTATGCTCCAGGCCTCGATCAATCAGCTATCTTCTTTCAGACCTGGTGTTTGGACACTCAGTTTTGCTACCGACTGCCATTCTTCATTCTCTATCAAAAGTTCATTGATTTTCCTCCAGGGAACCATGCCCTTTCCCATTCTGTGCTTCCCATTCCCATGTGCTTCCTTAGGGCTCCATCTCCAGGCCTGGACCTATGAGTGAACTCCATCCGCATCAAGAATGGGCCCTTGACTCCGGTCAAGCCAATTGAAGCCCAACCAGAGCTAAGTCTAAGACTTGGTTTAAGCAGCTAGGTAAAAGTCTTCTCTTTTGATTTCACTGGATTTGAACTTGGGAAGATATGAGGCTGATGGTACTACAACTAGCTTGCCACCACAGGGATCCTGAAAAAGAAGCCACCATACAGCAAAAAAGCAAAGTCAAACCAGGAAATACCAGGAGTGTTGATTGAACCCTGAATCTATCCAAGCCTGAAGCCTGAACTACCCCCACAGATTCTTTAGTTATGCAAACCTGGGGTTGCTTTTGCTGTTACTTGCAACCAAAAAATTTCTAATGACAAAATTAATGCTCTCTCAGACTACTCTCCTTCATTTCATGATCTAACTCTTGAAAAAGTAGAATATACTTATTGCCTTCAATTCTCATTTTCCACTTATTCCTTCATCTGCTCTTTTAAAAGTCACAAGGGTCTTCCAGCACCTAATTTAAATAGCCATTTCTCAATCCTTGTATTCCTTGGTTATACAAAAGCACCATTAACTAATTAGCTTCTATATCCTGAAAACTTCCTTTTTGGCATCTATCCCTGATCCTTTCCCCCAGCTCTCCTCTAGCTTGGCTCCTGCTGTCCTAAAATATGAGTGTTTCCCAAGGTTCTCTCTTTTCCCCATTCTACTTCTTCTCCTCTAGTAATTTCATCCCTACGTATAGTTCCAGCTCTAACTACCTTTAACATAAACAAGTGCGATAGCCCTCCTCACCCCCAAGTTCACACCATAGCTCTGTTCTCTTTTCTAAATAGATCCTGGCACGGCTCCATGTATGTCATTCCCTTATTTAAAATTGGATCCCTCTTTCCCTCCATTGACTGCAGAATCAAGGCTAATTCCTCAGATTCGAGTCTGGCATTCAAATTTCTCCACAATTTTGTCCCAATTTACTTTTCCAAGCCCATTTCAGTTTGACTCAGGCCTTAACTTCATGTATTTTTCTCATACTATTCCAAGCATCTGGAGGAGTTCCTGTCAGTGTCTATAAGAATCCCCCCTGGGTAGAGAATACTCCTTTTGTGTTTGACTCATGAGCGAATGAACAAATGAAAGAGAAAAGGAAAGCTGCTGTCTTTGGCCTGCCTCCCACCACCAGCTCTGCCTCTCCTCCTCATTCTGTCCTCATGCCCATCTAACTCAGGTTTCTCTTCAGCTCAGAACAGCTCTCTGCTTTCATCTCTTCTGCAGCTGATACAGCTTAAGGTCTGCTGCAACCCAACAGTTTGTTCTCCATTTTATTAAACAAAACTTGGAGTGCTCAACTGCTGTATGTCTAGGCTCTTGAGCAAATCCATAGCTATGCTTTTGAGGAAAAGCTTGGCCCTGCTTGGTCTCAGTTCTATATGGAGGTGGAGGAACTCTCAGTGGTGAGTGGGGTGACCTCTTGCATTCAATTATTTCTGAACAGGTTTCTATAGGATATGGATCCCTTTGGAATGGTTGGGAAAAAATGCCTGTATTCTAGGCATCATGAAGGATCTGAAATTTGAATTTTATGCCAGTTAGCTAATGGAAAATAAAATTAACTGAATTGATGACATTATTCATTAAGCTGATCTACCTCCCTATATTCTAATTCCACAGTCAGCCAGCCAACATCTGATTATAACATGGCTACCCATGTCCTGATAAATGTTCTTGAGAACTGAGTGTCTCATTGAATATTACCAACTTAGCATCCTGGTTATGGAGTTATTTAAAAAAACAACAACTACTTGAGATCATTTCTGTCATAGTATTACAAATAAGTCTACTTCTAAACTTTGTGTAATCGTATCTCCAGAAAGATTCATACTCGGATCAATTTAGACATCATTTGAAAACTTGCAAAGATTTGCAATGCTGGCTTCCACTTGACAGAGAATATCTATCTCCTGTGCAAAAGACAACAGCAAAATTATGGGGGCAGGAGATCCTAAAGAGACGGTACTACAAATCTCTTTACCTTTTTCACTCAATCCCCAGCATTTGGTATCTGAGATCCGTATAGGGCTTCTGGAGGGCCCCCCACCTCTTCCATTGCATCCAGAGCTGCAGTCAAAACCTGAGACCTCTGAAATGCCCCCCAGGTTCTATCTTGCAATGATCTGCACAGGAAAATAACTGGAACCAGAGAAAATTGGGGATAGCTGTGCAAAAGGACCAGTCTATGTGAATTTCCCTCCTCTCTCAATAGAATTGACTAGGAAATCTGCCAATGACATTCAGTTGTTCTCACTGGGGTAGAAAAAAATTAAATTCACTTCTCTGAGACCACTTCCATCTCTCTTTCATCTGGGACAGCACAGCTGAAAATTGACTTAGGAAAGCAGTTAAGTAGTATTTATCTAGTATTAAAAAAAAAACAAAAACAAACCCAGAATCCAGTTTCTATTAAGGGATGTTATAAGAAATATGCTCACATTTCTGGTAAAACATCTGGCAAAGAACCACGATCCATATGCCTTTTAAAATATACATTGTATAAAAAGCCCTGTGATAATTCCTCATAGAACAGAGTTAGGAGAATATTTGCTGCCCTCAAAAATGTGATCTACTCCCTTGCATTAGATCAGAAGGCTTAGGGAATCCCTTGGGTTTCTCTTTTTTCCATTGCTGCCAATAATCTCAAGATTACTTCCTTTACTCAAACAAAATAGCCTCCCTTATCTGCAGTTACCTGGCATTCCCTAATTGCCATCTCCATACTAAATCATACTTGAATGGTTTTGTTACTTTATCTTGCCCTTGATTCTAGCTCATTTCAAATATTTTCAAAATACACAAAATATAAACAAATAAAACTTTAAAAAACTGAAACAGATAAAGCTGTATAACAGTGACTCAGGGTCATGGTGGATAATGGGCATTACTTGATGCTGGAAGTTTTCATGCAGATTTGGATGGCCACCTAGCAGGGATGCACTATAAACACCAGTTGTTATTTCACAGTGTTGGGGCATAGGACAATGAAAGCAAATTCTAGGTAATAATGTGGGATTGTTCTTCCTGCTGTATTCCTTCGTGTTTTCTCCTGGGACATCACATCCTGTTCTAGTAAGATTGACTATGGCTAAAAAAAAAAAAAAATTCTGCGGTGTCTTTCAGATGGGCCATCCAAAACCTTGGCTGATTTTTTTAACCAGGATATTATACTGTATTCTATTATACATAGAAAAATACATAAATTACAATGTGCATATAGTACTAGTTATTCATTGAGTCTCTGAAGCCCATCTGTAGATCCCCTGGGTTAATAACATTGATTCCAGACCGAAGTTGACATATGTCAATGGAATAGCAGAAAGGAAGAGTAACAAAGATTTAGTGACTCTTGGCCAACTGCTTAAACATGGGCCAACATCAGAAATTGGTTCCATCTTTCATTCTTTGATATGAATAAATGGCTTCTCAAAGCACTTTAATCTATTCATAAGAGCGATGGGATATAGGTGCATAGATGCTGATAAGTGAGTTATTTACAAATGATTAATTCAGAAGAACTGAGAGTTCCTATGCTCACATCAAGTGAGAGGAAGTGCCTGCCCCTTTGCTTGTGAACAGCAGGGTCAGAGAAGTCATTTCCAACAAGCTCCCTCCTTCAAGTAGGTACGGAGATGAAAAGAATCCCCCAGGGGCAGCACCATTGTGTGCTCCAGAGGACAGGATCGATGTCTTCAAGAGCTAGTCAGGGAAAATAAATGAGACAATAGGAAGTGAGGAGGATGGTGGTCCTTGGAGAATCACCCTCCCAAATGCTCACTGTTCAAGTTCATAAGAAACAGTGCTTGACCCACTTCCCAAAAGAGTGTCTGTGGCTAGTTTTTGCTGTCTCTGGAGTCAGACAGCTGCGGGTTGAACCCCAGGTCTGCCTTTTATTAGTGGGTGACCTTGGGAATGTGCCTTCACCACCTTGAGTTCAGTTCCTTCTCTATGAAATAGGGGCTATATCATGTATCTTTGAACTGTTGTCATGAAAATTTGTGATAATGTATATAAAGTGCTTTAGCATTGGACTTGGTACATATTATAAAATAAGGTTATTGCTAGAGCCCCAGAATCTGTCTGTGCTCCTATCTCCCTGAAAATCTATGAATAAATAGGAATTTGGAAACAGTGGTTAGGAGAGACCTCAAAAACTCTTTGAATAACTACAATACCCATTTAAGCTAAGTCATCTTAGCATTCAAGAGTTACCTACCAGGGATATTCAAACTGTTAAGGATGGTGTTAGACACAGAGGGGTTCCACCTGAGGGAAAATAAAAGCACTCTCCCATAGTGTTCAGGTCCAAAACAGAGTTACATGTCAGCCCCATAAGCAGCTGATACATTGGCAGAGATTAATTGACTGGAAGGGGCAAGAACTAAGTGAAAGTGAGTTGGAGGGAAAGTGAGAGAGATGGGTAGCAAACATTTAGCACCATTTAGCACCATTGCTAAAGATACAGGGCAGGGATTAGGGTGAGGCAAGTGAGGCAGGAGATTGCAAGTATAGGGTGGAATCCTGTCTTTATTTGAATTTTTGATATCTTGTTTATGACGGATTTTTGCATTAATGTTTAACTTTTAAAATATTTATTAAAATATTATTTATCTTGATTACTGAGTTCTGGGAACCCCTTAAATTTTACATCCTCCTCCTAGCCCTGCCTTCTAAATTTTAAATCATTGAAATGTAGGAGTACTTCATTCAGTGATTGGCTAGAAGGACTTAAAGATTCAATAGCAGGTTATACTTATAGCTAAGATTTATTACAACAGAAAATACAGAGCAAAAGCATCAGGAAAAGGATAAGCATTGGTAGAGTCCAGAAAGGTCAGCACAAGCTTCTGATGTTCTTCCTTGGCTGGAGACACATAGGAGTGCTGTTTCTCTCTCTAGTAGTGAACTTCAAGGACATCTGTGGAATGTTTCTGCCTAGGGATGCTCTTTTGAAGCTCAGAGTCTGAGGCCTTTATGGGGGCCTGGTCACATAGACATATCTTGCTAGGCAACCATTGCTACACAACCAGCTATGACAATGGAGACTAGGATCCCAACAATAAAACCAGGTGCCCATCATTAATATTGATGTTTATGCCAAGCAAGCCAATGTGGCTTGGTCCATCACTCCAGGTATGTATAACAAAATCATCAATCATTAATGCAAAGAACACTTTGGTGGGGGAGGGGACCCATTCTCTGGGGAGTTGATGATGGATCAATCATGGTTTCCTTGGAGACAAGCAAGAGATAAGGAACCAGACCTGCTGTGTTAACTCTTCTCACACAGAGTCATGTGGAAAATTGTAAGTAGCAGTAGCATTAAATTGTGCTAATTACAGAACATGGCTTGGACTCATGTCAACAGACTTCCTATGATTCCCTTGAAGCCTAGACTTTGAAATGACCCACCTAAGGGAGAATCTTGGGCTGCAGAGGAGAAACTTACCCACCTAGGTGAAGGAGATATTGCTGCTTTTTCACAACTTTCATACTCCAAAAGTGAGGAGACAGGGTGATGATGGCCTTCCCGTCCTACCTGAGGCCTGCTTCAGATGTGCTTTCCAGAAAAAGAAAGACAGTGGGAGGAGAGCAGACCTGTCCCTTGGGCAGAGCACCTTCAAAAAGGCAGAGGATAATCATAAACTCATTCCTTTGTCTAGGCTCCACTGATATGCTCACCTCAACCTGGGGAGAAGTCAATGAAGGGATTTCCCAGTATTGGACAGTTGAGCAGATTTTCCAATGGGAACATGAGAACAGGAGTATAGGCCATTGAAGGGAATGGCTCCGCAACCATGATTATCCCCATGAACAAATTTTCATCCCATACTTCTACTAATGGGCAGAATGACATCTCTTCCTGCCAGAGTCCAAAATCACTTTTCCTGATTCTCAGTGTGGCTTAGGATAAATTCTCACAACATTAGACTCATGCTCCTTTTCCCCTTCAACAAAAAACCACATTGTACTGAGTGATGAGCTCTTAGGCAGCTTCACGTGTATGCTCAACACCTTCAGCTGATGGCAGTAGACTAAGGATGGCAGTAGACTAAAGCTTGGCAAACTGTGGCCCCAGGGTCAAATCTGACCCTCCACCAGCTTTTTGTAAATAAAGTTTTACTGGAACACAGTCATGTCCATCTGTTTAAGTATTGTCTTTGGCTACTATCACACTACTATAGCAGATCTGAGTAGTTTCAACACACAGCATATGGCCTGCAAAGCCTAAAACAGGTATTGGGCCCTTGCAAAAAAAGTTTGTCAACCCCTAACATAGAAAGAGAAAAGCACCTTAGTCAATATTTATGCCACGGGCTTAAAAACAGGTTTGTAGCCAGAGTTTCTAAACCAGCTATAAGAAAATGAAAGCAAATTAATGTTTTACTGAAATCTCATTATTGGAACAAATTGAGAAGAAGGCCAGTGTAGCTTAGAAAGAAATAGATAATAGATTGCTTTCATACGCTTTTTTCCTGAATGCAAATGCATATAAATTCAAGCTGTTTGAAACAGACTGTTTCTAAGAGGCCCTGCCTTCTCGGTTTGATTTTGCTAAAGTCCGAAAACCACAGTTGAGCTGCTTGCATTTGTAAGGCCTGCCCTGCGACGTGTTGTGAAAGTCCAGGGGGAAGTGTGCAAACACCTGCAATGTGATGCAGGTGGTTCTGGGCAAGGCATGGGTCTGGTTGAATCAGAGAAAGAATCCAAGATGGGATCAAAAAGTAATCAACACTGTCCAGCTCTCAGCAGGTGGGGGTACTTGTCAATGTTCTCTTGTTAGACAAAGTCCTCCCATCTCATTAATAAGATTTAATGCCTTAGCAAACCCTTTGTAAAGAAGAAAAGGAACATCATACTATTACAGCTTATAAAATTATATTGTATGTACAAACATTGCTACAGCCTTCTCCCAAAAAAGTGTCTTGTGTTTGTTGGTTGTTTGGGCTCTTTTGTTTGTGTTGTTATTATTGCTTTGAGGATTTTGTTGTTGTTTTTAACTCAGTAAAGCAGTCTGGAAAATTGGCAAGCTTTCATTCAGCTGGTCCAAACCTAACTTCAGTATTCACTTAACCACATTGCCTACCAACTGTCCAAAGTATTTTATTATAATTATTCTATGAATGCATCATTAGACTCCTTAATTGATACTCTCAGAAGTCCATTTGTTAGGAAGGGACCCCCGTCTCTGGACCTTTTGCATTTTCTCAGTAACAATAATATACTTTTTGCAGGTGATTGAATGTCTTTGGCATAAAAAAAAAAAAAAAAATGCTGCTGGTTGGACCTGGGTGATAGGTAAATGAGGGGGTAGGGAGTCACCTTATTATTCTCTTTCTGTGTATGTGTTTGAAAATGTTCATAATGAGGGGCGCCTGGCTGGCTCAGTCAGTGGAGTGTGTGACTCTTGATCTTGGGGTTGTGAGTTAGAGCCCCACATTGGGCATGGAGATTACTTAAAAATAAAATCTTTTTTTAAAAAAGTTCATAATGAAAGATTTTTTAAGTGACTGTTGGACACAGGTGGTTCTATAATGCATGGGTAGCCCCCCCCCATATCCCATTGGGCTCCGCAAACTGGAACTCACCATTTTCATTAGCAGTCATTATGGGGGTGGCAGCACTGCTTAAACTGAAGGCGCTGAGGAGAGAGAAGTAAGCATTGCTTCCTAATCCCTCATAGTGGAGCATGCCTTTGAGAGAAACATTCAGATTAAAATGAGAAAACATTTTGAGCAGAAATTATATGCTAGTTTCCTTGCATATATCTCTCTTCAAAAGAAAGCTACCTATGTAATAAGCTCTTATCACTAAGCTGCTCCTCATTCATTAACTACATATATGAAGCTCCTGTGTACAAAGCCCCATGCTAGACAGGGAGACATATTCCATTTGCTTTTGGCAAACTGGACAAAAAATAAAATAGATAACACCTGGTCTCTGAAGCCTAACACTATCCAGAGTCTTGGACCTGTACTTCGGTGGCCAGAAATCAGCTTAGCTCAGCTCACTTCAGGCCTAAAATCATTAACAGAGCGTCTGCTCTGTATACGGTTCCTAGCTAGATACTAAAAGTATGGAGGGAAAAAAATGAGACAGAGTCCCCGTCTTTGGTCAGCTGCAAAAGATGATGTAACAAAATCAACTCTTGAGTAGTGGAATGCCCAGTTTCTGTGAGATTACAGAGACTTCATGAGTTAAATCTTGAAGGATGGTTAAGACTAACAGGTGAGAAAGAAGGGAAGAAGTGGGAGTTACAAAACAGCGTGGGTATGTATCAGGAATTTTTTGATAACAATACGATAGTATAATATTATCACAAGAATATGAACTCCAGAGGGGATTTTTGTCTGGCATGTTTACAATGTCTGGCTCATAGTAGACACTTATTAAATATTTATTCAATTAAATAAATAAGTGAATCCAATTATAATGTGTCGCTAGAGGTCAGAGTTTCAGGTGGAGGACAGTGAGGTAGACAGGACAAAATCAAGGAATCCCGTAAGGACCTTAGATTTTATGGTGGTGGAGAAACACTGAAGAATTTTACAAAGACTAGATTTGTGTTTTTGATCTTCAAGGAGAAAGGGAACTAAGGGACGTAAGACTGAAGACAGACAAGTCATACGCTGTTGCTTAAGTTCAAGGGAAAGTTGATGAGGTAAAATCCATGAAATTCGGTGACAAATTTAATGTCCCCTAAAGCCACCAGAATGGCTAACACGATAAAGAATGGGCAATACAAAGTCTTGTCAAGCATATGGAGCATATAGAGCACCCAGAACATTCATCCTCTGCTGGTGGAATGTAAATTGATAAAATCACTTCGGAAAACTGTTAGCCAAATCTGGTCATTCAGGTGGCCAAGCCCTGCCTATGTTCATGCCAGGGGTTCTTGTCTTTGTACCTGCCATGGGCTCAGGGGATTATGAAACTCCCTTCATGCCTATAGACACCATCCAGCTGCCACCCGACTCATAGAAATGAAACACATTGTAAATCCTTTCTGACACCTTCCTCCCCGGCAGCCAATGCCATGAGAACTATTTATAGAGGAAATGGGTACAAACCAGACAACCCAGATAAATCATGAAATTCTGCACCCACACTTAGGTAACCCTATTCTCAAGACTAAAAAGAGCAATTTGCTGTAATGGAAGTGGATTCATGGGCGAGCCGGTAAGTGAAATGGGATCAAGATGGAGTCAGAAGTCTGGACTCTACTTTCAAGAAATAGAATGAACCATGATGCCCACAGGCAGCACCCAGATAGAATGCTGCTGCCTGGGGAAGCAGAATCATTAGAAGCAGGGATAGTTTCTTCTCTGCTATACACTGAGCATTGAAGTTGTTCTAGAACTTTCCAATCCCTGTCCCAAAGTCCTAACACCATTTCTGGCTGCTGAAACCTCCCTCACTGGAAACTCAAATCTTCAGCTAATCCCGTCCTCAGTTTACTCAAATTCTACCTTCTCTACAAGCACATCATACAATTGGTACTAAAGTGATAATGCATGGTAAGAGTCTTAAACTTCCATATTTCATCAAATATAAGATGCCCATTGACAGAGGCACCATTATGTTACATACGACTGAAAAGTGTTCCAAATAAAATATACCACCCACTATGAGATACATCCTGAGTCAGAGATGTGACAATATGAAAAGAATATGTGCTTCTTAGAATCAGTTGGTTATAATACTGTTACCTGTGCAAAAGTCAGGGCATGGGAAATCACGTCTCATTTGATTTCAGGAAATCATATGTATGAATTAACAAGTCCTTAAGACCAATGTATAAAGGCTCTGAAAGGTTTCAATGATTGAGTTTTCTCATTTCTAACACATTATATGTTTTAGATCTCAGTTTAGAAGACTATTAAGGAGAATTATATAAATCTGGCAAAATGTTAGCATAAACAATTTTGAAAAGGTGCCAAATAATTGAAAACATCATGAATTTAATGTGTTAGATGTGTATTTATATTTTAAGTATCTTTCAGACAATGGAAATGAGTAGAGGATAATTTAACAGGAACAAAACTCCTCAAAGCTTTAACGTCTTTGTAAATATTTAAACCAATACATATTTCCCCTTGTATATTTGTGAACAGATTTTTGAATTTTGTGGAGCCGATGCTCAAAAATTGGAAGCGAAGATTCGAGAACTAATGTAAGCCGATCTCCAAGATAAAATACACTTGCAACATTTTAAAAGGCCGTGGCTAGTGTATTTGCATTTTTATTTGCAGCGAATATTGTTAATGCTCCATTCATTGGTCCTTCTCCTAACGCTTTACAGCTTGAATTCCACCTTTTTGCAGTCTCACTGCAAAATTGCTTAAAGCTCTTGTGGTATCAGAGAATGTATCACTCCCATTCTCTAACTTAGCCTTTCCACTTTCCATGCACATCTCTTAGGCAATGTTTTTATGACCTCCACAACAGAGGCCCCTGCATAGCTAAGTAATACCATGCCATTAAGAGGGCTTTCCAGAGATTGCCAAAGATGGGATTTTTCACAGTGATCAAGAAACAAACAAGTGCCAGAGCACCTGGGTGGCTCAGTCGGTTAGGCATCTGCCTTTGGCTCAGGTCATGATCCCGGGGTCCTGGGATCAAGTCCTGCATTGGGCTCCTTGCTCAGCGGGGAACCTGCTTCTCCCTCTCCCTCTGCCTGCCTGCCTGCCTACTTGTGATCTCTCTCTCTCTCTCTGTCAAATAAATAAATAAAATCTTTAAAAAAAAAAAAGAAAAGAAAGAAAGAAACAAGTGCCATATTTCCCTAGTGTCCTCCAAATACATAGAAGCCACTGCTAATTGGGCCATCATTTGTGGTACAAAATTCTTCTCTGATGCATCAGTTTGTATTTGAATGGTGTCATTTTTCTCTCCCCCAGTGCCTTTCTAAAATAATTTTATAAAATTAAAAAAAAATCCACACGTACACACAAAAGCTAGAAAGTCCTTTTACTAGCTATAATGTTGTTGTTGTTGTTGTTGTTGTTAACTGAGACAGCTCAGACATTAGGGCCCAGAGAAGACAGCTTCTTCTCACACCAACCATTCGCACGTGGGGCTGCCATCAGATGAACACTGGGGATCTGAAGTCATGGAGTGGAGCCAGCTCTCCCTAGCTCTTAATGACTAAGATTTTGACAGAACCTTAGGATTCTTTGGAACATAGAGTAGCAGAAGCCAACAGATGCTAGCTTAAGAGAAAAGAGGCAGCTTTTAATCATTCAGTAAATATTTATTGGGCACCTACTCTGTGCCAAACACTGTCAGAGGCTCACAGAATAACACTTGGTTCATTGAATTCCAAAGACAGCATGATAGCCTGTCTTCACATGTGATCAGAAACAGGAAGAGGAGAGGGATGGGGAACGCAGGGGCTTTCTGTGTCTTTCTGTCCTCCACTTCTCTGTTTCCATCTGAATCATCTTTCCATTGCTGTAGCTCATTCTTCTTTATTGCCTGGTCCCCGTTCTGGAATGTAGCCTCCCAGTGAAACGGTGACGGGAAAAGTGTTATGAAAATTGTGGGTCTCAGAGTCACAGAGACTGAGACGTGATGAGCACAAGAGCATTTTGGTTCCAAAAAAGTTTTTGTCCCTTTTTTCATAAAGATCTTAAGTATGGTTAGTGATGCTTTGCTTCTTTCTAGCCCAAACCCCACCACCAGGGTTGAGGGGTGTGGGGGACAGATGGAAATTTCATGGGGTGAGGAGGCTGTGTACTGTGTCCACAGGGTCCAACTGCTTATCTGCCTGGAGCCCAAATTAAGCCTGCCCTCACCACAGGGGCAAGGATGGAAAGTTCTGGGGCCCCTAATCTTTCAATCTTTGGGCCCAGATGTGCTAAGTACATCAGGCAGGACAGAAGCAGAGGTGCTCCTCCCTGTACCAAAACAAGAGCCCAGGGGGCCTGATCCTGTCACTCTTCCCCCATTCCCGGACATGACCTTCTACCAAGCCCTGGTGATCTCTGAGTGAGGCTGAGACAGAGATGTGAGGACTGGAGCTTGGAGTTAGCGGGCTCTGGAGGACCAGGCTGCCGGAAGGACAGAAGAGATGGCGAGGAAGCTGTTGGCCAGGTTGAGGCCCCTGGGACCAGACCAGCACTGACACTAGTATGAGTGAATGAATATGCCTATCACCTTGACTAAGGCCTTCACCCATCCCCAGAGCACAGGCCGCTGCTGGAAAGATGGCTGGGAAATCATTACATAGCTGATGACAACGGAAGGGTCCAGTTCTCTGCATGAATGGGTAATATGTGCAAGTTCGACGAATGAAAGTCAAGGATCACCCGAACACCAAAGCCAACTCCTACTAGTCACTGGCCTCTAGAAAGAGCAGCCTGGAAAATTTCTGTAGAGAGGAGGACAGGGTGGAGAATGAGTTCTATGCCCAGATGTGGATGGCATTATCCCAGCAGCCTCGGGCATTTTACATTGTGTAGCATCTCTGTACATGTTGGAGCAGGGAGATGTTTCATTTCCTTCCTTGTTACTTCAGGCCTGTCATCCATTTTAACAGTAAAACAGGACACATGTCAGAGTTCAAGAGAATTCCCCGGACACCAGTCTTCTCCATCCCACTTTCAGCAGCCAAGCTCCCAGGGTGATTTCTCTTGCCTAGGAATAGAAAGAGTCCAAGATTTTATAATGTCCTTTCTATTTTGATAGGAAAAGAGAATGAGAAGTCACTTAATTTTTGCCTTGTGGTTTAATGCTGAGTTGTTCATTTTTACCAAAGCAGCATTTGCTTATCAAGCACTAACAGTATTTTCTGAGGCATGATCCAATCATCGTTCATAAAATGCAGTTTATGGGTCAGCATTCTCTTAAAACAAGAAATATCAGAGTGCACAATGATAACTATTATTTCATGAAACTTGTTCATGAAATGTTATATGTATGTTTATACCAGGGTCACACTGTAAAATATGTTTCTCAAAGTAGGTTCTGGTGAGTCACAACTGAAAGCCATTGCCTGAGGGTTTCATCTTTGTTGGGGATGACCTGGTACCGGGTTTTGCAAAGTGAGGGTCTGGGATCAGGAGCATCCCCTGGGAGTTTGTTAAAAATTCATATTCTCACATGTACACATAACTCACACCCTGAATTAGAAGCTGGGTGGAGGATCATGAGGGGAATCCAGATTGTTCTGGTCTACACTCACATTGAGCACCACTGTTAAAGTACATCAAAGGACTGATTGCGATCATCAGTGAGGCATTAGAACCAAAGAGGACATGGCAAGCACAAATTGCAACTCTTGATAAACAGTGAGGCTCAAGAAGTCCACACACTATTTCATTTCATTCTCACAGTATTACTGTTCTCAATTTACAGACAGGAAGTTCAGGGAGATGAAGTTCTTTGTTCAGGATCACACGGCTAGTAACTGAGTGAGCCCAGATGTGAACCCAGGTATACTAGAGAAAATTAAAAGGAAGATGAATGAATAAAAGAGTCTCTCAAAGCAAATAAAATCCACTGCCTTGGTCAGTCCTTTTATTGATATCATGCAGGCCGCTGCACCCTGGCCCAGAAAATGGGTTTCAGAGAATTTTCCATAAATTAATAAATAGTCCTCTCTCCAAGAATGTTCCTGAAAATCACCAGTAAGTTGTAGATGTGTCATGGGTACCCACTATTTTAAAAATCTTGAGCCTTTTTTTTTTTTCTCAAGTTTTTAAGGGCAAATATTTGGGATTTTCATGTTGGTATCCTCTTAAAAGGAAGCATTCATTTGGGTGTTCCTCATAGTCAGGGCTTTTAAGAAAAGGAACATGTGACCAGATGGGAATGAGAGGTCAGAGAAGAGCAGCCATGGAAAGAGTTTGAGCAATATACTGGATTCCTGTAAAGCCACTGCCCTCCCAGGCAATCCTTATTCATTCTCCCAAAAAAGATGGAGCTTTCCCCTTAATTCCTTAATGCTGAAAAGGCTTAGTGGGAGCTTGTCACCAGGTAAGAAGGCAACCTCAACCTTGGCCCTAAATTTTCCAAGCTTTGGTTATTCACATGCCACTTTTATTATCTGCTTTATCTATTTACTTCTTGTATAAGAGTAAACTTATTCTGCGACAAAACTTTTTATCATCAAAACTTAAGTGGAAGATGAATATTGTTCTCAGAAGTGGAAGAAAACCTTCATAAACAAATACACTGAAAACAACTGATTTTTGTGGCTTGTCAAAGATTCAAAGCCTGAATGCTCTCTTTCCCCCCTCCCTTTCTCTCCCTTTCCTGCTTCTCTCCCTCTCCCTCTTTTCCAACACAAAGAACAACTATTAGAAAGGTGTTAAAGATAGAAGAGCACCGGGCACCTGACTGGTTCAGTCCACTGAGCAAGTGACTCTCTGTGTCATGAGTTTGAGCCCCATGTTGGGGGTAGTGGTTACTTAAAAAAAAAAAAAAAAAAAGAATAACACCAAATGAAGACTTCCATCTTGAGTAATAAGAAGTGATTGAAAGACAATAAAAAAGGAACCAAGAGGGGATATATGGGAACTCTGTACTTTCTGCTCAATGTCTCGTAAACCCCAAACTGTTCTAAAAAACAAAGTCTATAAATTTTTTAAGTGTATACATAAAAATAAAATTAAGAGCTTTAAACTGAAAAAAAAAAAAAAGGCAGATTAACACCCCACGCAAGTCAAGGTTATTTAATGCTGCATTCCCCATACTATGCCAAATCATCAGAAATTATTACCTAAAATTACCTCCCACAGTAACATTGGTCCATGGCCCACATTTTGTAATAAAACACTTCTTAGTCAAAGTCTAATTGTATGAAAAAATAAGAAAAAGTATTTGGTTGGGTGGTTTCCTACTGATGGTAGAATGAGGTCTGAATCCTTCACCTTTCTACCAAAGCCCTTCATGACCTGCCCCTCACATTCGTCTCTGCCCTTCTCCCATTGATCACACACTCCGGGCATTATGTCAAATTCTGTGCTCTTCCTGCATCTGGAATTTCCTTCCCCTCATCTTTGCCTATCAAATCTTATTCAAGATCACCCTGCAAAGGCACCATTCCTTTAAGTTGGCCCACACAGTCATGTGAAGGTTCCCTTGGCTATCCTTCTCTTGTGTGCCTACAGAGCTCTGTGTGCACAACCATTAGAACCGCCATCTTTTTGTTGGGTGTGGTGGACTTTTATGTCTGCCTATGGTTTCCAGCTAAACTACATGGCACCTGGTTAAATTATATTATCCAGATAAACAGGACAATTTTTTAGTGTAATTATGTTCCATGAAATATTTAACAGGGTATCCTGTATTTTTTATTTGCTATATCTGGCAACTTTATGTCTGTCTCCAATGAGACTCAGCTCCCTAAGGACAAAGGCTGTGGTTTTCCATCCTTGTGTGTGCAGTACTGAGGACATCACCAAGCACTTAGTGAAGGCTTGGTAACTATTGGATGGATGACTGCTACCCAGACACACACAGGAAACCCAAAGATTTCAGCTAAGATCAGGAATACATTTCTATTTCTACTTGGAAATGCAGGTTTGGAAGGAGGAAAGACAATGTGCTCACATTTAATTCATAATCCATAAACTAGACCTGTCAGAAGGAGCAAAACATGTCTGCATTATTCTCTATCTTGTCTTTAACACGTATAATAACAAGTCACACACTGCAGGGCTTCTATATACTTTACAAGTCCATAATCTGCTCCCACACAAATCACATTATGAGGGTGAGATGTTGGTGTACTGAATCCAAAACCAGGCAGAATAAATAGTAGCAGCAGCCAAGAACAAATCTACTCTGTGTTGGGGCCAGTTCTGTCTCTATTAATCAGGTTGACAATCACCATGCTTTGCTGTAAAGCTTTCTTGTGAGGGCAGTGTGCAGTGATGGAAGGATCACAGGCTCTGAAGTCAGACAGACTTGGGTTTGCACTTATGACTCAGGCACTGCAAAGCTGGAAGCCTCTCTGGGGCTCAGTTTTCTCATCAGTAAATCGGGTTATAATAGAACCTCCCAAAGGTCAATGCGAGTATTAAGTAGAATGATGTACATGCTGTGTTTTGTATGGTATCTATCCATAGCAAGTATTCAAGGGTGTTAATGATGGTGGTAAGGATGATTTTGCTTTTCCTGCTGCTGTTGCAGCCAGATTATAATCTCTTTGAGCATGTGAACATATGCTTTATTTATTTTTAATTTTTGACTTCTTTTTCATTCTCCAAGGGGCTCTAGTAAAATGCGCAATAAAGAGTAGTCGTCTTTTAGACTTCCAAAGACTGAAGTGTTAGAAATGTTCAGTGTTTCAGTGCCTTTCATAAAGCTGATGACATTTAACCACAGTTGGTTGGATAAGACCAAAAATTATCCTTTGGAGATGACTGGTGGATTGTACACTATCTTTCATAAATCACTGATAGACTAAATCTGGGTAGATAAGAAACACTAGCCACTTCCTTCTTAAAATAGTAAAGAACAGTTTTCACATAAAAACTGTTCTTCCCACATTTTTCACCAAGATGTTCTATTGGCTATGTGCCCTAATCACAGGCATCCACCTTGGGTAACATATCTCCATGAGGTGATGCTCGCCCTCCTCACCACCTGCTCAGGAAAAGAGTTCAGAATGATTGCTAATGTACTCTCGGCAAATGAATACTCATCAGATAGAAGTCATTCACTAGTCTTTGTCCTTATTTGTTCCTAGCTTAATTTAACTGCAGTCATTATTAAACTTCTATTTCTGTATTAAAATATCTTCACTTAAATCTAGCAAAGTCCTTGTTGGCACCTGCTTTTATAACCATGTCACCTCCCCGACCCCACCCCCTACCACCAAGTCTTCTTGGAGCTCTGTGGCTTTAGACAGTTTACCTGGTATATAATTTTTTTCATCTGTACAATGAGAAAGTTGGAACTCTAAGCTTCCTTACAGCTCCGTATCCTTAGGACCCCATCCCCCTCTGCCTTATTACATCTCTTTTAATTGAGCCAGGATGTCCCCCATGCTAAGTCTCAGTCTAGGAAAGGCTACATTGGTCAAAGTATTTTTTTCTGATCATTTTCACATTCATTTCTAGGTCAGCTCAAATGTGTACTCAAACTGATTACGGTAAAAAGGATCCAAAGGTGGAGGTTTAGCTCTAATTAACCAGAAAGTCCACTGACCACTCTTTCACAAGGCTTGGGGATCAAAAGGGGCCTGACACCTAGAAAACATACAGTGATTGTTGTGTCATTGCTGCTACTGTTGGTATCACTGCAATGGGGAAAATTAATATATTGGAATTATCCCATCCTTGTGTATGCCGTTGATTGGGCCTGGGAATGCCATCCCTCTGGCCACTCTTTTGTGCAAAAAAAAAAAAGCCAAGATACAGGAAGAGAGAGAGAATTAGCTAAGGCTAGCGGCATGGATTGGTCCATGTGCCAAAATGAGAGAGCAGAGTTAGATCTTCCCAACTTTTCTCTGTTTTTTACTCACTCACCCCAGGTTGGTAGTTTGTATGGGGAGCTTGTCCATGTTGAATAATTTAAAGGACTCCAGATGCCTTGAATTACACCAATCGTTATTCATTTCCTTATGGTTAACAGTATCCTCTGCCAGTGGTCTTTAAAATGCAAATATACCCAGGTGGTAACACATAAAATTCCTAAGTAACACTTTTTTTTTTTTTTTTAAGGTAAGTTCCTTGGGGGGAAAAAGGAAAGTAAGAAACATCCTGAGAACAGTTCAAAGTTAGAGATCAGGCAGAGGGAGGGTGGTGGTGATGTGGGTAGAGAAAAGGATGCTAGCAGGGGGGACAGGATTCTAGAAAGGTGGGACAGGGGACAGAACACACATTCCCACTGGCTTTCTGCTTTCATCTCTGGGCTAAGCACCACCCACCCACCTCTTGCCACTCCTGGGATGCTAAGAGTCTGGGAATTCCTTTGGGAGCCAGATTGGCCACATGCAGATCAGAGTGGCTCTGTGCCTGTGGCAGTTGTGACTTCTGACAGCATCTCAATGCCCTGTCTTCAGGAGACCTGGAAGAAACAGCCCTAGGATACTTGGTGATGAGTCTAACTCTAAGGATATCATTGAGGACATTGCAAATCACACTATGACAGGATAATGATTATTCTTCTTGAGAGCAGCTGGTTTCTACTCTGTGGGCACTGTGAACCTTGAAGCTGAGCAGGATTCCTCTAGTGGATGCTGTAATGTCCCTCAGATCCCCTACACCAAGTGAATTCCTCTAGTGGATGCTGTAATATCCCTCAGATCCCCTTCACCAAGTGAAGGTCCCCACCTCTCAGTTGTTGTGACTATTGGCTGATGATGGCTTCCAGCTGCCTCGCTTCTTCTGAGGATTACCCTTGGCTGATGAAAACCCCTTGCCCAAGAGGTTATGACCCCTCTAAAAGCAGCCCATAGTCAATGACTAGCTAATTGGGTGACACAGAAGGCCTCTTTCCTCAAGAGAGTAAAACCGTGATGGGCTTATGCTTCAGAACCCACTTCCTATGGATCAGCTAGAGGCTAGTCTTGACTTGAGACCCTGCTTATAGCTCTGTTCCTTCCCTCTCCTGCTTCACTCCCTCCCTTACAGGCTTTTTGGAAAGAGCACTTCTCAGTAAATTATGTAAACCCCAATACTTCTCTTTGGCTCTGCTTCTATGAACTTGACTCTTGGACATTCTACTTTATTGTATCTGAGACACTACCAACTGTGAGACTATTATTTTACATATCACCAAGAAAGAAAAGATGCTGACAATTCATACATGACACATAAGATGTGTATTTAGTTGTAAGACACGTCATAATTTCAATGAAAAAAATGTGCATCTTTGAATTAAATATGGTATGTTTAATATATATGATCTCAGTACATTGCATACATCTCTCTATGCCACATGTTTACACATAGGCAAATAAACTTTGTTTCAACTATCTTTCTATACATACTAATTTACAAGTCTGGAGAACCATTGCTATGGTCTGAGTGTTGGTGTCCCCTTCCAAATTCGTATATTGAAATACCATTACCAAAGGTGGGTCCTTTGAGAGGTGACTAGGTCCTGAGGGTAGAGCACTCATAGAAGGGACCCCACAGAGCTCCCAGCTCCTTTCACCATGTGAGAATAGAAGTCTGCCCCCGAGAAGAGGGCCCTCACCCAGCCATGCCTGCGCCCTGATCTCCAACTTCCAGCCTCCAGAACTGTGAGCAATAAATTTCTGTTGTTTACAAGCCACCCCATCTGGGGAATTTTGTGATAGCAGCCCAAACAGACTGAGACATCCTAGTACCATATCTAAATTCAGTTTTAAATCTCTCTTATTTATAGCTAAGTTTCATCATATGCTGAGCCAGAGCAAGCAACGAGATCTGTTTTAAATAGTAGGGGAAATAATTGTACATTATACAGTATAGCTGCTTATCAAGGGCTTCCAGAAAAATTATTCTCACCCATAGAGAATGAATCAGACTTTGAGACAGTTTCAGATTTACTGAAATAGAGCTAGGGAACAATATAGGACAATGAGACTCTGGGAGAATATCACTGCTTTCAGGATGAAGACTTAAATCCTAACATGGCTACAGGGCTCTGCATGATCTTACCCCAACCTACTTCTCTACCTTCCTCCCAGAACACTCTGGCCCCCATCTGTGTGTGCATGTGTGAACACGCACACACACTCACTGTAGCCACTCTGGCTTCTTTCTAGTTTGAGAAGGTGCTAACCTCTTCCCCACCACAAGGCCTTTTTCACATGTTTC
Organism: Phoca vitulina; assembly: GCF_004348235.1. Classification (NCBI taxonomy): domain Eukaryota; kingdom Metazoa; phylum Chordata; class Mammalia; order Carnivora; family Phocidae; genus Phoca; species Phoca vitulina. The sequence continues at coordinate 11,291,078 of NW_022589724.1, read as the reverse complement.
CTCTTGCTGGGATGTTCTTCCCTCCCACCTTTTTGCCTATTTACCTTTACTCAAAGGAGTCTTCTTCCAGGAAGCCTTCTCTGATTTCCCAGATTGAAAAGGGGCCCCTTGGGGTGCTTGGATGGCTCAGTCAGTTGAGTGTCCGACTCTTGATTTTGGCTCAGGTTGTGATCTCAGGGTCATTGGATCAAGCCTGAGTCAGGCTCTGCACTCAGCAGGGAGTCTAATGCTCCCTCTGCCTACCCCTGCTCATGCTCACTCTAGCACACTCTCTCTAATAAATAAATAAAATCTTTAAAAAAAAAAAAAGGAAAAGGGGCCCCTCATTTTATATTTAAATAGCACTCTATGGTTCTCCTTTCTGTTACCGCATGTGGCAACTTTCCATTTATTCCTGTTATGTAATTAAGACCTAGTCCCTTATTAAGTTATGCACTCCGTGAGGGTAGCTCCAAGTCCTTGCTCACTGCTGGACCTGTCCCCAATATATGGGGCACCCAATGACTCAGTTGGTTGGCTAATTGGAGTAAATCACAATAGCCTTCCTTGATCAGCTGCATGAGTACCAAAGAATAGTATAGTACGAGGGTTACCTGAGTGTTTAGACCTTAAATCAACTGCACAGTTCAGGAGAAAATCCTGGCTCTGCCACTTACTAGCTGTGGGGTTTGCAGCAACTTAATTCACATGATTGTGTCTCAGCTTTCTCATCTATAAAGTGAGCATAATAATTTGTATTTTATCGACTCCAAGTGGCCCTTGATTGTAAGACACCTCGTATACGATTGAAGAAAAACCTACCAATTAAGCTAGAACCCAATGTTTTCTTATCACTGAGGCTTTTTCCAAGCAAAACCAGCCCCTGTTCCATCGTAGGATGAGCCAAGCAGCATTTCCCAAAGAAGCTCTCCCCTATGCATGCCTCACCTGCTCCCTCCCCTATCTGGGAGACTTTCTTTCCTGTCACTGGCACCCATTCTGCAAGATGATCTTAGCAGCAGATGTCAACAGAATGTTTCAAGCAAGAACCAGGAAGCTGTTACAAATAACAAATAACTCAACACATGCAGTAGCAATGCTCATAATTCAACTGAAATGCTGAAAACATAAACAGCCATGCCCAAGTGTGTATTGTAGACAATGTCCCCATCACTACCATACCCTGCAGACTGCACCCAGGAGAGACCATGGCTTCTAAGACACCCCTCAATTCCAGAGAAGTTAAGATGTGAAAAGAGGTACCTCGGCAAATTGTTGATTGATTGATTGATTGCATTCTGTGCTGCTTTTATTTTATGAAAAAGCTCATTTCAAATCTATGTGAAACTAAGCGGAACACAGAGTCTTAGTGAAGGAGGTCTGGTGGTCTCATTTACAAAAAACATATGGCCTCTGTCCTTTGGCCTTCCAGTTCCAGGAAGGGCACTTCAAACAGCTTCGCATTTGCATGGTTTGTGCCAGATCCCAGGAACAGCTGCTGGCGTCCATTATTGGATGTCCTTCAGCCACCAGAGTATTGGGTCTCTTCAGCAGGTCATTCCTTGGTAAAGAAATCATTTCCACAAATGCTCCATCCCCTGGTTTTGGCTTAGGACTTAAACGTTTTCAGCCTCATCTCCATTAGTAGTTCTTGTCACCATGTGTGATCAGTACAGTGTGACAGACCTGGATCCATCCTTTCAGCAAGGTCACCTTCACAGCCAGTGTCTTCCTCAAGCTCCTGAAGAGAAGCTGCAGATTCTGGGCTTCCATCGTCAGCTATGACACCTGCGGGGAGTTCAAGGCATAAGCCTCCCCACTGGTGGCTGGAACGGCTTTGCCGGATACATTCATCACGAAGAGTGAGTTCTTCGCAGCCATGGAACCACCCCACACCACCAGCTGACTGTCCTCTCCTGGTGTGTGTTTCACGGTGTCCCAGCCTCTTGCTGTACCAGTAAGGAGCCATGTGAGTTGTTTTTCCCAAGCTTGACCCATTTTCCTTCTGAAATGAACTCCCCTGAAATAATAGACTGGTGGGTATTTTGAGACCAAGCCATCAGTTCTTGGTTTTTCATTTTCACACTAGTCGGTCTTTATAGTCTTCGGACAGGAAGTTCATGCCCCAGGTGCGGGGTTCGGGGAAGGGTATGCCTTTGGGAACGGGGACAAGGGAAGAGACGACAAGGCTGAGGCAGCAGTCTGAGGAGATGCAGTACTTCTGCTTTGAGATCTTAGGTTGTTTGAGAAGTGTGTTAGCATATAGGAAGCGGAGGGCGTATTCGTGTGAAATCCTGGGCAGGCAATAACGAATCGTGATACTATGGCCTCTGCCAAGCAGTCTGTTAGCCAGTGTCCTTCCCTTGGGCCCCTTGGGAAGTACGAGGCCAGCTAACCTTGCACGGACTCAGACTCAGCACAGCCCTCGGGCGAACCCATCCTTTCATTCACTGTAGCAATGGAAACAATCAAGAGCCGGGAGAAATTCAGGCTTTTTCAATTTTGTGGTCTTTGGAATTACAGCTCCCCACAAGAACTCTAAGTAAGGGCCGTAACGGCCAGGATTTTCGTCTGCTCGTTCCCTGCCGTAATCCCAGTAGCCAGGACAGTGCTTGGCACTTAGCAGGTACTTTGTAGGCTTAGTTGAATGAATGGGCGAAGAACCCCTTAGATATTTACTAGAGTTTAACTATGGTGATATGAGCAGGATGTGACTCATAGCTGAGTCAAATGTAAAAAAGGCTTTAGTCCTCTGCGGTCCCCTTTTCTATGGCAGCCTTTAAAATATTGCAGTTTTATGGGGCAATTTTAATGGAAATAAACCTAGTAAGTTAAAGTTATATAATTAATTCTATTCAGCCTTCATTGTAATTACTTACTGATCTGAGCCTGCTCGTGGAACACCTGGCGAACAGTGAAAGAAAAACAGCAGCAGGTGTTTGGACTTAGTTCGTGCTTGCTAACTAATTAGATGAGGATTTTTCCCCTGGAAATCCTAAGCAGTTTTCATCTGGTTCAAAAATTGAAAGTTGGAACCCAGGGGCCTCAGCCAACTGTTTATCCTTTCTTGCTTCTGGACTAGAAGACATTCTTTTTTTTTTTTTAAGATTTTATTTATTTATTTGACAGAGAGAGAGACAGCGAGAGAGGGAACACAAGCAGGGGGAGTGGGAGAGGGAGAAGCAGGCTTCCCGCGGAGCAGGGAGCCTGATGCGGGGCTCGATCCCCAGGACCCTGGGATCATGACCTGAGCTGAAGGCAGACGCTTAATGACTGAGCCACCCAGGCGCCCCTGGACTAGAAGACATTCTGTCATCAAGATGCTTTTACACAGGACTGATCTTATGCATTAGAAGTCAGTTTTGTAGTTTGCCTCAGCCTTCTGATGATGCCAGATCTTACGCAGTGCATCCAGAGCACCACCTGGAATCAGGCTGTCATGGGTCAGGTTGCAACTCTGCCATTTACTAACGGTGTGACCTTGAGCGTGTTACTTAACCTTTCTGTGCTCCAGTTTCGAAATCTGTAAAATGGGGATAATGATAGTATTTACCTCACTAGATTATCATGAGGATTAAGCAAATAAACAATGCCTTGGACGTGATAAGTGCCATGTGTTTTTCAAATAAATCCTTAAAGTTAACTGTCATTTCCAATATGTTAGTTCCCAATAAAATTTTTGTCAATAATTGATTATATGATAACTTGGGCATATGATGGGAGTTATTATGAAAAGATTGATATATGTGCCTCATAAAAATTAAGAAGGTAGCTCCTAAATAAAGGTGTGCTGTGGTCAAGCGTTGTTTCGGTGGAGTGTGTCGGCTAAGGCTTTTGACAGCGTGCGAGCGAAATTCACTCTGGTTACCTGACACAAAACCACTGGGGAGGCCTCCAGAATCAAGCCTCAGAAAGGACTGGAATCAGGCATTTCCAGGGATATCAAGAGCCTGGACCCATGAATGGTCCCTTTAGGAGTGATTCCAGTGAGTCTCCCTCTTGCATCACTCCCTAGAGAGCTACGTTCTTTGAGAGAGTTTGGTCTGAAGTCACATGCCCACCCTTGGGCCTCAGGGTAGGAGCAGATGTGGCACCTGGATGACTGGTCCCAACAGGATGACACGAAATGGGGGGGAGAGAGTATCCTAAAGAAAAGCCGGGTGTCATCACCCGAAGAAGGGGGGAGGGTTGCTAGGCAGGCCAAAGAAGCAGCTGTCCACCTCATGAAGAAAGAAAGAGGGTGGGAAATGTTTTCCGAAATCTTGCTTATGTTTGTATTGCTGGCCCTTCCAGGAATTTAAATGTTTCTCTCTTCAGAGGGTACTCCCCGAGAGGCTGGCTCATCCTCAGGGCATTCATGCAAAAAGAGCAAGAATCTGGCACTAATCATAAACCGCTTCTCTCCCTGGCTTAATGAAGCTGCTCTCTAGTTGTTTGTGTTGCATTAATTTAAATACTAATCTTTGCCTCACAATTTCATAATAGCAATAATTTCTAGTTCAATCAAAACACATTATGCTGAACTTTCAGAATTCAACAAATAACAAGCTTACAAAACTGGCTCGCATATTCATGAATCCTTCTTTTTCAGTTGGGTTGTTTTTGGCTATAAGTACGAGAACCCCCAACTTGATGTTGCTTAAGCCAAACAAAAATGTCTTGGTGCCCAGAACTGAATGTCCAGTTGTAGGACAGGCGTCAGGGGACTTAATCCAGTGGTTCCAACTTGACTTCTCTGCGAGTGCCATGAGGCTTTCTGCTTTTCTTTTCTCTGTTCTTTATCTCAGGCTGGAAGCAAGATGGTGCAGGATTTTCAGACCTCTCCAGCACCCAAAACAATAACCGGAGGAAGATGAGATCATTTTTTACCGTAAGTCTCAGGAATAAGGTAACTTTCCCTAGAATCTTCTAGTGCTTTCCTCTCATCTCCTTGGTCCAGACTGGATCACATGGCCAATCCTGCAAAAGTCCTTGTGGCCAAGAGGATACCCTATGCTAACTGGCTTAGATCTGGGTTCTTGAACCAGTCACTGGCAAAGAGAATTATATTATCCTGCCTGGCCCCCAACTCACCGGCCATTAGACAATGAGAAAGAGGAGGAATTTATGTTAAAGAAAAATAGAGTAGGCATGGATCTTTTTTCTCCCCCAGTATCTGAACCTCACTACCGCCCCACTCCATGTCTGAGGAATTTAAGACTTAGTGGAAGACAGAGGCCACTTTCCACAAACAGTGGAGACACCATCAGCTCTCTGACCTTCCTCCAAGGCGGAGCAGGGGCATGGAACAGAGGCTCTGCCGATCACACGTAACTGTTTCAGTGAGGTTCATTTTGGAACCCGTGAGGCCAAGAGCCAGTAATGGCCTGAAAAATCTGTTTGAGTGGTTATGGTAGCTGGTTTCCAAGGACAGCAGTGGCAACAGCACATACATTTAGTAGAGGGGTGCCAGGTTCAGCAAATGAGAGTACAATTACATTTGAATTTCAGATTAAAAAAAACAAATAATTTTTAGTATAATTTTTTCAGTATATTTCAAATATTGCATGGGACATAGTTATACTTTTAAAAACTCATGCATTCTTGCCATCAAAAGGAATAAGATCTTGCCATTTGCAACGACGTGGATGGAACTGGAGGGTATTATGCTGAGCGAAATAAGTCAAACAGAGAAAGACATGTATCATATGACCTCACTGATATGAGGAATTCTTAATCTCAGGAAACAAACTGAGGGTTGCTGGAGTGGGGGGTGGGGTGGGAGGGATGGGGTGACTGGGTGATGGACACTGGGGAGGGTATGTGTTCTGGTAAGCGCTGTGAATTGTGCAGGACTGTTGAATCTCAGATCTGTACCTCTGAAACAAATAATGCAATATATGTTAAGAAAGAAAAAAAGAAGAAGAATGTAGCAGGAGGGGAAGAATGAAGGGGGGGAAATCGGAGGGGGAGAAGAACCATGAGAGACGATGGACTCTGAAAAACAAACTGAGGGTTCTAGAGGGGAGGGGGTTGGGAGGATGGGTTAGCCTGGTGATGGGTATTGAGGAGGGCACGTTCTGCATGGAGCACTGGGTGTTATGCACAAACAATGAATCATGGAACACTATATCTAAAACTAATGATGTAATGTATGGGGATTAACATAACAATAAAAAAATTAAAAAAAAATTAAAAAAAAAAACTCATGCATTCTTTCCTTAAAATTCAAACTTAACTAGGCATCCTGTTTTATCCAACTATAATCCGGTGGCATCGGAGTGTTCAGTGGCAATGGCAAGAGGGTCCTCAACCAGACTGGGTTTGTGGCTGGTTTTGGGCTGTGGTCCATGCTGCTACCCCCACCCCCCTTGCTCCTGCTCAGTTTCCAAGCCGCCTTCTGCATCATTACCAGAAATTCTGTGAGAATCAATCGTATAGCGTAAGTTTCAGTTGCTTGCAACTGTGGACTAGTATCACACAAACCTCAACATCCATTACAAAAATTTGAAACTGTCCTTTAGCATTGATATCAGGATGAGAGACAAAGAGGAAAAGGAACATTTTTAAAGCAGAAACAGCATGGTACTGCCTTCTGAAGTCTGGGCTCTAAGGAACTAGGGTTTGTTTTTTTTTTTAGAAGCTTCTGCTTTATCAGTGGCTTAAGGAATTTCACAAAATGCCTCCTGCTTTGACTGACCTAGCGTGAAATGGAAACAATCCTGGAATGTTAGATGAATTAAAAATTAAGGATTACAAAATTTTGGCATAGACAATCTCTTTCCCTTATTATAGGGACTCTTCCTTTCCTTTAGCCTATTGTGACTGATACAACTAAATTCTTCTCATATAAACAATCACCCTATTATTAAGTTTAATAATATGAATACATTGAAAACCTGTAACATGAAAAGCATTATTAATACTTTTTGGCTCCTACATTCTATTGTATTCCTAGTAACCTTCTTACTTTCCCAGAACATGTTTCCTCTTGGGGATCAGGGGCCGATGCTAATTTCCTGCTTGTCATTGGGTCATATAATGAAGCAATTTAACTACACTAATGGTTATAAACTGGAAACACTGCCCTTCTTTCTTCTCTAGATATGAAAGAAGCATCTTGGTTCCAGATCATGAAATTTGTATCTCGCACACATGCCGGGGGATACTGGGTCTCTTGGGCTACTGGCTTATTAAGTGATGATAAAGGTTGTTGAACTTGGTGTTTAGATGCTGGACACAGCCTCCCTGGCCTTTTCCAGCTTATTCCCTCGCAGCTGGAGCTGCTGTCATGGCTCTAGAAGCCGAATCTGAAGCAAAGATTCTCTTAACAATTGATCATTTTAGACATGCACAGACCACAAAAGGGGTGGGGAGTTTTTGGTGTGTGTTTTTTTTTTTTTTTTGTACCCAGGGTCCATCCCTCTTTTTTGCAGAGAGAAATACAGCCCCCACAATAGGAAATTTAAGAGGGACAGTAAAATCACAGCCTGCCATCCTAAAGAAGCTGAGTGGTCCCTGAAGATTCCTTCTATGGGATCCTATTTCTCATTGTCCCAGTCTAGCCAAAGTGGTGGAGCATGTGACCTTGGCCTGGTCCCATATGTGATCATAATGACTAGTCCTCTCAACCACAACCAAGGGGACACAATAAAACCTGGACTGGGGATCCTGAGGAAGGAAAAAATTTGCCCTTTTTCCCTGGATTTGAAGTGATAGTAATTTAGGTTTGGAACTGCAACAACCAAACTGCTACCACAGTAAAGAGGCTTGTATGAAAATAGGGCGAAGCAGAAGTTGTAGACCTGAAGATAAGAGAAACTAGGTCCTGGTGACATCCCTTGACCTCCTTCGTTTCTATGCCAGACCTACCCCTAGAATTGCCAAAGTCCTCTTTCTAGGTCAGTTTGGTTCCTGTCACTTGGAATAGACGGAGTTCTAATTGATACGGTGGGGTCCGTCCCCCCCTCCACCCGCACTTGCAAATGTGAGACTGTCCAGAATGAACAACACTCACAGCCAGGCCTGGGACCATGGCCTGGGACTTCTGGGTCACTATTAGGCAGAGTCTCATCCAGGATCTCCTGCTGTAGACCATGTAACTTCAGACAGGTCGTCCCTCTTGGGTGTCTCTGTCTCCTCCCCATTAGAATATTCCTACCCGCCCTAGTGACTCCCATTGCCATTGTGGGGTAGCAGTAGGGAAGGAACTGATACCCCAAAGCACTTGCTACAGTGTTATTCTGCAATAACACGGCAGTAGTCTACTTGCTTTCCAAGCAGCCTGGGGAGCTTCATCCACAGAAGCAACTCTGGGACCACACTTTATTGTTTTTGTTTTTTCCTGAAGGACATGATGTGTTCCAAACCCAGAGAGTTTACAGATAGATTAGCTTTTTATTCAGCCACCTTGCAGGTCATGCTTTGTTTCATTATGTGTTTGGTGGTCAAACCACATTTTCTATCAAGAGCCCATGATGTGTTCTAAAACCAGAGAGTTTACACGATAGATTACCTTCTTATTCAGCCACCTTGCAGGTCATGTTTTGTTTCATTACGTGTTTGGGGTCAAACCACATTTTCTACTAAGAGCTCATGGCTTGTCTTTATGTGGGAATGGTTAAAAGTTAAATGTGATTATATCTGTTTGGGGTCTATGAATAATTTTGATAATAATGTTCAATACGTGTTATTTCATAAAATCCTGCCCTCAACTCAGGATTAAATGGAATTGACTCACTGGTCTGTTTGGTCTGTTTGAGCAGAGGTAGGACAGCGCTAGAGGACATGTTTCAGTTATCAGATTTCTAATAGTTTTCCAAATGTGCTCCTGAGAAAAGGACCAAGTGTGAGTGACACTACAATAAATGTCCTGTGAATTAGAAAAGTGAAAAATCAAAGAGGAGAGAAAGCTCAATGTCTCTACAGTTGTTTTAAGAATTGTGTTAACATGGTAATGATGCCATAACCTGCCAGTTTCGTATTAGAAAAAGTATTTGCTGGTTTCTACAATCATCAAGAAACAAGACAGAAAGGGTCCTGAAGTAAGTGGAGATGAAACCCCAATATCTCAGTCTTTGTATTTCCACAAGGAAATTTTGGCTCCCAAGAAGGTCTAATTATAGCTGCACATCTGTTTTCCAATCCAGCATTTTTAGGAACAAAACTGATGTTTTGATCTTCATGGGTCTGACTCCTGTGTCCTCTTTCATGAGTTTGGAGTTGATCCCAAAGTGGGAACATTTTGGAGAGAGAAACTGAGGGAAGCATGATCCTGTGGCCATGGTCAGCATTCATGTTTTATTCAGGGGATGATGAAAAGATCATTGAAGGGTTTCAAGTAGAGTGATGTGCTCAGATTTTCATACTGTTGTGTGAAGAATGGCGTATAGAGAGCAAGAATGGTGGAAGGGAGATAGGTTACGAGGGTATGGCTGTGGTCCAGGTAAGGGATGGAGTGGTCGGAACCAGGAAGGTAGCAGTGGAAGGAGAAATAAAGAAACTCCAAGTGCTTTATTGGAGTAAAGATATCCTTTATGAGCAAAATAAAGATCACTTCGCATTTGGTGTACATTTACTTACAATGATACATTTTTAAGTTTTATTGTCTCTTCAGTTCCCCTTTATTTCTGATAAAGACTAATTCAAGGACTTACCCCTGCTTCCCTGGGAGAGAGTCATGATAGAACATGCTTCACAAACATGTGCCAAGTTACAATGATAAACAAAAGGTAAAGGCCAATATCATGTAACAGTCTGACTGATAATGTGTTTACGTCCTGGCTTATGACATTTTGACCGTACCCTCAAAATTGCTGTATCATAATAATCTTGAATGTGCTTATTGGACCATTTAATTACTTCTTTGTAGTCAAGTGATATCTAAATGGTTCTAGGATTTGACATCCTGTACAGCCATGTATTTCAACTGAACACTTCTTTTATGTGTTAAGGATCCAACCATGTACAACTCTTTTATGGGGTCAGTTTCGTTTCCTTAAAGTTTACCTGTTTGTAAGAATAATTGTGCGTAGTTGGATTGTTCATAGAGCACTGCTGAATGACCTGGCATACCATACTTAGGTAAGGAGCAGATCATAAAAAATACGTACTTCCTGGTTGATTTGTGGTTACAGATTAGCAAGTTGTCCTCCCCACAAGAGTCAGGATCACCCTTGGTTAATGGCATTGGACAAAGATATTCTACTCCCATTAGCTTACACGTTTTGGAGAGAGAAGTTTTCCGAAGTAAAATTACAGGAACTGGATTCACCTGGCTTCTGTGAAAAGGGTTTTATTTCTTTTTCTTTCCTTTTTTTTTTAGAATTTGCAGAACATATTTATTTATATAAGATGATTTTGTGAAGTCAGAATAGATATCCTTATCCCAATTTTGTTTTATACTTCAATGGCTTTTAGTATATTCACAAAGTTGCATGATCATCCTATTATCTAATTCCAGAACATATTCAAGACTTAAAAAAAAACAAAAAAACAAAACAAAACAAAAAACAAAAAAACACCATCCATACCCCTTGGGAGTTCCCCCAGCTCCTAGAAACCACTCACTTACTAGCTCTATGGATTTGCTTATTCTGGACATTTCAGACAAATGGAATCATTCAATATGTAGCCTTTTCTGGCTGGCTTCTTTCTCTGGGCATGTTTTCAAGGTTCATCTATATTGTGGCATGCATCATAACTTTACTCCATTTTATGGCCAAATAATATTCCATTGTGTGGATACACTACATTTTGTTATCCATCAGTTGGTGGACATTTGGGTTGTTCCTACATTTTAGCTATAAAGAATAATGCCACTATGAACATTCATGTATGTGCAAGTTTTGGTGTGCACGTGTATTATCAACTTTGTTGCGTATACACCTAGAAGTGGAATTGCTAGATCATATGGTAACTCTATGTTTAACTTATGAGGAATTGCCAAACTGTTTTTCATAGCAACTGTGCCATTTTCATTCCCACCAGCAGTGTGTGAGCCTTCCAGTCTCCCCACGTCCTCACCAACACTCGTTCTTGTCTTTTATATAGCAGTCTTAGTGCGTGTAGTTTGTCCTAGTAGTTTTGATTTGTATTTCCCTAATGATTAATGATATTGAACATATTTTCTTGTGCTTATTGCCCATTTGTATATCTCCTTTGGAGAAATGTCTATTCGAATGCTTTGCCAATTTTTTTAATGAGTTGTTTTTTCACTGTTGAGTTGTAAGAGTTCTTTATATATTCTAAAATGAGGTCCCTTCTCATATATATGATTTACAAATATTTTTCTCCACTCTGTAGGTTATCTTTTCACTTTCTTGGGTGTCCTTTGAGGCACAATTTTTTTTTTAAATTTTGATGAAATCCAATTTATCTCATCTTTTTGGTTGATTGTTCTTTTGGTGTCATACCTATGAAATCATGGCCTAATCCAAGGACACAGAAATTTATGTTTCCTTCTAATAGTTTTATAGTTTTAGTTCTTACATTTAGATCTTTGATCCATTTTGAGTGAATATTTGTGAATTGTGTAAGATATGGGTCCAACCTCATTCTTTTTGCATGTGGATATGCAATTGTCCCTAGCACCATTTATTGAAGATACTATCCTTTTCCTTTGGATGGGCTTGTACTCTTGTTGAAAATCAACTCAACATAAATTAAAAAACCCATGTTTATTTCTGGACTCTCAATTCTGTCCTATTGATCTATATGTCTGTCTTTATGCAAGTACCACACTGTTTTGAATATTGTAGCTTTGTAGTGAGTTTTGAAATTAGAAAGTGTAAGTCCTCCAACTTTGTTCTTTTCAAGATTGTTTTGGCTATTTCATGTCCCTTGGATTTCCACATAAACTTTAGGAACAGCTTGTCTACCTCAGCAAAAAAAGGCACCCGGGATTTTGACAGGGATTTTATTCAATCTATAGATCAATTGGGGAAGTATTAACACCTTAATAATATTGTCTTCCAGTCCATAAACATGGGCTGTCTTTCCATTTATTTAACACTTTAATTCCTTTTAATGAGGTTTTGCAATTTTCGTTGTACAAGTCTTATATTTCTTTTATTAAATTTACATACAAGTAATTCATTCTTTTTGAATTTTGTATGTTGAATCAAATCCTACATCCTTGCTAAACTTGCTTATTCTAATAGTCTTTAGGATCTTTGGGAGTTTCTATATATAAGACCGTGTCATCTGCCAAGAGAGTTTTACTTCTTCCTTTCCAATCCAGATGCCTTTTATTTGTTTTTCTTAATTGCTCTGGCTAGGAACCCACAGTACAATGTTGAATAGAATCAGTGTGCATTTGGTGTGACCAGATGACCTCTTTGAACCTTAATTTTCTTCTCTGTACGATGGGAAGAATAGTACCTATTTCCTAAGGGCTGTTGAAAAGAATGATGCAAGATACCTTGCTCCAGACTTGGCACTTAATGACTGTTCCACATGTGTATAGTTATTCCCTTTCCTTTGATTATCTCCTCTACTATAGTATTTTGAGCTCCCTATTTTATATCACATACCATGTTCCTATCTCAACTCTCTTGCTGGACAGTCTTCAAGCCCCCCGCTCCCCACACCAAGGACTGTTATTACTTATTTATTTAATTTCAGTATATATGACATGCAATGTCACATCAGTGTCAGGTGTACAACAGTGATTCCACAACTCCATACATCATGACCTGCTTACCACAAGTGTAGTTGCCATCTGTTACCATGCAATGCTATTATAATATTATTGACTATATTCCCTATGCTGTGCCCTTTATTCCTTGTGACTCATTCATTCCATAACTGGAAGCCTGGATCTGCCACTCCCCTTCACCCGTTTTGCCCATCCGTCCAAACTCCTCTGCTCTGGCAACCATCAGTTTGTTCTCTGTATGTATAGGTCTGATTCTGCTTTTTGTTTATTCACTTGTTGTGTTTTTTAGATTCCACATATAAGTGAAATCATATGGAATGTCCAACAGTCTCTGTCTGACTTATTTCACTTAGCATAAGATGGACCCTCTGGGTCCATCTGTGTTGTTGCAAATGGCAAGGTCTCATCCTTTATTATGGCTGAGTAATATTACATTGTGTGCATATGTGTATGTGTGTGTGTGTACATTTTTTAAATTAATTCATCTACCCATGGGCACTTGGGCTGCTTCCATATCTTGGCTATTAGAATTAATGGGGCAGGGGCGCCTGGGTGGCTCAGTCGTTAAGCGTCTGCCTTCGGCTCAGGTCATGGTCCCAGGGTCCTGGGATCGAGCCCCGCATCGGGCCCTGCTCAGCAGGAAGCCTGCTTCTCCCTCTCCCACTCCCCTTGCTTGTGTTCCCTCTCTCGCTGTATCTCTCAAATAAAGAAATAAAATCTTTTAAAAAAAAAAAAAAAAAAAAAAAGAATTAATGGGGCAATAAACAGAGAAGTGCATATATCTTTTCAAATTAGTGTTTTCATTTTCTTTGGGTAAATACCTAGCAGTGGAATTACTGGATCATATGGTATATCTATTTTTAAAATTTTGAGGAACCTCCATACTGTTTTCCATAGTGGCTGTACCAATCACAGTCTTCAAGCTTAACTAATGCTAGCTTCCTCTGAAGATGCCAGGGCAGTCTATCAAATCTTAGTGTACCCAATCATTTAGGCTACTTCTTTAAGATGCAGATTCCAGAGATCTACCCCAAACGATTGTTTTTCCATGTGTCTGGATGTGGCCCAGGAATCTACAGTGTCATCAAGTACCCCCAGCTATGCTGAATGGGATGGTCAAGGGCCACACTTAGGGAAAGCTATGATCTGACAAAAGCTTACTTTAGAAAACTTAGAGCTGCATTTTCTTCAAATTTGGACCTGTACAAAGACAGCAACCCTAGTTCTCCAGGCCCCCAGGGAGCCTCAGATGGAGCTGACCCAGAAACGTGACACAAGTTCATCACCCACGCTCCTTGTTTCTGTTCTTTTTGACAATGTGGATGTATCATTTTTGCCTGTCCAGCATCCATTTCCCCTTTCTTTGCTAATCCTCTGGATTTTCCACATTCCTAGTCCAAATGGTTCAAGCCAGGCTGATGCCCTTCCTCCCCAACCCCAACTCAAGTCAGTGAAGGTCAGCCTCCAGGACATTTACTAGAACAAAGGAGAGGAAAGCTTTTCCTCCAGGGATTGGAGGATGGTAGGAACCTAAGGCTGGCGCTGCTTGGGTTAGTCTCACATAAGATGGAGAGCCCACTGAGAATGAAAGTGAAGATGGTGCTGTGACATCTTTAGCCCTCTGGAGTTCTTGGTAATATGAGTTACTAATTCTCTTTTTGGTATGACTCAGTTTGAGTTGGAATTTCTTCTTACAGCTGGGAGTTCTGATATGCAGAACCAACCCCTCAAATGGAGGCCTTGACGTCATCCTGTCTCTCCTCTTCTCTCACTACCTCTGTGCCCAAACCAATCTTCCCTCAGTGGGCTGTCCCAAACAATACCCCTGCACCTCACTTTCCTCGCAGAATGTCACCTCCTTGCCACAATGGGACACAAGTTTCCCATGTCCCTATAGGTGGGGGGCCTTGCTCTTTAGGGCCAGGTCTAGCCCACTTTTCTTCTACCCTTTGGGGCAGAAATCCTTTTCTTTTGAGAGTCATGTTATAGAGCTCACTGTTCGTTACCGATTTCCTGATTACTTAATTCACTTAGGACTCTGACACCTGTTTTATAGTCTCTCCTTCCACCTCTGCCGTCATTCCAGAGGGATTTCACCATTCCATTTAATAGCCTTTAATCACAGCTCATAAGCATTTACTGTGTACCAGGCATAGTTCTAAGTAGCTTACATATATTTTGGCTCACTCAACCCTTATAACAGCATGAAGTATTATTAGCCCCATTTTATAGACAAGGAAACTGAGGCACAGAAAGGCTATTTAGACTTTTCTAGAGTTCCCCAGCTACTAAGTGGTAGAGTGGGGATGAGAACAAGGAGTCTAACTGCAGAGTCTGGGCTCTTAACATACATGCTAGCCTCCCAGTTCCCTTTTCTCTAAAATTTTAGCATCCCCCAAGCCACTCTATATTGGTCCTGTGAAGGTGGGAGGCAGTCAGTACCTCCTCCAACTGAGTCACTGTGTATCTGGAAGGTCCTTGGAGAGAAGGAGAGGTCAGCTGAGGGTGGTCTGGATGGCCATTGAAGACCTGTACTTCACCTTTCTACAGCACATGATTTATTGTCATCTCCCATGTAAATGTACCCACTAATCATAAGCCCAGAAACTGGTGTTGAGGTTGGGTTGACAACACAGCAGCAGAAAAGAAGGTTATAGGGACGCCTGGGTGGCTCAGTCATTAAGCGTCTGCTTTCAGCTCAGGTCACGATCCCAGGGTCCTGAGATGGAGCCCAGCATCTGGCTCCCTGCTCGCTGGGAAGCCTGCTTCGCTTCTCCCTCTCCCACTACCCCTGCTTGTGTTCCCTCTCTCGCTGTCTCTGTCAAATAAATAAATAGAATCTTTGGGGGAAAAAAAAGAAAAGAAAGTTATATATTCTGTCCTGGTACCCCATAAAACCTCTTTTCTGCCCCAATAGTCCTTATACTCTGTGGAAATGCATTCAGGTCATTCCTCAGATGAGGAATGACCCTTGTCCTTTGTCTTACTCATGGCCCTGTGCTCCTCAACCTTGTAGAAGCTTGGCACGATGGGTTCAAAACCTCTGGTTTTCTTCCTCCCTCTGTTTGCAAGAGCAGGGAGAAGGAAGGCAGGGGGGCAGTTTCACCATCCCAGCCAATCACACCTAGACGTAGCTCCATCCAGAGCTGCTCCGCCCTGAAAATTCCTACTCAGACCCCCACTCCATCATCCCACCTCCAAGCCTTCATTCCTCTCTCCAGCTCAACAGTTTCGCTACCTTCACTTCCGGCTGCTGACGGCCCCCCCCCCCCGCCCCCGGCTTCACAACGCCTCCTAACCTGCCAGACCCAACCTGCAACATGCATCCCTGGATCAACACCTCTGCTCCAGGTTCTACCACTGGTAGAAAAAACTCACACTAATGTGTGTACTGGCGCCATTATAAATATAAGGTCGCCAAGATCAGCATGCCTCCCCCCTCACCATGACACCAAGCAAGCCTAATTAGTACTCACAACAGCTTTAATTATAACTATTGAGTACTTACTACGTGCCAAGCACTGTCCTAATCACTTTACGGCACTTCATTTAATCCCCAAAACACCACCAGCATGAGTTGGGGACCAGCATGATTCTCATTTTACATAAAGGAACACTGAGGCACCGGGAGGTCAGGACCTGCTCATCAGTCCAGCCGCAGGTACATCCACCACAGCAGCTGCCTGCTGGTCAAGTCCGTTCCCGGGCCGTCTCTCCCGCACTAAACTGCAGTGTCACGCCGGAGCAGCGGTTTCATCGCTGGAAGTCAAAGAACAGGAAAGAGTGAAGAGCAGACAACCATCGCGATAAGCTCCAGAAGGGAGGCGGGGGCGCAGAGATACTTCCTGGTCACCGTTACTCAGCACTTTGTGGGGTTTACGGGGTTGGGGGGGCGGGAGCGTGGCGTACCTTTTCGAGGAATCCAGCCCTACCTAAGCGGCCCCTTCTCGAACGTGGGAGCGTTCCGTTGAGGCCGGCTGACCACTTCCCAGGTGGCCCTGTGGCTCTGGGGATGGCCGTCCGCGTCCCCGCTTCCCCCGCCCCCCCCTCCCGTGCACAGTGCATGCGTCCCGTAGGCCGCTCGGCGGCCGGCATACACCCCCACTCCCAGCGGGGGTGCGGGCGGGCGGGGCAGCGGGCTTGGAGCCCAGGGCGCTCCGTAGAGCCCCGCCCAGCATCCGCGCCAACCCCGCCCCCGGGGCCCCGCCCCCAACCGGCGTCTCAGTGGTTCCGGAAGGCGGGGCCTGGCCGGGGCGCCGTGGCGGGCGCGAGAGGCCTGAGCGGGCGCGCTCCCGCAACACGCACGCCGCGCGCGCCCACCTGCCCCGCCCCCAGTTGCTATAAAGGGAAGGCGGGCTGCGCTCTCCGCAAGCTCTGGCCGGTGTTTTGGATCCACTTTCATCGGTGTTTACGGTTGCTTGTCAGACCCCAGCCGCCAAAATGGTGAAGCAGATCGAGAGCAAGGTACGCGCTTCCCGGGGAAGCCCAGGGCGCGACGCGCAGCCTCCGTAGCTGGGGAGGGCGAGGGCGGGAGGTGGGCAGGCGCCCCTCCGCAGCCCGGGGGAAGGGGACGCGACGCCTTGGCCTGGGACTGCAGGAAGCCCGGGCTTGGGCGCGCCTGAGGCGGCCGATAATGCCCCGGAGGAAAGGAGGAGAGGGGCGAGGGCGCCCTGGAGGGCGGGCTCTGGGTGCCCAGCGCTGCCCGTGTCCAGTGCGCCGAGCGTTCCCCCCCCAAAGCGCCCCCGTGCACCCCAGTGCTTGGGAAACCCCTGTTGGCTGAGGGGATGGAGTCTGCTCTTGGCTCCCGTCCGTCTCTGGGTACGGGCCGGGCAAGGAGATGGAGGGCCCCTTGAAAGAGGCACGGGGTCGCGGGCCGCCGCTCCCTCCCCGGTGGGCGGCGTGATCACCCACGTTGGGCAGCGTGAGCTCCCTAGGGAGCGTATCCGGGCCGGAGACCCCGGCTGCCTCCATCAGTGCCGGGCCGCAGAAATGGCGCGTGCTGGCCTCCGCGCAAGGGGGCGGCTCCGGGCTGGAGACCCCCTCGCCTGTACGAGGCGGGCCCCGCGGCCCGAGGGGCCCAGGTGGCCGTAAGGAAGTGAGGCCGGGGCCGCGCCCTCGGGACTCCTCCTCTAGCGGCGCAGGGCGTGTTTCCGGCAGCGCTGGCTTTGGAATGACTCAGTCCCCAAGACTGAGCCCAGGGGCCTCCGCTGCCCTACCCGTCCGTGATTCACCCACGGTGGGTGGGTTTCGCTGCAGCCAGGAGTGCCCCCGAGGCGGCCCTGGGGTACCAGGTGGTGGTTCTGCCCTATTAGGAATGTCCAAGACCGTGTTCCATCTTCGAGAGTTATTGCAAGCCTCATACCCTCCTGCTCGGGAAACTCAGAGCCTGACTTCATGTTTGGTATACTGTAGCCATTCAAGAAATGTTTGTTAGTTAAATGTAGTCAGAAAAGGGAGTGGGAGAACATTGATGTTGCTGGAACAGTAGAAGACCCTCGAAAGCGTTTACCCTGCGGTACCTCCCATCCCAAGCCCTCGCCCGCCTTGAATGTCTGGACCTGAGAGATGCTGGGTCGTTTTGGAAATGGAAGTTTCTCTGTAATGGTGCCTTATCTTTTTGTTACGTTTAAAATCAGAAAGGATATATGATCATTGTAGTAGATTTAGCAAGAGAGCGATCTTCTATTTCCTAGAAGCAGCTGCAAAGTAGTTGGATTATTTTACGTATCCTGTTTTGTTCCTGAGCTTTTTTTTTCCTCCCCTCCAGTTTAGCCTGAACCCTTTTTGTGTAATTAGAAGCTTTGTAATCATTTCAGTATCTGAACACATTGCTGGACATTTAGGCAGCTTTCAGTGCCTCGGTGCATATTTTTGTTCATAACCTTTTGTACAAAGTTCAAGCTGTTTCCTCAGGTTAGGGCCCAGTGTAGTGATTGGGTCAAGGGGTGAGAACCTTTTATTTAAGGCTTGTAAATCCCCAAGAAGCATATGAGAGTGCTCTTTCACTCCACCCCCATCAACACTTATATTTTCCCCCAACTTTGGCCAAATCATTATTAGTAAGAAAAATTGTCTTGTATCTCATTTGATTATTAGGGACTCTGAACTCCACCCCCCCCACACACACATATGTTGATTGACTGACCAATTGCAGTTTGTTATCTGCTTGTCCTTAATCAATTTTTTCCTAATGGCATGTTTTATTGTGTGAGCTTTTATATTGAAATTAGCAACCCTGTCATTTGTTGGAGAGGTCATTAATATGGAATTCCCCCTACTTTTATTCAGTACCTACTGAGTGACAAGTATCAGTCTCCGTTGGGGGGGGGGGAGGGGTGTTGTCCAGGGTCTGACCACATCATCAGTATAACCGAATAGGTGAGAACCCATAAAGGGAGGGAGAAGACTTTGAGTGGTTTATAGTAGTTGTCTCAGAATCCATACACTACAAACAAAATCAATTGAATCCTGGAACACATCTTTCAGTTTTCCCCTATTTTAGTTGTCATAGTTTTGGCACCCTCCTCCCCTCATCAATGAGAAGCTGTGCGAGGGTGACCAGAAATTGGTTACAGACTGGGGCGCAAAGACCCTGATCATCAGTTGGTCTTCAAAATTATGATCCAGGGACATTGATCAAAAGTTAAGCTCAGTTCAATGTTACTTGTAAATGTTGAATACACTTTAGATTTTCATCCTGCTGGACTAAAGTTGGTGCCATTGGCCGTCTAAGACAGCTCTTTCTGAGGTGTGATAGATCAGAGCCACTGGTATCTATTTTAGAACAAGTGGGATAATGGACTGTCAATGTGATGAGGAAGAAATCAACACACAGTTGTATGTTGTTTAAGAATGGTAGCTGCCTTTTATTGAAGGCCTGCCTTCTATACATGGGCACTCTTATGCTTGCTAATTACCTTTGGAATGGGTATGTTTAGGAAAAGAGACACTAGAGTCTGTTCTTATCTACCCCAAATACATTGTTTTGTTTTCAGAATATTTAGGTCCATAATGGGGACCTTTATTGTTCCTCATTGTTAGTTTCTGAGTGTTAGACAGTCGTTTTCAAAAGATATCTCTTTTAGACAAACGTAAGTATCAGGAGAAGAGAATTTGTTGTGAAGTTTACACATACCTGGCTCTGTAACTCCTCAGTTAAGCCAGAAGTTATTGTTGCATGCTTCTTTTCTTTTCAGAATTTTAGGTAGTTTTGCTTGAATTTGATTCAGAATTGTTTGGGAAACCATTGAGAGTGTATATTTTGTTTTGCAAGTAATCTCACCAAGTATTTATGGAGGGCCAACCGTGTTCACAAAACAGTGCATTCATCAGACATTATCATTCCTTGATTTTTTTCTTGTCTAACCTGGTTCTTGAAGTAAAGAATGACTGGTTTGACTTTTTTTTAAGATTTTATTTGTCAGAGAGTGAGCGAGAGCACAAGCAGGGGGAGCGGCAGGCTCCCCACTGAGCAGAGAGCCTGATGCGGGACTTGATCCCAGGGCCCTGAGATCATGACCTGAGCTGAAGGCAGATGCTTAACCGACTGAGCCACCCAGGCGCCCATAGTTTGACATTTTTAAAAAATCAGGTTAGAGAAGGCTCCAAATTAAATTCACCTGGAAAAACTGGTGGTTTGGAAAAATAATTTCTATAATTCTAACTTGTTCTCTCTCTCCCTCCCCCCTACCTAGCCCTCACACACAAATATCTCCCCACACCCCAAAGGTGGGATGGGAACTTGTATCTGAATAACTAAAAAGGTTACAGAAGTCAGGACATGGGAATGCCACTTGTGAATTGTTTCCCCAAAAAAACATGAAGTAGAAATTAGAAAAATAACTGTACTGCAGAGAAATTCACTTCAGATTTTTTTTTTTTAATGGTGTTTACTTTACTGAATAGGATCTGATACGATTCTTAGCTTTCAAGGGAGGGGAATGTTGGTTTTTAATTAAACCAATGTGACCAGCATTTTCCCCTTGAGGGAAAACCCAGACTTCAGATACAGATACTTGTTTTGATTGCTCTTTGTTGCCCCAGTGTTGGTAAGCACTAACTGACTAAATTGTGGTTAAAAAGGAGTCCCTTTTAACTAGAAGGTTAGGTTCCTAAGGTTACAGTATCAAAACCATTGGTAAATTATTCAGGGAGATTGGTGGTAAGGGATTTCTTGATCAGGTCTCGCTGGTGGAATTTTATTTGACATAATTCTGATGCAAAATAGCACCTAAGGAAAATTCCCTGCATGAGGGACTAGAGCTATCATTTGGTCACCGGTAAGGGCAGAGTTCTGAGATAAAGGGCAGACATCAACAATACACAGTACGATCTCCTCTCCGGAAACCCATTAAGGAGAGTACAGGGAAATATGCTTAATGTCAACAGTGCCTCTCTGAGTGTGAGGGTCTGGGGGAATTTTATTTTCCTTGATATTTTTAAAGCTTTTGACATGTTCCATCGTAGACAATTTTAATCAAAAAAGTGTTAGCTTTTAAACTTGTTTTCATTGCAAAATTCTGTGCTTTTGTGACTTATTCGATCGAAGTGACCCTCTTCACCAATTGATAAGCATTTAGTGCTTGTTTACCATATACCTAAATTTGATGTGGAAACCTAATAGAAATGTCTTTCCATTTGCTCAGTTTGAATATAGATTGATGAAGACATGATTAATGATACACTATATCCATCATACTTGTTTCATCTTTAACACTACACACTAGGATTTTTTTTCAAGTTTATTTGGTTCATTTTAGTTTATTAAGTTTTTAAAAAGCAGTACGTCACATTCTCTGACATTTGATCAGGACTTTGGGAAATTTAACCCATGCTTTTCTTTTTTTCTTCTAGTATGCTTTTCAGGAAGCCTTGAACGGTGCAGGGGATAAACTTGTAGTAGTTGACTTCTCAGCCACGTGGTGCGGGCCTTGCAAAATGATCAAGCCTTTCTTTCATGTGAGTATGAAGCTAGCTAGTTCAGCTTTATAAGAGTTTCTATATTTCGGGTTGGTGGTGGCAAAGCTAGGAAGGGACAGAGTGTTTGTGTTGTTGTTGGATATTTGGTCTGAAAGTAATAGTGTCACAATTTAAGGGGCACCTGGCTGGCTCAGTCTGTAGAACATGGACTCTGGATCTCGGGGTCATGAGTTCGAGGCCAGCGTTGGGTGTAGAGATTACTTAAAATCTTTCAAAATAAAGTAATAGTGTAACAACTTAAATAATTTAGTTTTGACAAATGTGTAGCCCACTCAAGACAACTGTCAGAACTTAATTTGGTTGTCTTAAATGGTTTTTCTTTTTCTTCGGGTTGAAACCCAGGCCCTATTTGAAATTCAGGCCTCAGAAGTTGATGTGCCAAATTCTTTTAGGCTAGGAGGAATTTGATTCAGAGAGAGCGTATGGCCTTTGTGCTTACCTGGTCCTTTGGATCTTTAATGAGTAGTTTCTACTTTTATTATTTTCTATTTAAGAAGCTTGAGTATAGTGACTGCCGTTACCCAGTTCTGAATCTTTCTGGATTTTTCATTTTAAATTTTCCAGTCCCTCTCTGAGAAGTATTCCAACGTGGTGTTCCTTGAAGTAGACGTGGATGACTGTCAGGTATGTGCCTGGAAATTTGGACTACTACTGCCCTTTTCACATTGGCCTTTTTCTCTGAATTGCAAGTGCTTGTTTTCATACATGTCAAGTAATATGAGAACTACAGTCCTAGCCAAAAAAGGTAATTGTGCCAATTATGAGCTTATCCTAGCTATCAGGAACTATGTATATCACATCCTAAAATAAGCATAAAAACAGATGGTTGAGGCTCTGTACCTTACCAGTCACCTTTCTAAAAGCTTAGACATTCAGTGTAACACTGAGGTGCTCAGTAAATCGATATTGAATTTGATTATAACTAAATCCATAGACTTAAAAATTGGGAGACCACTTTTAAGATTCTTTGTGAACTAGTGACATGAGAAAGTATAATCACAAGCTCACTCATCTTGCTTGTTTTTAGTCAATTAGAAAACCCAATGTTGTAAAGAACACACACCAAGGTGCTTGATAGCAGAGAGAGTAATTTGGAGGGAAATTTGAGGGTTGATTTAATTTTACAAACACTTATTTCAGACTCTCTGTACCCAGTACTCTTCCACATGCTTTACAAGTATTGATTCATTTAATACTTGGTGCTGTCCATCCCCATTTTACAGATGAGAAAACAGAGAGGTTGTCCATGGAGTTACAGTTAGTAAGTGGCAGAGTCCGGATTTAAAATGAAGCCCTTGTTCTTCAGAGGAGGCTCTGGCCCAGGGTGGGTACAGGTCCCGTTCCTGGCCTAAGACTTGCTTCCCACACAGCCCACTGAACTAGGATAGCTTGTTCATGTTCAAGAACAGCACCTAGGAGTTCTTTACAGATATGTGGACATTTTTCCCCTAGCCGCAGGCAGGCAGGAGGGTTTAGGGTTTAAGGTGGCCAAAAGGGTACTCACCTGGGTTCCAGGCCTGACTCTGGGACTTCTGCTTTAGGCTAACCTCTCTTGTCCCTTGAGCTTTAGTTCTTTAAGACCAGGTCTTAACACCTGCCCCATTAGCCTCCCGGGGTGGTTTGTTCATTGAGCAAACATGGAGTGTTTAATAAAGGTACTGAAAGGTTTATAAAAACAGGTATATGGCAGTATTTCCTAACCTGTGAGGACCTACCATCACCATGTTGCTTTTTCTTAGCACATTTTCTGATTCCACACTCAGGCCTTTACTGGTGGGGTCTTCTCTACCTGGCACATGCTTTCCTTTCATACCTGAGAAACTCCTAGCTGTAAGCTTCACATCTTCTCCAGGAACCTTTCTCCACCCAGACTAGGTTAGCTTCCTTCCCTCCGTGTCTCCATGTCGTCCTCTACCTCGCTTTTCCCCTTGCATTTATGGTAGTAGAATGGGGCAGATCCCCTGCCTAGACGTCCTGCTTTATTTGAGCCTTCATAAAGGAGTTGTCAGGTGACATGATCCCTAGAAAGTGCCTAGAGTAGTGCCTGGCACGTGTTCAGTGAATCTTAGCTAGTATTAGTCTTTTTGTCTGTCCTTTACCATTAGTCCCTATGAGTTTCTTGGGACCAGAGACTCTCTTATTTACCTGGCTGGCATGTAGTAGGTATAGAATGGATTTATTATATAAGGTAAAGTGATTGTTCTGAGGTGTTCCAGAGTTTTAAGAAAATGAGAGTAGATAGCAGGTGCTTGTGAACAAATTCTTGCTCCCAAATCTAAACCTAATTTACAGACTTATTTTTTCTATATGGTCACTTTAGCCAGGTGAAAATGGGACCTGGAAGGGACTAGAGAGATTGCTGACTGGTACTGTGACCCTATTAGATAGTAAGTGACTCTCATAAGTTTTTATTGGAAAGTAATAACATGTGCTAGATGCTATGCTAGGTCCTTTAGTCCTCAGGCAGCTATGATAACCGTTTTTATTAGTACTTCCCTGGAACAGATAATGGGACTGTAGTACAAGAGGAGGGGTAGGTCAAAGCAGGTCGACCCCTTGCCAGACAGGTGTTCTCACTGCCTGAATATGAAACCTTGGGGGGAAAGATACGCAGAGCAGGCAAGGACTTTGGTGTGACAGAACTCTTCCTTCATGTCTGATTAGCAGATACGCCCTCAAAACTTTCTAGACCTTGGAGTGACCCTCTCACAAGTTGGGGACCTTTCACTTTGCCTCTGTATTCTAAAGATTGAGCAACGCACGGTGTTTGAATACCTTTAACGATACTATTACAACACCATCTAAATAGCCTCATCGACCTGTTAAGGAGATAAAAACTGAACTAATTCCAGAATCCTTTGGTCCCATACATGTAACAGTGTCTGTCAGCGCCTACTCACCTGGCCATTCTGAATTACCCTCCTTGCAAATTCTATGGAAAAGCAGTTCATTAAACAATCAGGCAGTTGTTTTTTCCTCATGGAGTTTGCAGCTCTAGGTAAAACCATCCCCTCATTCGACTCTAAAATAGAGATAAGGGATAAAAATTACGTCAATCACATTTCTCAGTATTAAATCATATCATTAATGGATGAAATTTTTAATGACTAGTTTTTAAATTTTTGTGCAGATAATTCCCTGCTGATGAATTTCAGACTTAGGGTACTTTGTAGTGTCTTCAGCATAAGCAACATATTTTAATAGAAGGCTCTGTAAGCACTTGGGCAGGAAGGAGTTACCTTTCAGGTGTAATAGAATGAACTGGAAATTTTCCCAGGGCCTGTAAAAATTAGGCATGGACATATAATGTGATACACAAAGAAAATTTTGTATTTATAGAAAAGTTAGAGGAGTCCCAGTCCTTTGGAAAATGATAGACTTGACTCTAGGCCAGACTCTGTGTAGGGTAAGATACTTACTTTGTAAATTAAAACAAGAAACAAAGTAATTTAGACCGGACAATTGTGCAACCTTTTAGAACAAGGTGTGTTTCTGTTTTGATTAGATGAGTTAATAGGAGTGACAAAAGCAAGTTTAAAGTTACTTTGGCTGTAGGGAGTTTTAAGCTAGAAACCAATGAAACTAAATTTAGTAAGGTAAAAAGTAGTCTTATTACACTTACTAATAAAAACAAAAAATCAGATTGGGCAAAACTATAGGGATGAAGAACAGATGGGGGTAGAGGGCTGGGGGAGGATTGGAGTATGAAGGAGCTGCTGAGGAAATTTTAGGGGAGGGAGGGAACGGTTCTGTATCTTGATTTCATTTGTCAGAACTCACAGAACTTAAATATTCCCTAAAAAGTGAATTTCACTGTTTTTAAAATTCCAGATTGTTTATAAAAACAGGTTGGAGGTATTAGTTTTATTTTTAAGTGAGGAAAGTGATAAATTTCAATTGTAACTAAGTTTTTATGTACAAATATCTTAGAGTCACTATTGGAATAGGCAAATTAGTCCATAAAAGATCTTAGTAGACAGGTGTACTGTGTTCCTGGGTAGTGACTCATTATTATTAAAATGTCAGTACTCCCAGGTTTGTCTGATGCAGTCTCAGTCGAACATTTTGGGGCCATTGATTGACATTCTGAAATAATACAGTCAGGAAAGTCCTGGAGAGTATTTATAAAAACAAACACTAACTGGGAGAGAAGTCGTGGGGGGATGAGAAAGGTCAAGCCCCATAAAAATACAGTGTATTAGCTGCACTTATGAACACAGTGAGGTCTTGTAACCAGAGTAGGGAGGTATACCCATGGAATAGAATAGAAAGTAAAAAAAAAAAAAAAAAAAAAAGCATCTATTAAGCATGTATTAATCATTAACTGTTAGGGGTTAAGATGCTGCAGCTCTGCCTCATTTCCTTAAATGTCTTCTAGGTTTTACTTGGGAATAAACAAAAATCCTAGAAAATACTGAACATACTTAGAGAAATGATGGACATTGTTAAGCACAACCATTCTGGTTCTTGTAGTCTCAAGAACTTAACTGTTTTCCTCTCTTGCCACTGAGGAAATGGGCCTGGAAAAATTCTGTCACAGAACTGAAGTCTGTTTGATGCCTAAGCTAAAGCCCGTGCTTTTAATGAATGGGGTAGAGAAGGGCTGATGGCAAAAATCATGATAAATATTGATCAGTCAATACACATTCAAATTGGGAGTTCATTTTAATATGTATCTAGAGCCCTTAAAAGGAGCATGATTCTTTTTCTTAGCAGTTCTGCTTCTGGGGGTGGTGACCGAACCGGATGCAATTTATATAGGAAGATGCAAGTGTTTACTTGAAGCAAAAATCAAAGCCTTTTACATATTGACCAGTGGATTAGTTCCATTGATGCCATGTCCATAGAACCATAAAAAAGAACTGTGTACTTTTTCATGGGGAAAAGGCCATTGTATGTGCATTATACCGAGTATATAGGTATAAGGTCCCTAATATGTGTACCATGCACACAGCATAGGTTTTATAAAGAAAAGTGTTTAGATACAATAGTAAGATGTTTATAGCAGCTAGTCGAGAATAGGAATGGTTTCCCTCTCCCAGTTTTTCCGCAAATTGAATGTGGGTTATACTTAAGTGAATAAAAATGATCTTAAGATCAGCAATTTCACTTTATTCATAAGGATGTACATAAATTGCAGATAACAAAGCCTCACTTTGGGGGATTAAATTATGGTTTGGAATCCTAGGTCACTTTAAAAGAAAACAGCAAACCATTTTCATACCCAGTGAAAGAAAACTCAATTCTTTAAAAATTTTCCATGTAAAGATTTGACCGCAATTTTTAAAAGTATTTTAAAAATCTTGTTCATCCTCTTCTCTCTCAAAGCATTGACACCACTTCTGAGCATTCATCTTTTTTCCAGTTTTAGGATTTTATTGTAAATTAAGCAGTTGTACCAGTGTAGGAATGCTGAACTTCTGGGTAGGTGAGGGGTAAGGCATCCGGAATCTGAGAATTGACTGAGAGGAGACCCTGTATTTTCTGTTGAAAAGCTTTCTCATTCGGAAAGTTGTGCTGACTTTCCAGGTTCCTTTTACCTGCCTTTGTGTGTGATACAGCTCAGTCAGGCCCCCTGGGAGTTTCCGATTAGCAGTGGGGAAGAGGATAGCTCATCGTTTTCAGGTGGCTGCCCTTCTACCATAAATATAAAACAAAATGAACACCCTTCTCCTTTGAAGCTGCTGCCAACTGCCTGCATGAAAGGTAGCGTCCAACCAGTGGCTTCCATGTGCATGAGAGAGGGAAGGGGCTGAGGCAAACAGCTGCTCTCCCCGGTGCTGTGAGGGGTGAGCCTGGTGTTCCCAAATACTCAAGTTCAAGAGGTATCTGCTATTGGTCAGCCAATGCAGAGATTTGCTCTAAGCTCTTGCACGAGCCAAGCAACGTATCTGGACCAGATTCAGCCCCCTAGACTACCAATGTTCAATGTTTTACCTCAGCCAGTCCCCCTCTCCCTTTCTAACTTGTCATCTTCTGATTTCCTGAATCCTTATCCACAGTTCTTCCAGAACCTGGACACATGCAGTTCATAGTCTTCCTGTCCCCTCTTCACCCCATTTTCAATCTTGGATGCTCTCGCCACAAGGGAATTACCAGAATTGTAGAACCTTCATTTTCGTGGTCTTATCACATGTTCTTGGTAACTTCCCTGGGCATTCCGAACCTATTAGCCATTTTTATCCCAGTCATGACTGTCCTTGTGCCTCTTTGTCAGCCAGCATTTAGAGGAAAAGTCAAGGTTATCTGGAGGGAACTCCCAACAGTAGTGACCACTACCCTTCCTTCCCAAGCTACCAGCAAAGCAAATTTATAAAGCTATAAAACCACACTTTTTTTCCCCAGAGGAGGAGGTGAACTTAGGCTGGCACACTGCCATTGCTAGGGGCTCAGACGGCTCCATTTTTTTAATCCTGTTCCCTCCCGAATACTAAACTAGAAGTCACCACGACACCTTCCTTTCCTCTGTAAGCTCTTTGTGTTCTGTGATCTGGTTCTCAGAACTCAGCCTCTTTGGGTGCTGTCCTTCGCTGCCATGTGGTTCTGCCTTTCTTTCCCAAGCCTCTTGAGGACCATTCGGACATTTTCAGTCCCTAATGGATCTCTCCATCTGAAACTCTTGTCCAAAACCATTTTCCGAGGTATTTCCCCCCAGCCCTTGTGTGAACAAGGTATTGAGAAGGGGGTGGGTGTTAGAAGCTCTCATTTAGTGTTCCGGTAACAGAATTAGGGAATGCTTGGTACTTGAGGCACCTTTGTTTCGGATATGCAGCCAGATTTAAGAACCTGCAAGTAAATGTTTAAAGCAGAAAGAAGTGGTGTGGAGCTTTGCCTTTAGGTTACTAGGCCTTTGTTCTTGAACAGTTCTTTGGTGAGTGAATTGTTGGTTCTCTTGCTAACGCTGTTTTAGTCTTTATGACCATCAGCTGTGGACTCCACTGCCATAATAAGACTGGAAAAACTAGGAACAGTACTAATTCTGAGGAGTAGTTAAGATTATAATCCCGAGTATAGTTACAGAAGGATTTGTTATTGCTTCTTTACACTTGAAATAGCCAAGATATAATTGGATTAAACAACTCACTGGGTCATTGTATTTATCTGATGCATTCTGCTTATTGGTGGCTCCCCAAGAGGGGAGTGCATGTTAATTTTCATTGAGAATATAACCAAATTGGCTTTTGTGCTGCCATTTCATTCATTCTATCAATTTTCATATGCTTAAAAAATATCCTAATGCTGACTTGTGAGGTATATAACGGGGCGAAAAAGTCTGGTTAGAGATTACTTCTGTCAAAGCTCAACCCTCAGTCTTGTTCTTATCCTTTGCCTTCACCCCACAGGATGTTGCTTCAGAGTGTGAAGTCAAATGCATGCCAACCTTCCAGTTTTTTAAAAAGGGTCAGAAGGTAGGTACATCTGACCTTATATCCAGCTGGCCAATAGGAAAACATGGTGTAAATTAAGACACTGAAGGGACTTATCCCTTCACATGGAAAAGCCTGTCCCCATATTCTACTTTTAATAATATTTAAATAGGTCATTCTTAAGTACATGTTGTGACATCTAATTGAAAATTGATCTTTGTTAGAACTGGTCACTAATCCCATGATTGGTGCTTCATATTTGTTAAGTACATTTATCTTTGAGAGGTAAGAAATTTTATGTCTTAAACACAAACTAAGGGGGGCAAAAAAAAACCCCTTGTTTTTAACCTAAAATGTATTTCTCTGGCTTACAACCAGCTCTTTCAAGTAAGATGATACTTCTTCTCCCATTCTGTGATATCTCAGTCACAAAATACAGCTACAGTGCTACATCCCTAACCACAATTCAATATTCTCTTAACAGGTGGGTGAATTTTCTGGAGCTAATAAGGAAAAGCTTGAAGCCACCATAAATGAATTAATCTAATTATGTTTTCTGAAAACATAACCAGCCCTTGGCTGTTGAAAACTTGTAATTTTTTTTATTTACAAAAAGGAAAGATCAAGTATGAAGACTCTATACCCAACTTCCATCTGATTATAAGTGACAATAAAATATTAATTCTACCCTTTTTAAAACTGTCTGGTGTCTTTGAATAGCTTTCAGAATAAATGAAATGTGGCCATTAGATGACATTTAATGTCCTAATTTCATATATTCTTGGTAACTTTTTAGTGACTTTGTAGGCCACTGATCTTGTTGGGGGCAATGCAGATAATGGGGTGGTATAATTGTTTGACTCCTGTGAACAGAGAAAATCATGTTCTCTGTTCTAGCAGGTATATATCTCCCATTGTCTGAATGATCCTCAGGACCAAAATTGAGCTCCACCCATGAAGGAATTGTCTCTGGTTTGAGATTGCATTCTCAAAGGCCACAGTGAGCTGCTGTTTTGCTAGTGGTAACTGAGTCCTGTTCTATCCATTATAGCACTTCTTCATGGTTGGTTCACAAAGGAGTTCTGCAAACATTGCCATGGGAATTTTGATTCTCTCAAAGTATCTAAAACTGGTTTTATAGGCCAGATCGACATACTAACCTAAGTAGTAAAGGGTGTGGCATTTACTGGTCATTTCATTAAAGAACATTAAGGGTTTCATAGATCAGTGTTACAGAATAGAGAGCCTAGAAATAAACCCACACGTGTGCTCAGTCTGTGACAAGAGTGTACAATGGAGAAGAGTCTCCAATAAATGGTATTGGGAAAATTGGACAGCTACATGCAAGAAATGAAACTGGGCCACTTTCTTACACCATATACAAAAAAACCCTAAATTTGAGAGACCTGAAAGTATAAAACTCCTAGTACTCAGACATCAGCCCCAGCAATGTTTTTCTAGATGTGTCTCAGGCAAAGGAAAAGAAAAGCAAAAGTATTGGGACTACAACCAAACTAAAAAGCCTTTGCACAGAGAAGGAAACCAGCAGAAGGCAACCTACTGCATGGGAGGAGGTAATGCAAATGATAGGTCTAATAAGGGGTTGATAATCCAAAATATAAAGAATTTACACAACACCAAAATAATCTGATTTTAAAAATGGACAGAATCTGAATAGACATTTTTCCAAAGAGGACATACAGATCAGCCAACAGACACATGAAAAGATGCTCCAACATCACTCATCATCAGGAAAATGCAAATCAAAACCACAATGAGATATCACCTCACACCTGTCAGAAGGGCTAGAATCAAAAAGTAACAAGTCTTGACAAGGATGTGGAGAAAAAGGAACCCTTGTGCACTGTTGGTGGGAATGTAAATTGGTGCAGCCACTGTGGAAAACTGTGGAGTTTCCTCAAAAAAATTAAAAAGCACATAATACAGGATTTCCACTACTAGGTATTTACCCATCAAAAAACAAAACACTGATTTAAAAAGAGACACGCACCTATATGTTTATTGCAGCATTATTTACAATAGCCAAGATAGGGAAGCACCCAAGTGTTCATTGATAGATGACTGGATAGAGATATGGTATGTGTATATATACACAATGGAGTATTAGTCATAAAAAAATGAGGTCTTGCCATTTGCAACACGTGTAGAGAGTATTATGTAAAATAAGAAAATACCATAGGATTTCACTTATATGTGGAATCTAAACAAGAATGAACAAACAGAATCAGGCCTATAAATACAGAGAACTGACAGTTGCCAGGGCGGAGGGGGCGGAGTGGTAGATGGGCAAAATGGGTGAAAGGGAGTAAGATCCAAGTCTGGAATGAATAAGTCACAAGGATAAAAGGGACAGCACAGGGAATATAATCAGTGATATTGTAATAGTGTTATGACAGATGGTAACTACACTTGTGAGCATAGAATATATAGATTTATCACTGTTGTACATTTGAAATTAATGTAACGTGTGTCAACTATTTTTAAAAAAAATTTTTTTCCAATGGAAAAAAAAAAACCCAGAGTATAAAAAAAAAAAGTGTTTTTGTGTTCTAGACACAGCAAAGGGCTAGAGACGTAATACAGTTTTTAAATTTGTATAATGAAAATCATAATTAATCATATGCAGTGCACCATCCTTATGTTAATTTCTACAACAATCCTAGAAGATAGGTACTGTGATCCCCATTTCCCCAGTGAAGAAACAGGCAAAGAGGTTAGTTCTCTGGTGTCACCCCAGTCAGTAGAAGATCGGCGATTTGAACCAAGGGAATCTGGAGCCCATACACCTACTCTCAACCACTATACTGCCTCCCAGTTAAAAATCTGAACAACTAGTAAAACAATGAGCCCTTACCTAGTTTTCTTTCCTCATCTAAAATTGGGATGCTGAACTTAGAAGCTCTCTCAAAATAAGTGAATATCTTCTGTGCTAGATAGGACTACAGCTGTGAATAAGACACCCTTCCCATAGAGCTTATAACTCTAGAAAGGAAGGCAAACTAGTGAATAGTAGCCTAGTATATCCTAGGAGGCCAAAACAAATGGGCACAGTAATTGAGAATAGGGGGACTTGCTTTGGATGGAGTGGTTGAGGGGACTAAGCTGTGAGACCTGATGAGTGAAAAGGACTCCAACATGCAAAGAGCCAGGGAACCCACGACAGTAGAGAGAACGGCACAAAGGCCCGGAGTCAAGAAAAAGCTTGGTGTAGCAGAACCATCAAAAGCATGAAATAAAGCTGGATAGAGTGGCAGGGCCCAGTAATCTGAGGCCTTCCTTATAGGTGCAAAGGGAAGCCATTGTAGGGCAAGCCAGAGATAATGTGCTCTGATAGAGTCTATTTTGGCAGCTGTATACAAAAGTGGGTTAGAGAAGGAGACTTAAGAAATGGAAAACTAGTTAGTTTTTGCATTTACAGTAGGCCAGATAGTGATTAGGGGAAGGTGGGCAGGTGTAAGAATGGGACAATGTGTACGAGCTCAATCACATTTAGGAGAGAGAATCCAAGGACTTGTGGGAGTAGGATTTTAGAGTAAATCCCCAGATTTTTGGCTTAATCAACTGAGTGTCTGGGGTACCATGTAATGAGTGAGAGAAGGATTGGCAGAAGTAGGTCAGATTCCCTGTAGACATGTTGAGAGATGCTTCACTGGTGTGCATTCAAATGACGATGTCCTACAGGCTGTTGGATACTAGTATAGAACTCAAAGGACAGGTCTGGACTGGCATAGGAATTTGGAAGACATGGCCATGCCTCAATGACCCATGTGTCTAGATGGCTCTTAAAAACAGGAATCTAGATCACCCAGGAAGATAATCCGGAAGGAAGAGGGCTCGGGACAGCCTGAAAAACTCCCAATATTTAGAGACCAAGTAGAGCAGGAACCAACAAGACACACTAAATGGTTTTTCTCCTTCTTGCTGGCCACTGTAAGAGGGTTTTATCCCAAAAGCAAAGAGGAGAATATTAAAAAAAAAAAAAAGGCATATCAACTCTCAAGTGCTAAAAAGATGCTGACAAGCTAAGAAATAGCAGAGGAAAACAAAATGGCGGTGGTGACTGTGACAAAATAAATCCTATAGAAAGATAGGGATGGAAGCTGGATTGCTGAGAAATGAAGAGTTATCAGAAATAACCTAGAAATCACACCGTTCAGTGTAAAGAATGTCCAAGGATGATTGTTACAGGATTGTTTATAGCAGCAGCTCAAAATTTGATCTCTGTCAATAGTGGAATGGTTAAATTCAATATGAGAAATCCTTTCAAAGTAACATAAAATAAGGAGCTCTTGATACTGAAATAGGAAAATACCAAAGTCACAGAAAAAAAAGTTGTAGAACAATATTAATACAGAACAGTAGAATTCCATCTATATAAAACATGAGACATGCTAGCTATCTCTACAGGTAAACCTGCATGTAAATTGACAAGAATAGATCTCGGAGGAGATTTTTTTTTTTTTTTAAGATTTTATTTATTTGACACAGAGGGTCTTTAAAAAAAATTAAGTGAATAGAATATAAGGAAAGGGAAGCAGAATTTGTAGAACTCATGAGAAATTTTGTCCTAAAGTAGAGCTGAGAGGTGGGATTAATAAAGCCTTCATGTTTAAGATAGCAGGTTTACTAGCATGCAAATGGAAATGTACAGAGGTAGAGATTGATTTTTTTTTTTTTTTTTTTAAGATTTTGTTTATTTATTTGACAGAGAGAGATACACAGCGAGAGAGAGAACACAAGCAGGGGGAGTGGGAGAGGGAGGAGCAGGCTTCCCGCAGAGCAGGGAGCCCGATGCGGGGCTCGATCCCAGGACTCCGGGATCATGACCTGAGCCGAAGGCAGACGCTTAACGACTGAGCCACCCAGGCGCCACGGTAGAGATTGATTTTGTAGGAGAAAGGGATACCTGAAAAAAAAAAAAAGAGAGAATGGGATTTGGAGTACAATGGAAAAGACCAGTCTTGGATAGGAGGAAAGTCATTTCCTCCACCATAACCAGGGGAATAAAGATGGGTACATGGGCACCTAAATATGTAAAACAAGTTTTAACAGACCTAAAGAGAGGAATAGAGAGCAATAAGATAGTAGGGGACTCCAATAAGCCACTTATATCAGTGGATAAATCATCCAAACTAAAAAAATAAATAAGGAAACATTGGCCTCAAACAACACATTAGACCAGATGGCTATAATAGATTATATAGCACATTTCACCCAAAAGCAACAAAATAAACATTCTTCTTAAGTGCACATGGAACATTCTCCAGGATAGATCATGTTAGGCCACAAATCAAGTCTTAAATTTGAGAAGATTGAAATCATATCAAGCATTCTCTTCCAACTACAGTGATATGAAGCTAGAAATCAATTAGAAGAAAACTAGAAAATTCACAAATATGTGGTGATTAAACAACATGCTATTGAACTAATGGATCAATGAAGTCAGAAGAGAAATACGTTGTGACAAATGAAAATGGACTACAAACCAAAACTCATGGGACACAGCAAAAGCAATTTAAGAGGAAAGTTCATAATGCTAAATGCTTACCTCAAGAAACAAAAATCTCCATTTAACTGTATACCTCAAGGAACTAGAAAAAGAATAAAGCCCAATACCTAGGAATAAACTTAATCAAGGAGGTAGAAGACCTGTACTCTGAAAACTACAAAACAATCATGAAAAAAATTGAAGATTATACAAATGGAAAGATATTCCATGCTCATAGATTGGAAGCATTAATGTTGTTAAAATATTCATACTACCCAAAAGCAATCTAGATCCAATGCAATCCCTATCAAAAAACCAGTAGCATTTTTTTACAGAACCAGAAAAAAAAAAATTTGAATGGAACCATAAAGACCCTGATTAGTCAAAACGCTCTTAAGAAGAACAAAGTAGGTGGTAGTACAATCACAGATCTCCACATATACTACAAAGCTGTAATAAAACAGTATGGAACCTGCACAAAAATAGACTCACAGGTCAATGGAACAGAATAGAGAGCCCAGAAGTAAACCCATACTTACATGGTCAATTAACCCACAACAAAGGGGGCAAGAATATACAACGAGGAAGAGACATCTTTTCAATAAATGGTGCTGGGAAAACTGGACAGCTATGCAAAAGAATAAAACCCACGTTTTACACCATACACAAAAATAAAGTCAAAATAGATTAAAGGCCTAAACATGAGACCTGAAAACATAAAACTAGAACATTGGCAGTAATTTGGCATTCACCATAGCAACATTTTCTAGATAGTCCTCCTCAAAGTAATCAAAAACAAAAATAAACTTTTAGGATTATACCAAACTATTGGGATTACACAGCAAAGAAAACCAACAAAATGGAAAGGTAACCTACTGAATAGAAGATACTTTCAAATGATCTGATAAGGGGTTAATATCCAAAATACAAAGAATTTATACAACACCCAAAATATCTGATTAAAAAATGGGCAGAGAAGGACACCTGGGTGGCTCAGGCGGTTGAGCATCCAACTTGGTTTCAGCTCAGATCATGATCTCAGAGTTCTGGGATTAAGCCCCATATTGGACTCTGTGCTCAGCGTGGAGTCTGTTTGAAATTTCCCTCCCTCTGCCTCTGGCCCTCACCCTGCTCTTTAAAATAAATAAGTAAAAATCTTTTTTTAAGAAAATGGGCAGAGAATCTGAATAGTCCTTTTTCCAAAGACCTACAGATAGCCAAGAGACACATGAAAAATGCTCAACATCAATCATCAGGGAAATGCAAACCAAAACCACAGTGAGATACCACCTCACACCTGTCACAATGGCTAGAATAAAAGAGACAAGAAATCGCGAGTGTTGGTGAGGAGATGGAGAAAAAGGAGCCCTTAGGCACTGTTGGTGGGAATGTAAATTGGTATAGTCACTGTGGAAAACAGTATGGAAGTGCCTCAAAAAAATAAAAATAGAACTAGCATACAATCCAGTAATTCCACTACTGGATATTTACCCCCAAAAAACTAATTTGAAAAGATAAATGCACTTCTATGTTTATTGAAGATTTACAATAGCCAAGATGTGGAAACAACCCAAGTGTCCATCAATAGATGAATGGATAAAGAAAATGTGATTATATATACACACACACACACGATTATATATAGTATATATACACACATACATATATACACATAAATACACAATAAATTACTCAGCCATAAAAATAAAAAAAGAGGAGATCTTGCCATTTGCAACATGTATGGACCTCGAAGGTATTATGCTAAACGAAATAGATCAGAGAAAGACAAATACTATATGATTTCACTTATATGTGGAATCCAGAAAAAACAAAAAGCCAAAAAGCAGAAACATACCCATAAATACAGAACAAACTGGTGGTTGCCAGAGGTGAGGGAGTCAGGGGCGGGTGTGCACAAAATGGGAGAAGGTAATGGGAGATACAGGTCTCCAGTTACAAAATGAATAAATCCTGGGAATAAAAAGGTACAGCACAGGGAATATAGTCAATGGTATTGTAATAGCATCATATGGTGACACATGGTAACTACACTTGTAGTGAGCTCAGCATAACATATAGAGTTGTTGAACCACAATGTTGTATACTTGAAATTAATGTAACTGTATGTCATCTACATTTCAACAAACAAATGCTTTGATGGGAGGGGGGAAGGAAACCTAAAATTTAGAAGGAATAACAAATATCAGAGCATAAACAAATGAAATAGAGACTACAAAGACAACAGAACAGATCAATGAAACCAAGAACTGGTTCTTTGAAAAGGTAAATAAAATTGACAAACCTTTAGGTGAACTCAAGGACAAAAAAAAAAAAAAAAGAGGAGACTCAAAGAAATGAAAGATGTTACAACCGACACGACAGAAATACAAAAGATCTTAAGAGGCTACTGTTACTATATGCCAACAGGTTGGACAATATAGAAGAAATGGTTCAATTCCTAGAAACATACAACCTTCCAAGACTGAATCATGAAGAAATAGAGAATCTGAACAGACTGATTGCTAGTAAGGAATAATCAAAAATCTCCCAACAACAACAACAACAACAACAACAAAAACCTACATGACCAGATGGCTTCACTGGTGAATTCTAGCAAACATCTGAATACTAATCCTTCTAAAACTCTTCCAAAAAAAAAAAAAAAAAAAAATAGAGGATGTAGGAACACTTCCAAACTCCTTTTTTGAGGCCAGCATTACCTTGACACCAAAACCAAGACAAGGACATTGCAAAAAAGAGCAAATTATAGACCAATATCCCTCATGAACATAGATGCAAAAACCTTGAAGTATTAGCAAACTGAATTCAACAATACAATAAAAGGATCATATACCATGACCAAGTGGGATTTATTCCAGGGATACAAGGATGGTTCAGAATCCAGAAAAGTCAATCAACATGGTATACTACATTAACAAAATGAGGGAGGAACATTACATGATCATACCAATAGATGCCAGAAAGCATGACAAAATTTAACATCCATTTATCATAAAAACTCTCAGAGTAGGTATAAAGGGAACATACCTCAACATAATAAAGGCCATATATGATGAGCCTGTGGCTAAAGCTGAAAGCTTTTAGTCTAAGATCAGGAACAAGACAAGGATTGCCCATTCTCGCCATTTTTATTCAACATAGTACTGACTGTCCTAGTCAAAGCAATTAGGCAAGAAATATAAGGCATCCAAATTTGAAAGGAAGTAAAACTGTCACTATTTGCAGATGATATATTATATATAGAAAACCCGAAAGAGGAGCAAGATGGCGGAGGAGTAGGAGACCTGGATTTCGTCTGGTCTCAGGAATTCAGCTGGATCCAGGGATCAAACCATTCTGAACACCTACGAACTCAACAGGAGATCGAAGAAAAGAACAGCAACAACTCTCTGAACAGAAAAGCGACCACTTTCTGGAAGGTAGGACGTGCGGAGAAGTGAATCCGAGGCGATATTCGGGAGGATAGACGGCGGGGGAGGGGCCTCCGTCGGCCGCTTCTGGCAAGTGATAGAGCCGCGGAGCACAAAATCAGAACTTTTAGAAGTTGGCTCCACTGAGGAACGTCGCTACAGTGGCTAAGTGGGGGGTGGAACCCTCACGGGACAGTGTGGTCTCAGGACCCTCGGGGTCACAGAAAGACCGGGGGTGCCTGAGTGCGGCAGAGCTCCCAGGTATCGGAGCGGGGAAGCTGGCTGCAGAGACGGAGCCCAGGCGCGGGCTCTCAGCTCGGGGTTGCCATAAACCATGATCCGCAGCACAGTCAGGCCACTGCTCCTCCAGCAGGGACCCGACAAGCGGCAGATCCGGGGAGACTCACCTTCTTCCCCCGGGAGGAGTGGCGCGGGAGCGCACCGTGGGGATCTGCTGGGTTTGGAGACTCCACCCGGGGTCGGGTGCCAGAGATAGAAACGCTCGGTCACAGGCCGGGTGAGCGCGGAGTGCGGCCGGAGACCGGGGAGACGGGAGTGACTGACTGCTTTTCTCTGGGGGCTCGCTGAGGAGTGGGGCCCCGAGTTCTCGGTTCCTCCGGGGCGGAGATTGGGAGGCCGCCATTTTCACTCTCAGCCTCCAAAGCAGCACGGAAAGCTTGCAGGGAACAAAAGCTCCGGAGAGCAAACCCGAGCAGATTACTTAGCCCGGACCGGCAAGGGCGGGGCAATTTTGCCTCCGGCAAAGACATTTGGGAACCAAGGCAACAGGCCCCTCCCCCAGAAGATCAGCGAGAACAGCCAGCCAAGACCAAGTTTACCGATCAATGAGAACGGCAGAACTCCAGCGCTAGGGGAATACTGCACATACAATCCATGGCTTTTTTACCATGATTCTTTAGTCTTTCAAAGTTTAAAAAAAAAAAAAAGCAGTTAAAAAAGAATTAATTTTTTTCCCTTTTTCAACCAACATCTTATCAATCTCTTTTTTTAAAAATATTTTTTATTTTTCATTTTTAGAGTCATATTCTATCCCTTCATAGTAGTTACCCATATTTTTGGCATATATATATAAGTTGTTCTCTCTTTAAAATATTGAGATACAGTTTCTTCTAACAGATCAAAATATACCCTAAATCTCTAGTGTATGGCTTTGTTCTAGTCTCCTGCCTGATCACATTCTTTTTTTTAAATCCTCTTCTTTCTTTTTTCAACCAACTTATCAATTCCCTTTATAAAATCTTTTATAATTTTCATCTTTACAGTCCTATTCCATCCCTTCATCATATTAAACCTTATTTTTGTACATATATAAGTTTTTCTTTCTTTAAAATTTTGGGAGGCACTTTCTTCTAACAGACCAAAATACGCCCAAAATCTAGTGTGTGGTACTGATCTATGCACCAGCCTGATCATATTTGATCATATTCTGTTTTGTTTTGTTTGTTGTTTTTATCTTTTTTTCTTTTTCTTTTTTCTTTCTTTCCCTTTCTTTTCCCCCGGCTTCAGGTCTTTTCTGATTTGTTTAGAGTATATTTTCTGGGAACATTGTTACCCTATTAGCATTTTGTTCTCTCATTCATCTCTTCTCCTCTGGACAAAACGACAAGACGGAAAAAAATCACCTCAACAAAAAGAACAAGAGACAGTACCGACTGCCAGGGACCTAATCAATACGGACATTAGTACGATGTCAGAACTAGAGTTCAGAATGATGATTTTAAAGATACTAGCTGGGCTTGAAAAAAGCATGGAAGTTATTAGAGAAACCCTTTCTGGAGAAATAAAAGAATTAAAATCTAACCAAGTTGAAATCAAAAAGGCTATTAATGAGGTGCAATCAAAAATGGAGGCTCTAACCGCTAGAATAAATGAGGCAAGAGAGAATTAGTGATATAGAAGACCAGATGATGGAAAATAAAGAAGCTGAGAAAAAGAGAGATAAACAACTACTGAATCACGAGGGCAGAATTCGAGAGATGAGCGATACCATAAGATGAAACAACATTCGAATAATTGGGATCCCAGAAGAAGAAGAAAGAGAGAGAGGGGCAGAAGGTATATTGGAGCAAATTATAGCAGAGAACTTCCCTAATTTGGGGAAGGAAACAGGCATCAAAATCCAGGAAGCACAGAGAACCCCTCTCAAAATCAATAAAAATAGGTCAACACCCCGACATCTAATAGTAAAACTTACGAGTCTCAGAGACAAAGAGAAAATCCTGAAAGCAGCTCGGGAGAAGAGATATGTAACCTACAATAGTAGAAACATTAGATTGGCAACAGACTTATCCACAGAGACCTGGCAGGCCAGAGAGGACTGGCACGATATATTCAGAGCACTAAACAAGAAAAATATGCAGCCAAGAATACTATATCCAGCTAGGCTGTCATTGAAAATAGAAGGAGAGATAAAAAGCTTCCAGGACAAACAAAAACTAAAGAAATTTGCAAACACGAAACCAGCCCTACAAGAAATATTGAAAGGGGTCCTCTAAGCAAAGAGAGAGCCTAAAAGCAACATAGACCAGAAAGGAACACAGACAATATACAGTAACAGTCACCTTATAGGCAATACAATGGCACTAAATTCCTATCTTTCAATAGTTACCCTGAATATAAATGGGCTAAATACCCCAATAAAAAGACACAAGCTATCAGATTGGATTAAAAAACAAGACCCATCAATATGCTGTCTGCAAGAGACTCATTTTAGACCCAAAGACACCCCCAGATTGAAAGTGAGGGGGTGGAAAACCATTTACCATACTAATGGACACCAAAAGAAAGCTGGGGTGGCAATCCTTATATCAGACAAATTAGATTTTAAACCAAAGACTGTAATAAGAGGTGAGGAAGGACACTATATCCTACTTAAAGGGTCTATCCAACAAGAAGATCTAAGAATTGTAAATATCTATGCCCCTAACATGGGAGCAGCCAATTATATAAGCCAATTAATAACAAAAGCAAAGAAACACATCGACAACAATACAATAATAGTAGGTGACTTTAACACCCCCCTCACTGAAATGGACAGATCATCTAAGCAAAAGATCAACAAGGAAATAAAGACTTTAAATGACACACTGGACCAAATGGACTTCACAGACATATTCAGAACATTCCATCCCAAAACAACAGAATACACATTCTTCTCTATTCCCATGGAACATTCTCCAGAATAGATCACATCCTAGGTCACAAATCAGGTCTCAACCGGTACCAAAAGATTGGGATCATTCCCTGCCTATTTTCAGACCACAGTGCTTTGAAACTAGAACTCAATCACAAGAGGAAAGTCAGAAAGAACTCAAATACATGGAGGCTAAAGAGCATCCTACTAAAGAATGAATGGCTCAACCAGGAAATTAAAGAATTAAAAAAATTCATAGAAACCAATGAAAATGAAAACACAACTGTTCAAAATCTTGGGGATGCAACAAAGGCAGTCCTAAGAGGAAAGTATATAGCAATACAAGCCTTTCTCAAGAAACAAGAAAGGTCTCAAATACACAACCTAACCCTACACCTAAAGGAGCTGGAGAAAGAACAGCAAATAAAGCCTAAACCTAACAGGAGAAGAGAAATAATAAAGATCAGAGCAGAAATCAATGAAATAGAAGCCAAAAGAACAGTAGAACCGATCAACGAAACTAGGAGCTGGTTCTTTGAAAGAATTAACAAGATTGATAATCCCCTGGCCAGACTTATCAAAAAGAAAAGAGAAATGACCCAAATCAACAAAATCATGAATGAAAGAAGAGAGATCACAACCAACACCAAAGAAATACAAACAATTATAAGAACATATTATGAGCAACTCTATGCCAGCAAATTAGATAATCTGGAAGAAATAGATGCATTCCTAGAGATGTATCAACTACCAAAACTGAACCAAGAAGAAATAGAAAACCTGAACAGACCTATAACCACTAAGGAAATTGAAGCAGTCATCAAAAACCTCCCAACAAACAAAAGCCCAGGGCCAGATGGCTTCCCAGGGGAATTCTATCAAACATTTAAAGAAGAATACCTATTCTTCCGAAACTGTTCCAAAAAATAGAAACGGAAGGAAAACTTCCAAACTTGTTTTATGAGGCCACCATTACCTTGATCCCCAAACCAGACAATGACCCCATCAAAAAGGAGAATTACAGACCAATATCCTTGATGAACATGGATGCAAAAATTCTCACCAAAATACTAGCCAATAGGATCCAACAGTACATTAAAAGGATTATTCACCTCGACCAAGTGGGATTTATCCCTGGGCTGCAAGGTTGGTTCAACATCTGCAAATCAATCAATGTGATACAAT
The DNA here is from genome assembly GCF_004348235.1 of Phoca vitulina. NCBI lineage: Eukaryota > Metazoa > Chordata > Mammalia > Carnivora > Phocidae > Phoca > Phoca vitulina. The sequence goes on along the minus strand of NW_022589724.1, from coordinate 11,248,837 downwards.
ACATTAATAAAAAAGAACAGGAACCATATGATCCTCTCAATAGATGCAGAAAAAGCATTTGACAAAGTACAGCATCCTTTCTTGATCAAAACTCTTCAGAGTATAGGGATAGAGAGTACATACCTCAATATCATAAAAGCCATCTATGAAAAACCCACAGCGAATATCATTCTCAATGGGGAAAAACTTTCCCCCTAAGATCAGGAATGTGGCAGGGATGTCCACTATCACCACTGCTATTCAACATAGTATTAGAAGTCCTAGCCACAGCAATCAGACAACAAAAAAAAATAAAAGGCATCAAAATTGGCAAAGAAGAAGTCAAACTGTCACTCTTTGCAGATGATATGATACTTTATGTGGAAAACCCAAAAGACTCCACCCCAAAACTGCTAGAACTCATACAGGAATTCAGTAAAGTGGCAAGATATAAAATCAATGCACAGAAATCAGTGGCATTCCTATACACCAACAACAAGACAGAAGAAAGAGAAATTAAGGAGTCGACCCCATTTACAAGCACACCCAAAACCATAAGATACCTAGGCATAAATCTAACCAAAGAGGCAAAGGATCTGTACTCAGAAAACTATAAAATACTCATGAAAGAAATTGAGGAAAATACAAAGAAATGGAAAAACGTTCCATGCTCATGGATTGGAAGAACAAGTATTGTGAAGATGTCAATGCTACCTAGAGCAATCTACACATTCAATGCAATCCCCATCAAAATACCATCCACTTTTTTCAAAGAAATGGAACAAATAATCCTAAAATTTGTATGAAACCAGAAAAGACCTCGAATAGCCAGAGGAATGTTGAAAAAGAAAAGCAAAGCTGGCAGCATCACAATTCCGGACTTCAAGCTCTATTACAAAGCTGTCATGATCAAGACAGTATGGTACTGACACAAAAACAGATACATAGATCAATGGAACAGAATAGAGAGCCCAGAAATGGACCTTCAACTCTATGGTCAAATAATCTTCGACAAAGCAGGAAAGAATGTCCAATGGAAAAAAGACAGTCTCTTCAACAAATGGTGTTGGGAAAATTGGACAGCCACATGCAGAAGAATGAAACTGGACCATTTCCTTACACCACACACAAAAATAGACTCCAAATGGTTGAACGACCTAAATGTGAGACAGGAGTCCATCAAAATCCTAAAGGAGAATACAGGCAGCAACCTCTTCGACCTCAGCCACAGCAACTTCTTCCTAGAAACATCACCAAAGGCAAGGGAAGCAAGGGCAAAAATGAACTATTGGGACTTCATCAAGATAAAAACTTTTGCACAGCAAAAGAAACAGTCAACAAAACCAAAAGACAATTGACAGAATGGGAGAAGATATTTGCAAATGACATATCAGATAAAGGGCTAGTATCCAAAATCTATAAAGAACTTACCAAATTCAACACCCAAAGAACAAATGATCCAATCAAGAAATGGGCAGAAGACATGAACAGACATTTTTCCAAAGAAGACATCCAAATGGCCAACAGACACATGAAAAAGTGCTCAACATCGCTTGGCATCAGGGAAATCCAAATCAAAACCTCAATGAGATACCACCTCACACCAGTCAGAATGGCTAAAATTAACAAATCAGGAAATGACAGGTGTTGGCAGGGATGCGGAGAAAGGGGAACCCTCCTACACTGTTGGTGGGAATGCAAGCTGGTGCAGCCACTCTGGAAAACAGTATGGAGGTTCTTCAAAAAGTTGAAAATAGAGCTACCATACGATCCAGCAATTGCACTACTGGGTATTTACCCCAAAGATACAAATGTAGGGATCCGAAGGGGTACGTGCACCCCGATGTTTATAGCAGCAATGTCCACAATAGCCAAACCGTGGAAAGAGCCAAGATGTCCATCGACAGATGAATGGATAAAGAAGATGTGGTATAGGGGCACCTGGGTGGCTCAGTCGTTAAGTGTCTGCCTTCGACTCAGGTCATGATCCCAGGGTCCTGAGATTGAGCCCCGCATCGGGCTCCCTGCTCCGCGGGAAGACTGCTTCTCCCCCTCCCACTCTCCCCGTGTTTCCTCTCTCACTGTGTCTCTGTCAAATAAATAAAAATCTTTAAAAAAAAAGATGTGGTATATATATACAATGGAATATTATGCAGCCATCAAAAGGAATGAGATCTTCCCATTTGCAATGACGTGGATGGAACTGGAGAGTGTTATGCTGAGCAAGATAAGTCAATCAGAGAAAGACATGTGTCATATCACCTCACTGATATGAGGAATTCTTAATCTCAGGAAACAAATTGAGGGTTGCTGGAGTGGTGGGGGGTGGGAGGGATGGGGCGGCTGGATGATAGACATCGGGGAGGGTATATGCTATGGTGAGCGCTGTGAATTGTGCACAACTGTTGAATCACAGATCTGTACCTCTGAAACAAATAATACATTATATGTTAAAAAAAAAAAAAAAAAAGGAAGAAGAAGAAGAAGATAGCAGGAGGGGAAGAATGAAGGGGGGGATATCAGAGGGGGAGATGAACCATGAGAGACGATGGACTCTGAAAAACAAACTGAGGGTTCTAGAGGGGAGGGGTGTGGGAGGATGGGTTAGCCTGGTGATGGGTATTAAAGAAGGCACATTCTGCATGGAGCACTGGGTGTTATACGCAAATAATGAATCATGGAACACTACATCAAAAAAAAAGAAAAAAAACCAAAAGATTTCACACACACAAAAAAACCACTAGAATAAATGAAGTTATAAGATACAAAAATTGATATATAAAAATCTGTTTCTATATACAAATAAACTATCAGATTATATAAAGAAATTAAAAACAAAAGTCCCATTTACAATTGCATCAAAAAGAACAAACTATCTAGGAATAATTTAGCCAAGGAAATGAAAGATACATATGCTGAAAACTATAAGACCTTTATGAAAAAAATTGAAGAGAACACAAATAAGTGGTAAGATCCTCTGTGCTCATGGATTGGAAAAATATTCTTAAAATGTTTAAAATACCCAAAGCAATCTACAAACTCAATGCAATCCTCACCAAAATTCCAATGTCCCTTTTCACAGAAATAGAACAATCCTAAAATTTTTATGGACCCACAAAATAGCCAAAGCAATCTTGAGAAAGAAAACCAAAGCTGGAGGCATCACACTTCCTGATTTCAAACTATTACAATCCTATAGTAAATAAAACAATACGGTATTGGCATAAAAAAACAGATACATCGATCAATGGAATGGAATAGAGAGCCCAGAAGTAAATCCATGAATAAAGATGCACATAAATATAAACAGAATTGTGGGTTTGGGGATAGAAAGATTGAATGGTCATCTGATGGTTTCTATTTTCTAAGAGGAAAGTAGGAGGAAAGCAAGCAGGCAACTTTAAAGGAGAAAGTATGAAACAGTAATTGTCAAAATGGGGAAGTACACCATGGTTTCTAGGCAAGGTTGAGTGCCCCTGAGAAGTTTGCTAGGACTTCAAAACCCTGTTCTGTACTTCTGCAGCCATTCAGCTGCTTCAGAGGGCAGGCAATCAAAGGTGGAGAGTCAGAAGGCAAGCAGCATAGGGTTTTAGGAGGTGAGTCCAATAGAGGGAGGAAGCAAATGAGTAGACCATATTTTCAGAGGATTGACTACACTGATGCAGTGTTTTTATAAAAGGAAATAATCATGGCGGGATAAAGGGAAAAGCAAAGTTAGGAGGAACCTGGTGGAGATGGAAGAAATGATAGTCTGGGGATCGGAAGTCTTGACAAGGTCAATAAAAGGTAGCAGTGGGAGTGATTGATCAAGTAAAGGGACAGATGGGAGATGGGGAGCAGGGCAGGATTTTAGAGGTAATGCAGATTCCAGGGAAGATAAGGACTAAGTGACCATGAATGGGTGGAGAGGTGGCATAGAGGAAAATGGTTGGAACTCAGCAGGTCAAGGATCGGAGGCCAGGGGATTACATGGTTGCTGAGAAAGAAAATGAGAATAGGGTAAGAAAAGTATGAGGTGAACCATCTTCACTGAAGGAGGGGGTTGGTAGACAGCAGACGGCAACAATAAAGAGGGTAAGAAGTTGGTATAATGACGTGAATGAGTTTCAAAGGAGTGGGAAATTTTGCAGGAGGTGGTTTATAAAGGGCACTGGAGGGCAAGCACAAAATCCAAACACCTCCTGACTCTGGGTATGTGGAATGTAAAAGATTAGGGAGGAAGAACCCTTACAAAGTTTCAGTTAAGGAAGGAGTAATGTTCCAAGAATACATTGAGGATACAGAGAGGGCTCCTGATCTAGAGTCCAGCAGATCCTTTGAAAGGGATTGGGAGGGAGGGAAGAAGGGTAGGGCAGGATTTGGTCAGATTAAGGGCATGTCTCCTAATCCTGGCAGTACATTGGAAGGTTTTAGAAGGGATTTAAGCAACTAATTATGTACAAGGGAAACCCTATAAGGATATCAGCTGATTTTTCAGCAGAAACTTTGCAAGCCAGAGGAAGTGTCACAATATATTCAAAGTGCTGAAAGAAAAAACCTACAGCCAAGAATACTCTATCCAGCAAGGCTATCATTCAGAATAGAAGGAGAGATTAACTTGTTTGGGAAATTCTGTAAGGAATTCATGACCACTAAACCAGCCCTACAAGAAATGTTAAAGGGGACTCTTTAAGGGGAAAAGAAAGACCGTAAGTAGAAGTAAGAAAAGTAAGAAGTACAGAAGCAGTAAAAATAAGTATACCTATAAAAAAAAAATCAGTCAAGGGATTGACAAAAGGAAAAGATGTAAAGTAGGACACTATATACCTAAAAATGTGGGAAGGAGGAAAGGAGTAAAGAAGGATTTCAAACTTCAGCAACCATCAACTTAATGAAGACTGCTATACATGTAAGAGGTTATATACAAACCTAATGGTAATTACACATCAAAAACCAGTAAATATGCAAAAAATAAACAGAAAAGAATCCAAGTATATCACTAAAGAAAGGCAGCAAACCATGAGACAGAGAAAGGAATGAAGAACTACAAAAACAACCATAAAACAAAAAACAAAATAGTAATAAGTACACACCTATCAATAATTACTTTGAATGTAAATGGAGTAAATACTCCAATCAAAAGATCAATCTATTTGCTGCCTGCAAGAGACCTAAAGACACATGCAGACAAAGTAAAGGGATGGAAAATCATTTATCATGCAAATGAAAGTGAAAAGAAAGTCAGGGTAGCAATACTTACAGTGGGCAAAACAGACTTTAAAACAAAGAAGGATACTATATAACCATAAAGGGAATGATCCAATAAGATATAAATATTTATAAAGATGTAAATATTTATGCATCTAACATGGGAGCACTCAAATGCATAAAGCAGCCTAATAACATAAAGGAAGTAAATCAATAGTCATACAGTAATAATAGGGGACTTTAACACCCCACTTACATCAATGGATAGGTCACATCCAAACAGAAAAATCAACAAGAAACAGTGGCTCTGAATGATACATTGGACTAGATGGATCTAACAGGGGCGCCTGGGTGGCTCAGTCATTAAGCATCTGCCTTCGGCTCAGGTCATGATCCCAGGGTCCTGGGGATCGAGCCCCACATCGGGCTCCCTGCTCCGCGGGAAGCCTGCTTCTCCCTCTCCCACTCCCCCTGCTTGTGTTCCCTCTCTCGCTGTGTCTCTCTGTCAAATAAATAAATAAAATCTTAGATGGATCTAACATATTCAGAACATTCCATCCCCAAATGGCAGAATATACATTCTTTTCAAGGGCACATGGAATATACTCCAGAATAGAACACATTATGCCACAAAACAAGTCTCAACAAATTTAAAAGATCAACTTCCAACCACAATGCTATGAAACAAGAAATGAATCAGAAGAAAAAATCTAGGAAAAACACAAATACATGGAGGTTAAATAACATGCTACTAAACAATGAGTGGGCCAACCAAGAAATCAAAGAGGAAATAAATATACGGAGACAAATGAAAATGAGAACACAATAGTCCAAAATCTTTGGGATGCCACAAAAGCAGTTCTAAGAGCGAAGTTTATAGCAATACAGGCCTACATCAAGAAGAAAAATCTCAAATAACCTAACCCTATACCTAAAGGAGCTAGAAAAAGAAGAACAAATAAGACCCAAAACTAGCAGGAGGAAGGAAACAATAAAGCTTAGAGCAGAAATAAAGGAGAATTATATATTTATATATAACATATATAAATTTTTATTATATATTTATATATAACATATATAAATTTATATATATATATATAAAATATATAATAAATGAATCAATGAAACCAGGAGCTGGTTCTTTGAAAAGTTCAATAAAATTGATAAACCTTTAGCCAGATTCATAAAAAAAAAAACAAACCCAAAAATCAGCCATGAAAGAGAAGAACCACCAACACCACAGAAATACAAAGGATTATAAAAGGATATTACGAAAGACTATACGCCAAAAAAAAAAAAAATCGGACAACCTAGGAGAAATGGATAATTCCTAGAAGCATATAACCCCCCAAAACTGAATCAGGAAGAAATAGAATACCTGAAGAGACCAATTACCAGCAATGAATCAGTAATCAAAAAATTCCCAAAAAACAGAAGTCCAGGACCAGATGGCTTCACAGGTGAATTCTACCAAACATTTAAAGAAGAGTTAATACCTATTCTTCTCAAACTATTCCAAAAACAAAACAAAACAAAAAAAAACAAAAAAACACAAACAAAAAACAAAACAAAAAAACCCAAAAACAGAAAAGGAAGGAAATGTTCCAAATTCATTACATGAAGCCAATATTACCCTGATACAAAAACCAGATATAGACACTCCAGAAAAGAGAACTACAGGCCAATATCTCTGATGAACATAGACACAAATACCTTCAATAAAATATTAGCAAAAAAAAAAAAATCCAACAAAACATTTAAAAAAAAAACCATTCAATATGATCAGGTGGGATTTATTCCTGGAATGCAAGGGTAGTTCAATATTAGCAAATTAACCAACATGACATATCACAAGTAAAAAAATCATCAGTTCAATAGATGCAGAAAAAGCATTTGACAATTGCAATATCCATTCATGATAAAGACCCTCAACAAAGTACATTTAGAGGGAATATATTTCAACATAATAAAAGCCATAAATGAAAAACCCACAGTGAACATCATTCTCCATGGTGAAAAACTGAGCTTTCCCCTAAAGTCAGGAACAAGACAAGGATGTCCACTTTAACCAATTTTTTCAACATAGTACTGGAAGTCCTAACCATAGCAATCAGACAAGAAATAAAAGGCATCCAATTGGTAAGGAAGAAGTAAAACTTTAATTATTTGCAGATGACATGATACTATATATAGAAAACCCTAAAGACTCCACCAAAAAATGACTAGAACTGATAAATGAATTCAGTAAGGTCATAGGATACCAAAAAAAAAAAAAAAAATCAATATACAGAAATCCATTGCATTTCTGTACATTAGTAATGAATTAGCAGAAAGAAAACAATACCATTTATAATTGCACCACAGGGAATAAAATACCTAGGAAAGGGCCCAACCAAGGAGGTAAAAGACCTGTACTCTGAAAACTATAATAAACACTGAAAAAAACTGAAGATCATACAAATGGAAAGATATTCCAGGCTCCTGAATGGACAATATTGTTAAAATGTCCACACTACCCAAAACAATCTACAGATGTAATGCATTCCCTATCAAAATACCAATAGTATTTTTCAAAGAACTGGAGCAAATAATCCTGAAATTTGTATGGAACCACAAAAAGACCCCAAATAGCCAAAGCAATCTTAAAAAAGAACAAACTGGAGGTATCACAATCCCAGATTTCATGATATACTATGAAGCTGTAATAATTACAACAGTATGGTACTGGCACAAAATAGACACATAAATCAATGTAACAGAAAAGAGAGCTCAGTAGTAAACCCACGATTATATGGTCAGTCTTTGACAGAGGAGGCAAGACTATGCAATGGGGGAAAAGGCCATTTCTTTAATAAATTGTATTAGGAAAACTGGACAGCTACATAAAAAAGAATGAGATTGGACCACTTTCTTATACTGTACACAAAAATAAACTCAAAATGGATTGAAGACCTAAATGTGAGACCTGAAACCATAAAACGCCTAGAAAAGACCACAGGTGGTAATTTCTCTGACATCAGCTGTAACATTTTTTGTAGATAGGTCTTCTGAGGCAAGGAAAACAGAGGCAAAAATAAACTATTGGGACTACACCAAAATAAAAACTTCTGCACAGCAAACAACAGAAGAACAACCTAGTGAAGGGGAGAAGATATTTGCAAATGACCTAATAAAGGGTTAGTATCCAAAATATATAAAGAACTGGATACAACATAAAAAAAAAAAAAATTCCAGTTAAGAAATGGGCAGCAGACATGAGCAGACACTTTTTTTTTCCAAAGAAGACATACAGATGGCCAACAGACACATGAAAAGATGCTCAACTTCACTCATCATCAGGGAAATGCAAATCAAAACCACAATGAGGTATCACCTCACACCTGTCAGAATGGCTAAAAATCAAAAACACAAGAAACAGCAAGTGTTAGTGAGGATGTGGAGAAAAAGGAACATTCATGCACTGTTGGTAGGAATGCAAATTGGTGCAGTCACTGTGGAAGACAATATGGAAGTTCCTCAAAAAATTAAAAATAGAACTACTCTATGATCCAGCAATCACACTACTGGGCACTGGGTATTTATCCAAAGAATACAAAAATACTAATTTGAAAAGATATGTGCACCCCTATGTTCATAGCAGCATTATTTACAACAGCCAAAATATTAAAGCCACTGAAGTGTCCATTGATAAATGGATAAATATGAGGCACACGCGTGCATGTGCGCGCGCACACACACAGGCATATTACTCAGCAATACAGAAGGAAATCTCACCATTTGCAATAACATGGATGGATCTAGGGAGTATAATGCTAAATGAGATAAGTTAGAGAAAGACAAAGACCATATGATCTCACTAATGTGGAATTTAAGGAACAAAACAAATGAACAAAGAAAAAGACAAACCAAAAAATAGACTCCTAACTATAGAAAACAGATGGTTACCAGAGGGGAGGTGTGGGCTAGGGGATTGGGGGGCGGGCTGATGAGTGAAATAGGTGAAGGGGATTAAGAGTATACTTATCATGATGAGCACAGAGTAAAGTACAGAATTGTTGACTCACTATATTATACACCTGAAACTAATGTAACACTGTATATTAACTATATTGGAATTTTTTTAAAAAGTGGTAAAATTAATTAGATCTTAAAAAGTTAGTTAAGGGGACTCAAAAAAAGATGTAAAATATGGCAACATATGCATAAGACAGTGGGGGGGGGAGTAAAAATGAAGTTCTTTTAGAATGTTTTCCCATTTAAGTGACCAACTTAATGTAGACTGTCAATTACTTAGGATGTTACATATGAACTTCATGTTAACTGCAAACCAAAACCCTGTAATAGATACACAAAAAATAAAAGAAAAGCCAAGCATAACACTAAAGAAAGTCCTCAATCACAAGGAAAAGAAAACAAGAAGGAATGGAAGAACTACAAAAATGGCCATAAAACAATTAATGAAATGGAAATATATACCTGTCAGTAATTAATTGTAGATGGTCTAAATGTGCTAATCAAAAGATAGAGTGATAGATTAAAAAAATAAAAAGTCCATCTATATGTTGCCTACAAAAAATTCATTTCAGAACTAAAGACACATACAGATTGAAAGGAAGGGATAGAAAAAGATACTCCAGCAAATGGAAGGAAAAAAAAGCTGGGGTAGCAATACTTCTATTAGACAAAATAGACTTTAAAACAGACTGTAACAAGAGACAAAGAAGGGCATTACATAATGATAAATGTATCAATCCAACAGGAGGATAACATTGCAACAGCTGAATACATAAAGCAAATATTGATAGAGAAAGGGAAAACAGACAGTAGTACAATAGTAGGGGATTTTAACATTCCACTCACATCAGTGGATACATCATCCAGGAAGGGGGGAAAAATCAATAGGGAAACAGTGTCTTTGAAGGACAAATTAGACCAGATGGACTTAACAGATATATACATATACAGGACATTTTATCCCATAATAACAGCATACACATATTTTTCAAGGGCACATAGAACACTCTCCAGGATAGATCACATGTTAAGCCACAAAACAAGTCTCAAAAAGTTTAATAAGATTGAAATATCATCAAGCTTCTTTTCTGCCCACAATGGTGTGAAACTAGAAATTACAAGAAAAAAATTGAAAAGATAAAAACATACATATGGAGGCTTAACAAAATGCTTCTAATCAATGGGTCAATGAGGAAATCAAAGAGAAATTAACAAAAACATACCTTGAGGCAAATGAAAATGAGTCCAAAGTCTTTGGAGACATGGTGAAAGTTCTAAGAGGGAAATTTATAGGGATACAGTCCTACCTCAGAAAAATACCAAAGCCTAAAGTTAGAAGGAAATAAAGATCAGAACAAAAATAAATGGAAACAAAAAAAAAAGAGAGAAAGAAAGAAAGATCAACAAGACCAAGAGCCTGTTCTTTGAAAAGATAAAGAAAATTGATAAAGCCTTTAGGCAGAGTCATCAAGAAAAATAACTCAAAATCAGAAATGAATGAGAAATAACAACAGACACCATAGAAACAAAAGGTTCATAAGAGACTTAAGAAAAATGTCCCAACAAATTAGACAACCCAGAAGAAGTGGATAAATTTCGGGCACCTGGGTGGCTCAGTCATTAAGCGTCTGTCTTCGGCTCAGGTCATGATCCCAGGGTCCTGGGATCGAGCCCCGCATCGGGCTCCCTGCTCGGTGGGAAGCCTGCTTCTCCCTCTCCCGCTCCCCCTGTTTGTGTTCCTGCTGTCGCTATCTCTCTCTCTGTCAAATAAATTAATTAAAAAAAAAAAGAAATGGATAAATTTCTAAAAAATAATCTTTCCAAACTGAATCAGGAAGAAATTGAAAATCTAAACAGACTGATTACTAGTAACAAAATTGAATTGGTAATCAAAACCTCTCAACTAATCAAAGTCCAGGACCAAATGGATTCACTGGTGAATTCTACCAAACCTTTACAGACAAGTTAATACTTACTCTCCCCAAACCATTGGAAAACAAAACAAAAAAAGAACACAAGAGGAAAGAAAACTTTCAAATACATTCTACAATGCCAGCATTACCCTGATTACAAAAACAAAGACCATTAAAAACAACAACAACAACAAAGAAACACCCAAAACTACAGACCAATATCCCTGATGAACTTGGATGCAAAAATCCTCAACAAAATATTAGCAAGCCACATTCAACAATACATTAAAAGAATCCTTCACCATTATCAAGTGGGATTTATTTGAGGGATTCAAGGATGGCTCAATATCTGCATATCAGTGTGATATACTACACTAACAACATGAAGGATAAAAATCCTATGATCAGCCCCAGGACCCTCAGCCACTCCAGCCACAACTCCAGCCAACCAGCCAAAGTCATCAGACACACATGGTCTCCCCAGGGGATGGCCATACACCAGACCACTTCTTCAAGTTTAGGAGAAGTAGCTGTTCTGCCTAATTCATAAGAACAAATACAGAAAGTCAAGCAAAATGAGACAGAGGAATAAGCTCCAGATGAAAAAACAAGAGAAAGCCTCAGAAAAAGAGCTAAATGAAACAGAAATAAGCAATATGCCTGATAAAGAGTTTAAAGTAATGATCATAAAGATGTTTGCTGGACTGGAGAGAAGAGTAGAGGAACTCCATGAGAATTTCAACAAAGATTTTTAAAAATATATATTAAAAAAAGAACCAATCAGCACTGAAGAATACAATAACTGAAATGAAAAAAAACATTAGAGGGAAATAACAGATTAGTGAATGCAGAGAAACGAATCAGTGATCGGGAAGGCAGGGTAATGGGAAACACCCAGGTTAAACAGAGGAAAAAAGAATTAAAAATCCTATAATCATCTCAATAGAGGTTAAATTTTATCAAAGGCTTTTTCTATGTCTGCTTATGATAAAAACTCTCAACAAAGTGGGTTTAGAGGGAACATACCTCAACATAAAAAAGACCATATATGATAAGCTCACGGCTAAAAGCATACTCAATGGTGAACAATTGAGAAAGAATGTCCAGTCTCGCTACTTTTATTCAATACAGTACTGGAAGTCCTAGCCACAGCAATCAGACAAATAAAGGGCATCCAAATTTATAAGGAAGTAGTAAAACTATCCTGATGTGCAGATGACATGACATTATACTGGAAAACCCTAAATACCAAAAAAACAAAAACAAAAACACTATTAGAATAAATGCATTCAGAAAAGTTGCAGGATACAAAATACAGAAATCTGTTTCCATACACTAATAGCAAAGTAGAGAAATTAAGAAAACAATTACATTTATAATTGCACCAAAAAGAATAAAATAATTACTAATAAACTTAACCAAGGAGGTGAGAAGACCTGTATTCTGAACACTATAAAACACTGAAGACCATACAAGCAAATGGAAAGAAATTCCATGATCATGAATGGACAGATTATTAAAAGGTCCACATTACCCAAAACAATCTACAGATTCAATGCAATCTCTACCAAAATACCAACAGCCCTTTTAATACAACCAGAACAAAGAACACTAAAATTTGTATGGAACCACAAAAAGACCCTGAATTGCAAAACAATCTTAAGAAAGAAGAACAAAGCTGGAGGCATCACAATCCCAGATTTCCTGATATACCACAAAGCTATAGTAATCAAAACAGCATGGAACTGGCAGAAAAATAGACACCTAGATCAATGGAACAGAACAGAAAGCCCAGAAACAAACCTATACTTATATGGCCAAGCAATCTGCAACAGAGGAGGCAAGAATATACAAGGGTGAAAAGACAGTCTCTTCAATAAATGCTGCTGGGAAAACTGGACAGCCACAAGCAAAAGAATGAAACTGGAGCACTTCCTTACACTATACACAAAAATAAATGCAAAAATATGAGACCTCAAACCATAAAACTCCTAGAAGAGAACACAGGCAGTAATTTCTCTGACATCAGCCGTAACAGTTTTCTAGAGGGGTCTCCTCAGGCAAGGGCAACAAAAATGAAAATAAACTATTGGAAATACACCAAACTAACAAGCTTTTACCCAGCAAAGGAAATCATCAATAAAATGAAAAGGCAACATACTGAATGGGAATAGATACTTGCAAATGATGTATCTGAAAAGGGAGTAATATCTAAAACATAAAAAGAATTTACACAACACCAAAAAAACCCCAATCTGACTAGATAAGCAGAGAGTCTGAATAGAGGTTTTCCCAAAGACCTACAGATGGCCAAAACATAGAAAGATACTCAACATCACTCATCATCAAGGAAATACCAATCAGAACCACAATGAGATACCACCTCACGCCTGTCAGAATGGCTAAAATAAAAAACATAAACAAGTGTTGGTGAGGATTTAGAGCAAAAGGAACCCTCATGCACTGTTGCTGGAATGTAAATTGGGGGCAGTCACGATGGAAAACAGTATGGAGGTTCCTCAAAAGAATTAAAACTGGAAATACCCTACAATCCAATAATTGCACTGTGGGGTATTTACCAAAAACCAAAAAACCAAGACACTAACTTGAAAAGATAATATGCACCCCTAGGTTTAGTGCAGCATTATTTACAATAGCCAAGATATAGAAGCAACTCAATGATCTATCAATAGATGAATGAAGAAGATGTGAGTAATAATAATGGATTATTACTCAGCTATAAGAAAGGAATGGTATCTTGACATTGTGACAACATGAATGGGCCTAGAAGGCATTACGTTAAGTGAAATAAGTCAGATACTATAGGACTTCATTTATATGTGGACTCGAAAAAAACAAATGAACAAAGCAGAAATAGACCCAAAAATACAAAAAACTGATGGTTACTAGAGAAGAGGGGGGGGGGCGATGCACAAAAGTGTTAAAAGGGGGGCGCCTGGGTGGCTCAGTCATTAAGCATCTGCCCTCGGCTCAGTTCATGATCCCAGGGTCCTGGGATCAAGCCCCGCATCGGGCTCCCTGCTCAGCGGGAAGCCTGCTTCTCCCTCTCCCACTCCCCCTGCTTGTGTTCCCTCTCTCGCTGTCTCTCTGTCGAATAAAATCTTAAAAAAAAAAGGGGGGGTGGGGGGTTGAAAAGAAGGTACAAGCTTCCAGTTATGGAATAAGTCACAGGGATGAAAGGTACAGCACAGAGAATATAGTCAATGGTATTGTAATAGTGTTGTATGGTGACAGATGGTAGCTACATTTGTGGTGACCTTAGCACAATGTATGGACTTGTCAAATCACTAGGTGTACCACCCGAAACTAATGTAGTGTGTCAACTAGATTTCAGTTAAAAAATAAGTAGCAGAAATAATTAAAGCTCTTAAAAAAAAAAAAAAGTAATGCTTCCACCTCCAGAGATTTTCACTAGACTTAGGTGTTGCCTGGACACCAGAAGATCTGATGTGCGCCCAAGGTTTAGGGGAGGATAATATGGCCAGGGGATAACAGGAGACTAGTTGAAGCTTGGACTTTTGGCAGTGATTATGGTCAACAGGGGTTTGGGGACTGACAGAAATTCATTATGATCGTCTTAGAAGATGGACAAAGGTCCAAATTGTTACAGGGGACATTTACCCCATCCACCCCTCCAAACACACACATTTCGGAAGAATTTTAGGAGATGAACATAAACATCAAGGTATTTCTTCTTCCCATTTGTACAGCTCTAAAGCCCTTTCTTGCCAACCTTCAAAACAAAACTTCAGCTGCTAAGCTTGGTTGCTTTGTTATGGACCAAGTGTAGAGATGCTTCATAGCTTGAAGAATACACTGTTAGCTTTACATATAGGGGAGTTAATGCTAACCCCTTTAATATTAAAGCTACAGGCTAGCTTATAAGAATTTCAGTAACGGTATACTTGAATGTCATAGAAGATTCTGTTGTCCCCAGAGTGGATGACTAACGAATCTAGAAATAATGGTAAGCACTTTTCACTTGTTACCAAATTCACGTAATAATAAAGATGAATATAGGACTTACAACTCCACAGAATATAAAAGGAGGTCATGAAAAGGCAAATATTGTTAGAGGCATATATAATTTATTTAAAAATATTTCATTTTGAGAGAGCGCACATGAGAGGGGGGAGGGTCAGAGGGAGAAGCAGACTCCCTGCTGAGCAGGGAACCTGATGCAGGACTCCATCCCGGGACTCCAGGATCGTGACCTGAGCCGAAGGCAGTCGCTTAACCAACTGAGCCACCCAGGCGCCCTATTTAAAAAGATTTTAAAGATCTATTTGAAGAGAGAGGGAGAGAGTGCTCGCACGTGAGTGCGGGGGAGGGGCAGAGGGAGAAGGGAAGCAGACTCCCTGCTGAGTGCAGAGTCCAATAAGACCTAGAGATCACGACCTGAGCCGAAACCAAGAGTTGGCCACTTAACCAATCATGCCACCCAGGCTCCCCTATAAGTTGTAATATGGCACACAGCTCTAGAGTTGTTCATAGTCTAGCGGAGGAAAAACAGGTCAAAACAATGAAACATGACTTGATCAGATCATGAAGTGTTGTGAAAGAATAATTAGTCTAGGAAATCAGAAATTATTTTGGTGGTGGTGTTTTGTCAAAGCCCAGAGGAAAGAAAGAAGAGCATCCAGGGCATTCTAATAGTGGCATGGCAGGGTCTTTGGAGAAAGGCAAGTGATCCAATGGCTAGAATTTGAAGCAGAGCAAAGCTGCAAGGGAAGGCTGGGACCTTGAAGGCCTTTGAAATATGTGGCCTCTGGGTCCCTGCCTCACAAGGTTTTACGTTAGGTCGCAATACATAAAATATTTGAGCAGCTTACTGGGTTAAAGTGAGAGGATTTGGGGACATCTATATGTGCCTTAGTGAAATGCTAACTTATTTGAAGTCATTCATGCAAAACCCCAGGACAAACAATTAGGAAAGATAATACAGAATTTGTATACAACTTCCCCCAAAAAGATCCTAATTTTTTAAAGTAAAACTTCAAGCTTTGTTTCCATGAACACCACTTAAAAGGCTTGTGAAATACAGAGGATATACAAAACACATGTGCAAAGATAAATGGAATCACCGTTCTGTTTCTTGCACTTACCTTCATGCATGTGAATGTCATCCGTGTGAATATGCAGTTGTAGTTCATTGGTCCTCCTGACCGTATAGTAATACATTCTATGGCTACACCGTAAGTTCTCTGTCCATTCCACTGTCGGTGGATTAGGATTAGTCTCAGTTTTTGTTTACAGACAATGCTGTCATGAACAAGGTTCTTTAAGGAGTAGGCATGGAGTGAAATCACTGAGTCACAGAGCAATGCTTCTTAAACATTATTGTGTACATGATCTTGTTAAGATGCCGATTCTGATTTGGTGGGGCTGTGATTCCGCAATTCTAACAAGCCCTCAGGTGATGCAAATGCTGCTGGTCCGTGGACCACGTGTTGAGTCAAGTATGAATTTGCTTAAGCTTATTGAATGCCAGTTTTACTAGGTACTACAGGAGTAAGTTTGTTACTCCACATACTCCCCAATTTAGTATACTCAGACCTCTAAATTCAAATTAAATCCAACTTAGTGGATGTGTAATCATATTTTGATTTTATTTTGCATTCCTGATTAATGATGTTGAGCATTTTCACCATGCTTATTGGCTACTCAGATTTTCTCTTGTGAAGCACCTATCCAAGTCTTTTCCTCTATTTCTCTATTGATTGTTCATCCTGATTTTTCAGCATTCTTTGTCCATTCTGGATGCTAGCCTTTTATTGATTTTGTCACAAGTGTTTTTTCAGCTGGTGACTTTTCACCCACTTTGTGGATTTTTAAAATAGTATTGTCATTTAACATTTAAAAAAAAATCTCATGTCAAGAATTGAGAATGTCCCCTGGCCCCATTTCCTCTTTCTCCCATGACTACCGTTATCCCTGACCTGTGGTACCAAACACAACGCTACTGAGCTCACTGTGCCCGGAAACCACTTCCAGTCCTTGTCTGGCGCTCAGGAACAGGAAGCCTCTGGAATGATCATTAGCTGTGCAAGAGCTAGTGGGATCAGGCTTAGTGGACTCTAGTTTCACTTCAAGTGAGCAGGCTGTTTCAATGAGTATTTTTCAGGACATCTTTCAACATGATCCAATGAACGGAGCAGCAAGTTACCTTCGTGGAGTGTTTGAGTAAACGGAAGTTCATAATTTTGATATTGTTGAAACCTTGAAGTCAGGTAGGTAACCACTTTTAGACATCTGGGAATGTTTTTGTTTTGATAGATTATGCTACACACAATTCCTGGTCAAGCTTTTGCAAGTTTCCTCCTCCTATTATAGCTAGTAACCATCGATTTAAAACAACAACCTTTGATCACCCCAGGTGATAAAAACTTGAAACAATTTAACAACTGCCTTCTGAAATGTTTAAGAGAAATAACAGTTCCTTTTGTTCCATAGCCCAATACAGTGTTCACACTTACGGTGATAATGCCAATAGATTTCAAATCCAGTTTTGTGTTTTTAGATCAAATCTTTCCCAGTGATAATGCAACTAATTTTCAGAACGCATGTACACTATTGGAGGAGTCACCCTGTAACCACGGAGAGGGCATATCAGTAACAATTGGGTGAAAGAATCAAATATACATGATGACAGAGATTTGGGGGACCACTGCTTGCAGATGGGCTTTCCACCCACCCCAGCTCACACGACACCCCTTCCCCAAGCAGCCATACCTTGGGGTTGAGGTTCCTGGGCACCTGGGCCATGTTCTCCTTCTGCACTCAGTGGGGACCTCATCTACAGTGGGCAGCAGAAACCGCAAGGTCCTGGAGAAAAAAGCAAATGCAACTCAACTCAAACTCCCGTCTAAGGAGCTGTAGGAGAGGATACTTAGAGCGCGAGCCTGCGGGCCCAGGAGCAGCCTGATTACTGGCAGGTCAATGTTTCGTACCACACCTGTAGCCTGTTTGCCTTCTGCCGGGATACCCGCAGGGAAGCTCTGCTCTAGGAAAGAAGGAACCTTAGAAAATTTTAAGGCAGGGTAAGAAAGACCAAGGGAGGCAGTGGATGATGAGAATGGTCATTCTCCACTCTGGCTGCACAGTTCTATTTACTGGGTTGCTTTAAACTATACTGGTAGCTGGGGTCTCAGTCCCACAGAGTCTGATTTAATTGCTATGAGCGAGGTACAGGCATCAGGAAATTTTTTTTTTTAAGATTTTAGTTATTTATTTGACAGAGAGAAAGAGACAGCGAGAGGGAACACAAGCAGGGGGAGTGGGAAAGAGAGAAGCAGGCTTCCCGCCGAGCAGGGAGCCCGATGCGGGGCTCGATCCCAGAACCCTGGGACCATGACCCGAGCTGAAGGCAGTCGCTTAACGACTGAGCCACCCAGGCGCCCCAATCATCAGGAAATTTTTTAAAGTTCTCCAGGTGATTGAAATGTGCAGCTGGTAGTGAGAATCACTACATTGGTGTGTCCTGGAGGGGTTGTATCAGTGAGGCGTCTACGCAGGGAGAAAATGGTAGGGGGCGAGGATCTGAATCGTTACTACAGAGTTAAAGAGGAGGTGCTGGTGTAGATCTATAAGATCAGTAGTTCTTAGAGTGTGGTCTGGACACTTCCAACAAATGCAGACTCTATATAAGCAGAATTTCTGGGGTGGGACCCAGGAATCTGCATTTTAAATAAGCTCTTTCTAGGCGATTCTTAGAACACTAAACTTTGAGAAGCGATATTTTGGAGGTAGAACCTACAGGATTCTATCATCTACAGGCATTAATATCAAGACGAAAAAACTGTAAGACTTCACTGCAGTGTTAAATGCCCCCGAGGACATCTGTGCATACATTCGCCAACAGGCCTGCATTGGAATGAACCTCAGTGAAAGAGTGTATGTGACCACCTTCAGAGAACTAATACATTGCTCTCCACGCAGCCTCAGTTCTGAGTTTGTGTCATAGCTCCAACTGGTTCAGCCAAGACATATTTGGGCTGTCGTGGATGTGGGAGACAGGCGTTAACTGCAGAGTGCAGAGAGGAACGGAGTAAAAAAAGAAATGGGTAAGGGGCGCCTGGGTGGCTCAGTCGTTAAGCGTCTGCCTTCGGCTCAGGTCATGATCCCAGGGTCCTGGGATCGAGTCCCACATGGGGCTCCCTGCTCAGCGGGGAGCCTGCTTCTCCCTCTCCCACTCCCCCTGCTTGTGTTCCCTCTCTCGCTATGTCTCTCTCTGTCAAATAAATAAATAAAATCTTTAAAAAAAAAAAAGAAAAAGAAATGGGTAAGAGAAAAGAACATCAATTCTTCACGGTCAACTCTTCTCAGCTGGGAGGAGGCTGATTCTTGTAATACAAAGTATCATTGACCGGTCATGCTAGAGAAACCTTCTTGTTTCTCTTGGTGTTTCAAGTTTCAGTTCCTGAGGTTCTCACAAAGTAGTGCAGCATTTCCAACAGTTGCACTGGGCAACCCAGGAACATTTTGCAATATTACAGAATTCATATTACTCTTGAACTTGTATATAAACATACAGGCCTGGATGTAACATGTGAAAATGTGATACTAATTATATTTCTTTATATTGGGAAGTAGATGGACACTGAATACTAGAGTGGGGCTTTATTTTTTATAAAAGTATTTAACACAATTTGTTTTCACAAATAAAGTAAAAATGTTGGCCTTTTTGAGTAATTTCTCTATATTTTTGTCCCTTAATTTTTGAGGCAATTTTGAATATTTATTTATTTTTAAAGATTTAGAGAGAGAGAGAGAGAGAGAGAGTAGTGCAGGTGTGCCTACATGCATGGAGGCAGAGGGGCAGAGGGAGAGGGAGAGAGAGTCTTAAGCTGACTTCTCGCTGAGCAGGGAGCCCGACATGGGGCTCGATCCCACGACCCTGAGATCATGACCTGAGCTGAAACCATGAGTCCGATGCTTACCTGACTGCACCACCCAGGCGCCCCTGGCAATTTAGAATATTTAGAGAAAAATAATTTTTGAAGACATGAGAATTTTCTAATTTTTTTATTTTTTAACTTTTAATTTACATTTTTAGATTAAAATATATTCAAAATTTGAACATTTGATAAAAAACCCCACACATTAATTTTTAATCCTGTAGATCATTGAAATGAGTTCAAGTCAAGATCCTAGTAGAAATAATGACAGGATGACAGGAGAGAAAAAACTGAAAGGGGAAAATAGAGAATTTTCAAATAAGAAGGCTGCTGAAATTTTAAAAACTAGCAGCAATAAAAATTTGCAGACTTTATTGAGTATAACCCATATAAATTCAGAAATATGGCACTCTAAGTTATTTATTAGTGAAGATTTAATTATTTATGAAAGTTAAGAAGAAAATTATTCTGATCAAATCCACACCTTGAACTTCAAGTCTGACTAAATCCTTGCAACTTCATATTATTTGGTAAATGATTCTTTAGCTACTAATTAAAACACTGAGATGGAAAAGAGAATTCTTCATGTCAAATGCATAATTCAGAAGTAAATGTAACTCTGGGTTACACCTTGTGAGATAAAATTATATACACAAAACCAGCAGATTGATCAAAAAGGACAAAATCTCTGGTGTGTCACTATGTTTGTTGGATAATGATACTGGAAAATGTCTCTAACCCTTTTGATAGCATGAAATTATTTCTAGCAAAACACTGTGCTTCAAATAAATGGGAATGATTTTCCACTGGATAAACATGGTAGAAAATGTAGTCTTTCATTTAACACCAAGTCTTTCAAACACAGTGTATTAAGCATGTCTTTTTATTCTGATGTTTCAATGTGTGGGATCTTAGTGACTCTGATAGGACTGCCTCGTCCAGGGCCAGCCAATTCCTAGTGTTAGTAAAGCACTCACCTATGAGAGCGACTGTCATATGCAAACCAACCAATTTTGAGTCTATATACCTCACCGGCTCTCAATCAGGCTCTTACACTCAGAGACATGATTCACCTGTCCTTACCACTCCAGAGCCAAAAAAAAAAAAAGATTTTGTTAAAAATCCATAGTGTGTCTGTCAATAGATGAGTGGATAAAGAAGATTTGGTATACATACATACACATATACATACATGCACACACACAATGGAATATTATTCAGCCATAAAAAAAGAATGAAATCTTGCCATTTGCAACAAGATGGGTGGAGCCAGAGAGTATAATGCTAAGCGAAATAAGTCAGAGAAAGACAAATACCATATGATTTCACTCATATGTGGAATTTAAGAGACAAATGAGCAAAGGAAAAAAAGAGAGAGACACACTAACCAAGAAACAGACTCTTAACTATAGAGAACAAACTGATGGTTACCGGAGGGGAGGTGGGTGGGGGGGGGGATGAGGGAAACAGGTGATGGGGATCAAGGCGGGCACTTGTCATGATGAGCACCAGGTGATGTATAGAATTGCTGAATCACTCTATTGTACACCTGAAACTAATGTAACCCTGTATGTTAACCACACTGGAATCAAAATAAAAATTTTTAAAAAATCCATCGTGTGAATTCCCACCATGTGTCACAAGGACGGAAGCCTAAGGTTTCCAGGTGACTTCTCCACCTGGCTCCCACCGGCACAACATTTGCTCCCCGGGCTGAAAACCAAACATAGGTGTGTTTCTAAAAGTTGGAATGAAGGGCCCTCACTACTCGGGTGAGCTGAACCCACAGCTCAGATTCTGAAACCCCAAACCCGAGGCCTGACATCACCAGGAGGGGAAGCCGGGTACGAGGCCGCTGGGGACAGTTCCTGGGCCCCGGAGCCCACTGCCAGTATTCAATTCAAACTCCCCGACCCTCAGCCTGTTTGCCCTGCCTCTCCGCTCCTTCCTGTGGAAGCCACAATAAAGGCACTTGCCTACGTTTTCCCTCATCCTTTCCGCGCCCCGCCTGACCCTGGTGCTTCCCCATGTGGTCCTTGCACGGTATGGTCTGCCCCTCTCATGAGGACTGTGAGTCACAAGCTATCTTTCCAATGGCAGACAGCTCCTCATCCGTTGGCCTCATCATATCTGAATAATAAAACTGACATTTTAAATCACAGAAAGAAGCTGGGGGACACTGGCTTGTACATTTGCAGTTCACGGAACAGTATTTTATTACTCCCACACCATGGTGTACAACTAGTCTTTGGAATTCTCTTTGGCCAATGTTGGTATGTATGACTGTAAACTAGATTCTCCATGAAAGCGATATGAAACATCACTTGCCCATCAAAAGAAGCACGTACAGAACTGTCAGAACCGGGAGAAGAAAAGGTAGTGAACAATGGGTGATACCAAACAGACAGGTCAATGCTGACATAGGGTACTGGCTCGAGGCTCCAGCACTAAGCCAAGAATTGTGTGTCCTGGCTAAGCAATCTTTGCTTAGCTGACTGCACAATATCTACAGAAAATAATGGAAAGTAGTATAAATGATTTTGAGACTAGGTGCTAGAATAAAACAATGAGATGGACGATTATTATCCAGGAAGAAAAATTAAAAATGGAATTTATACATAGAAGAAATGATCATAATAGGTTCAAATGAGAAATTTATATTCAGTTCAATTGGATGATGACAGGGACAAGTGTCAATTCAACTAGCAGTTATTAGATGTATTATTGAACTACCAGAAGAAACCAGGAAAGTTGATGTGAATATTTCATTCCTTTTAAGTCTATTATAAAAAGCCCTGTTATTGACTTCAGTGTTATGGAGATTGAGCATCTTTCCATATGCTTATTGGCCTCTTTTTTGAAGTACCTGTCTTTTGACTATGTCTGTATTAAATGTCTATGTTTTCTTAGTGATTTGTAGTTCTTTATATATTCTAGATATGAATCTACTGACTGGTATTTCTATTTGGGGGCACAGAAGCTAGAGACTCATCAAAGGCTTATTCTTTAGTGATTCACCATTGAGGAAGTGGGGAGGCCACCCAGGCCTGTCTCTACCCAGAAATTCTGAGGAGAAAGAACTAAGCAGCCCAGGAGGCATGGAAAGAGAAATTCCAGGAGATGGAAGGTTCCAGCAAATGTTTAACCTGACTTCGGGTCTCAAAAGCCTTTGTGTTCTTGCCCTTATCACCTCTCCAAATCCACCCAAACACAGAAATAGCCCATTAAAATACATATCAGAAATAAATACAATATCACAAAGAGTCAGATGTCAAAACTTGACAGGGAAGTGAGGCCAAATTGAGCAACTCTCACCTGACTAGTTCACGTGATTTCTGTAAGCCCAGGGGTCATCAGCCAAACCTGCTGGGATCCAAAAGTCATTTTCCAAAAAGCCACAGATGTAAGACTAGAAACAGTAGAAACGGAAGCAGAGAAGAGTAGGACTTTCAGTAAATATCCTTGACGTTCAGGGCACACATCTGGATCTGTGCACAAATTCACATGCCAGGGAGAGGACCACGGTGTCGTTTGTGAACAGCAGAGCAGAGACACGGGACTTGGACAACACAGTCTAAGCAGAAGCTCATAGCCTGGGTAACCTGACAGGGTGACATTGACAGGTCAGTCTGGGCAAGAAGTCTCTGAAATTAGGCTCTCTCTTCTTCCCCAAATCTTTGCAACAGGTCTCAAGTTCACAGGCCGCAGTGAAGAGGACATACCTGTCTTGAGATCGGACAGAGGGCTCGGAGCAGGGAAACTGAGACCTGAAGCAGGTTCCCTTCTTCCACATCCCCCACCCCGCACTCCCACATAAATGCATCTCTGCAAACAGACCTGCCAGGCCTGTGAGCAGAAAAAGGTTTCTCCAAAGCTAGGCAGCTTGTTAAGTAACTATTGAAATAGTTCAGTGGTTCTTGGCTTTGGTTGCACCTGGCAAGTATTAAAGTACCAATGTCTTGCCCCCTCCTTCTGTGATTTGGATCCAGTGGGTGTGGGATGAAGCCCGGGCATAAGAAGCTGTAAAAAGTTACTCGAGTGATTCTTACTGTGCAGTCAGGATCGAGAACCCCCAAATTAGTTCAAACACGTTCGGACTGCAGCCATCACACTATAAAGCAGAAAACAGTCCCCAAGAATGTGGGCCCAAACTGCTAGGGAAGACTTTTCAGTCAATGATCAGATTCAGGATGAGGTGATTAAAGGAAAATTTACAGATTATGGAACAAGGGATCAAATTGTTCCTGGATCTTAACTTATTATTATTATTTCAACTTTTTATTTTAAGAAGCCTCCGCACCCAACATGGGGCTTGAACTCACAGCCCTGAGATCAAATCACATACTCTACCAGGTACTCCCCTGGATATTAACTTATTTTTATGGCTCATACAAAACATTATCTGAGAACCTGATTAAAGTTGTTTAACCAAGTTATTTTTAAAATAGGATTTTACTAATAATAAAAAGTGAAGGAATATCTAATCTCATACTCCCATTAGACTCAGCTTTCAGTACCACGGGATATGGGTTATGGGAAGGAACTCAAGCTCTGATAGCAGAATGAAGTGGGTGCAAATTCTGTGCTGCCAGTTATTAGCTGTGGCACCCTGGGTAGGTCAGACAACCTCTCTGAGCCCCTATAATGGGGGTAATAATACCTGTTTCTCAGAAGGCTGGCAGGGATGAAATGGGACAGCATATTGGAAGCATCTTTGGTAAGGCTCTTTGCCTTACTGGATCTATGTGGATTAACTCAGGGTTATGGTAAAGATATTCAGGGAAGATAAGAACAAGGCAATGGTCACAAAACCCACTTGGACTTGCCTGGAGCCACTACTGAGATATTTTGGGAATGGGGGGCAACCCTGCCTGGTCAGTAGCAGGCATTCTTGGCCCTGATGCTCTGCCACCAGCGTGGTTCAAAGACTTTCCATCTGTTTCATTGGCTGGGTCTTGCTCTATTTGCAGGCTGATTAGCTGGGCCTGTCACCCTCCTGTATGGGTAGGCCTATTCAGTAGATCTTCTACCCCAGGCCACGTCATAGGTCACTGACAAGTCATAGATGGGCCCAGGGAGGGTGGTGAGGTCGCATAGCACCGAGCGTGCATAAAGAAGCCCTCTGAAGGAAGTTATAGGCTTGCGGGGCCTGATACCTTGCTGGGCATCCCAACCAGCCAGAGCTCATTAAATAGCAGAAGAAACACCAAAACCCCTCAACCTTTCCCAGTTGTCTGTGTGGTTATGACTCAAAGTCCCCACTAGAGGGCAGGCAACTTTAATTTAAGATGATGGATTTTTTTGTACCGGTGAATAAACTGGATAAATGATAATCATTATTGGTACAATAAATAATCATAGGCAACATTTATTACATACATTCTAAACGTTGGGAACTCCCCCAAATGCTATATATGCATTATTTAATTTAAATTACTTATTGTATTATCATAAATAATACAGTTCTTTCCCCAAAACTGCATTGGAAGTTCCATGAAGATAATGTCTGTTGAATTTGCTATTCTGCACTGATTGATTTGTGAGTCTGGAAGATTGTAGTAACTGAATAAGTACTTGTTGAATGAATACATGTTAAATGAACTGAATCTTAAGGTCAAAGCCAAAAGGTGGAGGCTGTTATTCTTATAGCACATTGTGCTTTGTCATTAGTAAAATTGTTTTTAAATTTTGTAATATATCTTTTTAGGTATTTGAAATTATTAATTAAGTGTCCCAGAGCGTTCCTTCAATAGCTTTTATATGCTTTATGTTGGGGGGGTGGTGGGAAATATTCTTTAATATTCTTTAGGCCTCCTATTGTCAAAACTAAAATCAACAAGATCCTTCTTTAGAAGAACTTGTACTATTAACATATTATCTTGATTAAAGGTATTGTAATTATCTGGACCAATCTGTAAATTTGCCTTCAACAAGGTCTTATAGTGCTGACCTCATGCCAGGCACTGTTCTAAGGACTTCATACTCTTATAAAGGTGCTATTATTAGCCCCATTTTACAGATGGGTAAATGGTAACTATTATTGGCCCGTTTTACAGATGGGGAAACTGAGGCACGGGGAGGATTAAGAAAAGAGTTTTCACAACCAGTAAGTGGCACAGCCAGGATGAAAACCCAAGTGTTCTGGTGGGAGATGTCTCCCGGGACCCGGTCACCACACCGCCTCCACAGCTCATTACATAAAGTCCTCATTGCACAGGAAATGATGCTGATAGGCCACAGCAAAACAAATTTGGGGAAACTTTCATGCATTTTTATCCTGGACTTTTCATTCATCTGACATAATAGTGTTGGGAAAAGGTCAGACGGTGTCCTGGCCTCTCGAAATCTTGTTTTTAGACAGGGAGTTATTCTGTCATCGCATGATAAGAAATTATAAATGGTGATCCCCTTTCCAAAACACCAAACACACCAATTTGCAAAGGCCAGCCTCTTCCAGGGCAGAGTTCTTGGCGTATCAACAGAAAAACCAAAGCATACAATGCAAACATTTTTTTAATATCCTCAAAATGCAATATACTTACAGCCAAGGGAGTTTTGCAATGAAAACAACAGGTAACAACCATATGACTCAGTAATTCCGCTCCTAGGAAGAGTCACCAGAAGAACTGTAGACAAGTATTCAGAGAAAAACCTATACGTGAATATTCAGAGCAGCACGATTCAACTCTTCCAATAATGAACTGTATCATTTTCACCAAGGACGACATTTGCATGTCTCTACCAAGCTGCTGATTCCCTCCTGATGACCCAAAGACCACAGGCACCCCTAATACACCATCTAAAACACACCCCTTCTCCTCTCCCACACTCCAGTCTGCTCCTCTCCCAGGCCTAGCTCTGTGACTGGAACTACCATTCATCTACCTGATATGGGTTAAATTGTGTCCCCCCAAATTCATATGTTGAAGTTCTAACCCCAGTACCTCAGAATGTGACTGTATTTGGAAATAGGGTCATTGCAGATGTAACTTAACTCAGTTGAGTTAAGATGAGGTCCTTAGAGTGGGTCCTAATTCAACATAACTGCTGTTCTTATGAAAGGGGAAATCTGGACACAGAGACAGGCTCACAGGGAGGTCACTATATGAATATAAAGGCAGAGATCAAGTGATGCTTTTGCAGGCCAAGGAACACCAGAGATTGCCAGCAAACCAACAGAAGCCAGGGGAAAGGCCTAAAACAGATTCTCTCAGAGTCCCCAGAAAAAGACCAACCTCGCTGATGCCTCGATCATGGACTTCTGGGCTCCAGAATTCTAAGACAACACATTTCTGTTGTTTAAGCTCCCCAGTTTGTGGCACTTCGTTATAGCGGCTCTAGAAAACTAACACACTGCCCAATGGAGATTTACTCTCACTCCCACACCCAGTGACTAGATCCCATGCAGTTCAACTCCAGAACGGCTCCTAGAATTCAGCCACTACCCTCTTTCCAGGGCCTCTGGAGGTGTTGGGAAATTGGTTCTCTGCAAGCCTCATGTTAGGACAAGATAGGAAGGGACTTTGTTGACCAAATGGCACAAGGATAGATCCAAGCTGGTGCAGGGGAGAGAGGGTCTAGGATTCCAAAGGGATATAGAGCCGGTGGGGCTGGCCAGCAGGGGTGAGGGCGCACCTCGCCATGGGTAAGAGAAACACCAGCTCCCTGCTTGGCTGGAGAAGGCTGAGACCAAGGAGGCTGGTGCAAATGTCAGAGAGCTGGGGCTCCCCTGGGCTCTGTCCCCAGGGCAGGCTTTGGGGCTGGGCTTTCTCATGGGCTGTGTGTGGTGCGTGAGTGGAGACCTGGGGGCACCTTTCCTGCTGGGGTTCCCTCGGGCATGGCTGCCGCGTGCACATCCCTGAGGCACCAGCTCTGTGAGGCTGCAGAGGGTGCGCTTTTCCAAGGCAAACCAAACGGACGGGTTTGCTGAGGAGAGTCCAGGTTTCAGTCCAAGAGGTGCGAGCTGAGCAGGCACCTGGCACAGCCCAGCATCGGCTCTGGCTCTGCCCGGAAATAGGAACTCTGGGAATTAGACTCTAAACATTGGGATTGAGCAGTGAAGGACCTGGAGCCCAGGGCCTCCCTGGGCACCCAGAAGGACTCCGAGCAGCTGTGCTTGCCTTGCTCTTTCTCCCCTACTCCTCCCTCACCCCATGCCCCTCAGTCCCTCCCTCCAGGTCCCTCCTTCCCCCTGCCTACACCTGCCCTGATCTCCTCCTTCCTCTCTCATCCCGTTAGCCCCCTTTGCCCTACCACCTTCCTCCTCTGTTCCTTCCTTCCCTCTTGGGGACCCCTTTTTTCCTGCTCCCCAATCTTCCTCCTCCCTCTGACTCTTCCTTCTCCTCCCCGCTTCCCCTCTCCTGCCTTTCCCCTCCTCATTCATGACTCTCCACCTCGTTTTCCCCTCACCTGTCTTCCTCCCCCTGCCGTAGCTTCACTCCTTCCCCTACTTTCCACTTAGCCCTGCCTTCCCCTCCACCTTCCTTCACTCCCCTTACCTTTTCTCCCCCTCATTTTCCCCTTACCTTTCCACCTGCCCCCCTCACTCCCCCCTCCCCCCCTCCCCCGCTGCTCCTTCTCGCCCCTCCCACGCCCCGCCCATCACTGTTTGCTTTTCTCCCGGATCCTGATGAAGGGCTTGCCCTGCCCCTGCCCTGCCGGGCCGCATTTCCTGCAGCTGGGGTCTTGCTTCATGGCTGAGGGCTCCGGGACGCAGGCCCCGGGGAAAGAGCCCCCGCTCAGCATCCAGGTCCTGCGAGCCCAGTACGCAGGCTTGCGAAGGCAGCAGACGGCCCAGGCCCACCTGGTGGTGCTCCCGAATGGTAGGGTTGGGCAGGTGCTGGGGGCAAAAGTGGGGGGGGGGGGGGCGGGGGGGGGGCGCAATGGGTGGTGGGCTGCGGCCAGGGTGGGGCCGGGGCTCTGTGGGCCCTCCCGGTGGGAAAGAGCAGGGATGCCAGCAGAGCACGGCGGGGAGGCCCATTCCGGGCTGCTGTGCTTGGCTTGGTTCCCCTCCAGGGGCCTCAGGCAGGCATCTGGCCAGCTGCCGGCCCTTACCTGGCCTCAGCTCTTATGTTCTCACCTGACCAGACTGTTCTGCCTGGTGGACGGTGGCTTGGCCCCCTGCTGGGCCAGGTGGGGCGATGGGAGCTCTTCCCCGCTGGGTCTCACCTCCTGCAAAGCTGAGAAACGGGCTCTGGAGAGAGCCGATGTGGTGTTCCCGACAGCCCTGGAGCGGGCCAGAGGAAGCGCGGGGCTCAGGGACTCAGGGACTCAGGAGGCACCCTGGCTCACGGAGCTTGCTTATCACCGTCTCAAACAACTTCCAAGGAGGCGTGAGATACAGAAGCCTCAGAGGGAGAATGCCTCTTCCCTCTGGGAACTCAGATTTTATTCCTGGAGGAAGTTAGCATAAGCCTCCATCCCAGCCCTTCCCTCTAACGGAGGAATGAATGGGTCAGGGGAGGTGGGAAGATCAAGGCTGTGCCTGGGGGTTTCTGTGGTTATTTGTACACTTCAGGACTCATGGAGTGGCCCGCCCAGCACTAGGCCAGCTGGGAAGGAATCAGGGGCCAGAGGGACATCACCGTCCGGGGCAGGAAGAGTGCTGCCTTTTGGAGACCAAAGTGGTATCCCGGAGCTGAAGGTGCTCATCTCCCGTTACTTGGGCTGTTGCCAGCCAGTGGGTTCTGTTTGAACTGAACTGGCACAGCCAAATAGCCCTCCATCTCTGCAGGGTATACACTGAAAGGTTCCTAAAGCCCTAGTCCATCCTCAAACGTGTTTATTCATTCAGTCATTCAGCAAATATTAAATTAAACCACTATCTAATGCAAGTACCATGCTTAACAGACCCACAATTCAGACTTACAGATCCATGTAATGGGCACATCCCAAAGACAGTCCAAGTCGACATGCCCCACAGAACTTACCACTCCCTGCCCCAACCCTCCCTCTGGCTCTTTCTCCCACACTCTGTAACTCAGTGCGCTGGCCCCCTAGCTAGCCTCAGGTGGTCAGTTAAGGCAAGTTAATGCCGGAAGGGCTGGTCAGACCCTGCTTTGTCAGGGAAGACTTCTGACTCCCAGGCGAGGTCAGCCACTCAGCAGTATCTATGTGGGGGTCGGGGTCCAGGTGTCCCTCCCACTTAGTCTTTCTCCTTGTCCCCTGCGGACCCCAGGCTGGGACTGACAGCTAAGGAGGCTCCTCTCTGCAACCAAGACCTGCCCATCCACGTGGACATAATGGAGAGGATACTAGTTCCTACGTTCTCCCATCACGTCCCCTCTCCCTCTGTTCTCAAATAAGCACATAACATTCTGACTTTTTGTAAGGGTGTCCATGTTTGTCATGCTGAGAAAAATCTGGTAGTCCTGAAGTGGGAACACATTTTCAGGCCCTCCACTGTTGGCAGAGACGGCCGCACCAGTCCTGCTTCTCTCAGACTCCCAGACCCGGAGCTCAGGGCCTTCCCTCTGCCTTCATACCTCAGCACCTCCGTCTCTCCCCTCCTGCATGCAGGGCCTCCCGCCGTGACAAATGCCGGAATGCTCAGGGGAGCTCCACTGAGGATTCAGGGGCAACTAACTGCAGGCTTTGGAACACCTTTCAGGCATTCCCACAACCCTCTCTGCCACCAAGGTTGACCATAAACTGTCGTGTGCCACAAGGTGGTAAAAACAGGTCCCTGAGAAAGAAGAGAGACATTGGTCTGGGTCCTCATCCCTGCAGCCAATTCGGAGAAGCAGGAGTTGCTGTAAATGTGTTCCCAGAACAGGGTCTGTGGGATGGGAGAAGGCGAGGGACCAGTCCTCCAAAAGGAGCTGCAGCTCCTCCCTCCTCCACCTTGGGCGGTAAACCCATTACGGGAACCCCAGAACACAAAACCCCGTAAGTGAAGAGTATTCTTTTCCACTGGCCAGTGTGCATGTGAGTCCGTCCCATTCTTTCAGTCGGAACGCTGGGGTCACTCCCTCACTGCAGTTAAGAACTGGAGTCTATTAGTAAACTCTGTTCTGCTTGAGTTTTTCTTTATGGCATTGGTTTCCACCTGCAATTTTATTATAATATATTCGTTGGCTTACGTCTTTCTACCCCACTAGAACATATCCGTGAAGATGGGGATTTTTGTCTCAATGTTTGCTGCCATATTCCCAGAACCTAGAATAAATAATGGCTGGCACGTAATAAGTGCTCAATAAATACTTGGTGAGGGGCGCCTGGGTGGCTCAGTCGTTAGGCGTCTGCCTTCAGCTCAGGTCATGATCCCAGGGTCCTGGGATCGAGCCCCGCATCGGGCTCCCTGCTCCGCAGGAAGCCTGCTTCTCCCTCTCCCACTCCCCCTGCTTGTGTTCCCTCTCTCGCTGTGTCTCTCTGTCAAATAAATACATATCTTTAAAAAAAATAAATAAAAATAAATAAATAAATAAATAAATACTTGGTGAATGAATGAATACTTGTGCATGAGTGTGTGTATGTTAGAGAGCGTTTGTGTGGGTGTGAATGTGTGGGCATGGGAGGGAGTATACACGTGTGAGCATATGCAAGTGGGATCACGTGTGATCCATGTGCACACATGCAGTGTACTGACTACCTCGCTTCCTTGACATTTTGGGATAGCATTCCTACGGCTCGGAAGCTCTGAGACCCCCCCAATGAGAGCTGCCCATGTTCGTTCCAGTGGTGACCCTGCTGTGCCTTGCTTTGTCAGGAGGGTACACGCCTGTTCCTGCGGAGTCCATGGTCAGTCCTGTTTGGATTAACAAGGAGAGAAGGCATTCGCTGTCCCTGGAGGAGGCACATCCGGAGGCAGAGGGGATGCTGGAGGAGGCTGACGGAGGCTGTCTCCAGGCCCCTGAGTCTCCATGGCACACGCACCTCGAGATGTACCGCTGCATCCAAACCTTCCACCAGGAGGCCAGTCTTCCAGTAAAACACAAGGGCAAGCTCAGGGGGTCTGAGCAAAGGCTCCCTCAGGAAGGAGACCCAGGCTTGTTTGAAAACAATCAGATGACTCAGCAAGGGACCACCATCCTACAAACAGCCCAGCGTGAATGTCCAGTGGGCAATGCCGAAATAAACGCAGTGGGATCTGGCTTAAATAAGGACATTCAGCTTCCTCCTTCCAAAAAGAACCCACACTGGTCTGGAAAACCATCTCACTATCCATTTCCCCAAAGGAAAACTCCTAGGATCTCTCAAACTGCCAGGAACCTGGGCTTGTATGGCCCAGCCTGAAGTCTTCTACTCAGCCAAATATCTGTTGAAACCATCAGTGGCCTCATCAAAGAACCCAGTAGGTGGAGCCACGACTCGGGTTTCTACCTATGAGCAAGAACGGGACTGACTCAGTTGTAGGGATTTTGAACTTCATGGTGGACACACAGTCTTGTCCTTCAAAAAAGAAGAGATTGGCTAGGCCAGATCTCACACAGTCTAGGATGAGAGAGTGCTGTCTGATCAATGTGGCCCTACTGTGCTTGTATATAAGGACATGACTATGGAGCTCTAGATGCCCGTTCCTTGGAGAGGTCCAGTAGGACATCTCCGTCCCTAGAAATGGGAAGTTTGAAGCATAACACCGGCACCCTAGCCAAAGGAATGCCTTAGCAGGGCCCTGGAGCCAACGGGTGTGGGCAGTCTTGTTTTCAATATCTTCTAATGATTTCTCACATGATCTGGAGATGAGCTCTGAGAATTGCCTTTTTCTGGTTACTGTGTCTGGAGGCCAGCTCGCTGAGAAGTCACTACATTCATTGGTAGTGACCATACCATTTCAACTGAGGCTCCCAAAGTATGGTCACTGTGGGTTTAAATAAAAAACAAAACCCTACTGTTTTGTGTGTTTAAGGGGTGTTCAGGAAGGATGGTCATCTCTTCCCCTTCCACTGAGACTGCACGTTCCAATGTCATTACAGGTGTATTTCCTCCCTCCTTCCCTCTCATCTCCCCTCCCTTCCTCCTTTCCTCCCTTCCATCCATCCATCCCGTTTGTCTGTTTTCTCACCCTCCCTCCCTTTCTCTCACTCTCTCTCTCCTAATTAAGTTCTTATTAAACACTGCCGGTCATTGAAGATATATGGTTAAGAGGAGCCTGAGCAGGAGACAAGGAAATACTCCTGCTTGGAAAATATGTATCCCCCACAAACTCCTTCCTTTTCAGCCAAGTTTGAAGCATTCAGATCCTTCCTGGGATATGTTAAACTTAAGACAAAGTGAAGCAGGTGTTACTGCCCGGGTGATGGGAAGAAAGTAGGTCTTTCCTGGTTAATGTTTAACCTTTAAATGATATTTAAACACACCGAAGGTGCCTTTCCCTCACATCAGATAATCTCTCTGTAAAGTTTCACTTATATTTTCCTCCTTTTTCCGCAATGGTGATCCAGTTTTGCCCATCTACACCCAGAGTGGTTAACTAGGTGTGTCATTACTTGCCAAAAATACATATGTGCCTGCTTCTTGGATCACCCAGAAATCCACTCCAATTTGGGGATTTGTTGCAATTCCTTCTGTGAATAATCAGTAAGAGCCATTGTTAATTTTTTTCTAGTCTAATGAAAAACAAGGACATTTTCTGAAAACCCTTTGTCCTTTGCTTTGTTGTAAAGAGGACTGCCACAAGTAACCCCTCTTTCTACAACGTATCAGTCAGGATAGGCTATGTTTTGCTGCAGAAACAAACCCTCCAAGCTCACAACAGGAGCTTTTCTTCACTCATGAAAAGTCCACGTGGGTTTTGGCAGACTTCCCAGGGCCCCTCTTCTGCATGTACTGCCGGGAGCTCAGGCTGCTTCCGTCTCATGGCACCTAGAGTATCAGCACTGGTTTCCCTAATCACTGTAGCAGGAGAAGAAAGTGCACTAATAGTCACGCACTGGCTTTCAAATCACTTCTACTTACATTTCATTGCCCAAAGCAAGTCTTGTGGTCCTATCTTCACTTCAAGGGTATGCAATCATCCCATGTGCCTGGAAGGAGAGAAGAAATGGAAGGCACAGGGGAGCAGCACTAATGGCTAGCACGGGCAGATGGGGGCCAGGTTATAGTACAGTATTAGATTTCATTCTGAATACAGTAAGTAGCCATTAAGAGATTTACATATGAGACTAAAATGATTTAATTTGCAGTTTAACCAGATTACTCTGGTTGTTCTTTGGAGAATGAGGTGAGGCACATTAAGAGGCAACACCAGGGAAAAAATGGCCAAGGCAAGTTCAGTGGGAAAGATGCTGGTCAAGCAAGAGTAGGAGCCGAAGAGACGGGGAAAAAGTGGATACATTGGATATGTATTTTAGAGCTAGAGTCATTAGGATTTACTGAAGGAAGATTAGAAGTTCAGTTTGAGGGATCCTGAGTTTGAGATGTTCGTGAGACACACAAATGAAGATATCGAATGGGCCAGTGGATAAATGAGACCATAGGTCTGGGCTGGACATGAATTTAAGTGGCATGAGTGTGTGGAGGTACTGAACAGGACGAGGGCACGCCAGCTGACCTTTACAGAGTATAGAAAGAAGGCAGGGTCCAGAATGAGTCCTGAAAATGCATAATTTACTTACTTGAAAAATCTCTAAGGATTTTTCCAATCCTTTAGGAGAGGTGGGGAAGAGGGAGGAGGGGCAGTGAAGGACACTGAAGAGCAGGACCCTGACTGGGGAGAAAAGGAGAGCCAGGGTGCTGGGGAGTCACAGACCTTGAGAGGCAAGATGTGGCCCAGGTCACTCCCCTGACTAGCCTTCCACAAATCCCTTTTCTAGATCCACGTTCCTCAGTCTGAAGTTGCTTTTTCTTGAGGATGGGTTTAAAAGGCCAGAGTCTGGGGCGCCTGGGTGGCTCAGTCAGTTAAGCGTCCGACTCTTGATTCAGCTCAGGTCATGATCTCAGGGTCGTGAGATCGAGTCCTGGGTTCAGCTCTATGGTCAGCGGGGAGTCTGCTTAAGATTCTCTCTCTCTCCCTCTCCCTCTGCCCCTCCCCTGCGCTCAAATAAATAAATAAAAATAACAACGACAACAACAGTAATAATAATAAAAGGCCAGAGTCCAAGAGGCAATGCCCGAGTGGGAAAACTTTTCAGCCAAGAACAGACCAGGTCAGTGTCAGCAAGTTCAGGTCAGAGCCAACTGCCTGCCTGCCATCGAGGCTGACCTGACAGGGAGGTGCCTTTGCCCCAGAAGCCTGACCTTCCCTGGGACTGAGCTGTTCTCATGCTGGGGGTGGGTCTGAGGATCAAGTGTTCCCCTCAGAGAACTTGAAGGGAGAGAGGGCAAGAGCAGGGCTGGTTTGGAATCCTTCCTCTTCCCACAAGGCTGCTTCTACCAAGAGCATTGGAACAGAACCATCCCTCCGTTGCTCAATCACACTCATGCTTCTACCAACCACATGGGCTGGCACACCTGCTCGGGCAAAGGGTTCAGCTTAGTCTGGGCTGTCACACCACCCACAGCTCTGACAACCTCTCTCCTGTGCTGGGCAGGACTGGAGCTAACCTCTTCTCCACGGTGCTAGCAGAGGAAGGTTCTCGGGAACTAGAGACCAACCAGCTCACACTGTGAGTCCCGCATTGGGTCTCCTAGCCTTCCAACCACAGAGAGGACACCCCGATGTGGCTGCTGGTGACAGGCTTCAGTCTTCCAGGCTCCAGTCTCAGCATTGCCATTGGGAGACATGACCCTGGCTGAGTTAGACATGAGGGGACAATAGCTCCTGGGGGCAGGAGCCAGGACAGGAGGGTCCTTGGCATTCGCTGGCAATTCTGTTACATCCCCACTAGGAGGCAGCCTCCCCTCATGCCACCTCAGCCTGATTCCCTAACTTTTCATCCCAGGTCTTACCTCTCACTCGAGTTAGACCCCACCAACCTCCCTCCCTGTCCCAGCACAGCCGGGGAGCACATACCTTTAAGGCCAGCGTTGGGGGGCATGGTCTCCTTGTTCATACAGCCCTCTCTCGTTATGAGGGTACAGCCATTTGGCGTCAGGGTGGAAGGCACAGAGAGCACAGAAGGCTCTTTATGTGATTGGCTGCGCTGTCTTTTGGGTCTCTCTTCCCTTGGCTGTCTACGGTGACCTAGCTCATGGTCTGTAGGCTTGGTGTGGACAGGTGGGGGCCCCACAGGCTCCTGCAGATGAGGGACACCCTCCCCTAGCTCCAGCCCTCCCACCCCCTCTGCATCAGAGGTCCACCTCTCCTTACCAGGTGTCCCAGTCTCATCTACTCTCTGCTGGCCCCGCTGGGGCCTGTGCACACAGGCAGGAGCCATCTTTGCATGTGTATGCCCTGCCACCCCCTTTGTAAGAGAAGCAAACCAAATCCACCCGTAATGCCTCAGGTTACAGAATTGAAACCTAAGGACAACCAGTCACACACAACCAACTAGGCGTTGGGCTATTGCCAATCAATAATTTCCTCACTTTGCTTCCCTGTCTGCTGTACCAAAGTCTCTCCCTGAGCTCTGTTGGTGTGGCACCCCTAACCACCTTTAGTTTGGGGCTAACTGGTCTGAATCGATTTTTGCTCAAATAAACTCTAAATGTTTACTATGCCTCAGTTTATCTTTTAACACTACTATGTTAGACTGCTTCCTTCTGATTCCTTCCCTTCATTTATTTCTATATCATCATAGCTAGGAAATCCTTTCAAAATATTTTTGACTTGAAAACTGTCAGTGGTGAAATTGGTACTTCTATCTGAAGGCCAGAGAGAACCCTGTGACTTTTTCTAAATACTCTGCTTCTTAACACCTAACCCTGCCCCAGCCTTCCAGGCATTGGTTATCCCTACTTTGCATGAACATTCCTTTAGGTCTCCTCCTTATTGTTTAGAAAGACCCAGCTGACCCACCATCAACATTTTCCATCTGCACATAAATTCCTGAAGTTGATTTTTTTCCTTACTGCTGTGATTACATTTCTTCCACAGCTAATGAGCAATATGATTCCTAGAAACAGTATTCAAGGGATTGAACATTTCATTTTAATTTTATTCCTTGGCCCTGGGTTTGTGGCAGTTACATGAAGATTTCCCCTTCACTTCTGTCCAGGAAGACAATACACCCACTATGTATTTTTAATCCTTTGATCTCCCCTTTGTCTGTTCATTGATGAATCTACCACCTGGCTGTTTTAATCCACCCCCTGAATTCCCCAATTCTAGGATCATAACCAAAGCTGGGCAGCATGCCAACCTTTCAGCCTTGGCCAAGAAATGGAAGAAGGAAGGAAAAAGGTGCTGGGGGTACTTTCTGCCAACCCAAACTTCAAGTGTTTTTAAGCCCAAGCTGGCCCTCAGAATCAATGTGAGAGCTGGGTCAGCAAATATTGTCCCAATGCGGGAGCTGTTCCCCTTCACAAGAAAAGCAGTGCTCTCTTGGTTGGAGGGTTCTGAGAGAGCCCGTCCCCATCCCCGCCCCAGCCGTGGATACCTGCCCCTGCCAGTCTCAGGTTCCACTTGCCAGATTCTCCCCCAATACTAGACCCTTGCTCACTCCTTTTAAGGTTCTGCCCACAGCACATGTGGCCATACTCACAACCCTAGGACCAGGGGAGACCGTCCCCAGATCCCAAGCTCCTCTCTGCTGAGCTCTACCACATGCTGACAAAATCGATGGGAAGACCCCTGACCAGCCAAGGACCACCACCAGTCCCCAAAAGGTGTGTGTGCAAAGGATACTCAAAACAAGTGCTCGCTGTGGTAAACCCTGGTGAGTTGGCCCATACGTGAGCTGGGGGCCCACTTTTGCCCCTCCAACCTTAGGCACGTACCTGGGTTGGCCCTGTTCTTGAAGACAGTGCTTTCCAACCCTGACTGCACAAGGGAATCATCAGGGGACTTGGAGAATATCTAACTAAATTACAATCTCTGGACTAGGGCCAGAGCATTGATATTCTATATTTTACTTTTTAATCAAGGCATAAAACATATATGATGTGGACAGTAAGCTAATCTTTAGTGTATATCTTAAAGACATACACACACACACACCTATTTTCACAGATAGATACACACACATACACCACTCAGCATAGATCAAGATAAACGTTTCCAGCATTCTAGAAATTCCCTTCAGCCTCTTCCCAGTAACCAACCATATTTTCCCATTGTCCTGTTTCCATTTTTTGCCATCATGAATAAAGCTAGTATTGTGCTTTGTACATGTCCTTTGTTTTCATTTCTCTTTGTTAAATTCTCACCCCCTCCTTTTTTTTTTTTTTTTTTTTTACAGATGTCTGTCTAGACAAGCTGGTTTTGAGCAGGGGCACTTTTTGAAAGCTCCCCCTGGTGGTTCTAATGTGTGGTCAGCATTCAGACCCACTACCTTAGGACCACATGGATTGCAAACCAGAGGCTCAAAGTTACTCAAGGGACAGAGGCTTCTCTGTGGGACCAAGCACAGCATTTGAATTTTCATGTCCCTTCTCCTTTGGGTCTCACACTTCTTCTACTTGACTTCCTAAGGAGGAGGAGCGGGGAAGGGAGACTGTTCTATGGGGGAGCAAGGGTGGGGGGCTGTTCTGTAGCCCATGTCTATTGTATCATACTAGCTTTGTGGGTGGGAAGATCTACCCCCGCATCTGGGGCTCTCTGAAAAAGAAAGTCGACCAGAAGGATCATTGATCGTCTTACCGATATGCAGACCCAACTGTATTCTGTGCTAGGGTAGAGTTATGTGGGGAGAGAACACTTTGGACTGCCTCGAGGGCCCACCTGTGTGCCCTTCTCCGTACATGGAACCAGAAACATATTGGTCACTTCTGACCGCAGGGTTCTGTAATTTCAGGATTCTTCTTGAGATGAACCAGAAGCCATCCACAGACGAGGATGAACTCCATGATTACGATGAAGAACACTTCTGGGCAAGGGCCTAGAGCAGTTTGGTAAAAAT
Organism: Phoca vitulina; assembly: GCF_004348235.1. Classification (NCBI taxonomy): domain Eukaryota; kingdom Metazoa; phylum Chordata; class Mammalia; order Carnivora; family Phocidae; genus Phoca; species Phoca vitulina. The sequence goes on along the minus strand of NW_022589724.1, from coordinate 11,209,948 downwards.
GCTCCTGAGACCACTCTCTGTGGTATTTCTCTAGGGATGAGGAGTGTGGCCAAAGAGTTATTTTCAGAGTGTTATATAGACACTTTAAAAATTTCAGGGTGATTAACTTTGGAGCGATTGGGGTTACCAGTGTTACCCCAGCCGAGCACCCAGCTCCATGGTCCGCAGACCAGCAGCATTAGCTTTACTGGGCACAGGTCAGAAAGGAGAATCATCTGGCCCCACCTGGACCTGCTGACCCAGAAACTCTGGGTGTGAGGCCCCACAGTGTGTCCTAGCAAGTCCTCTAGGTGATTCTGATGCCGTCTCATGGGTCATGGTACAGGCTGTCCCCTGCCTTCATGTGTGATTGGTATGCATGCGTCACACTGGTAGATTTCCTCTTCTAGATTTAAGCAAAAAAAGATCCTGTCAGTGTTCCAAGCACTCGCATAGAGACGTTGGAGAATTGCTTACCGGTTTTGGAGAGACTGAACCACTGTAACACGTAAGAAGCATTGCTTACTGACTTTTGGTCCCATTTTCCTATTCCGGCCCAAAGAAAGGCAGTCCTGGTAGCCTTTGCTGAACAGGGATGAAAAGTCACCCCTGGAAGCCCCATAGAAAGGGAACAGAGCCCCCTCCCCTTTGTTCCAGTTGGCCCCTTGCCTGTGGCTGAGTAGCCCGAGTGTGCTTGCCTGCTGAGTCCAGGCTGTTGTGGGTTAGCAAGTGAACCGTCTGCTTACGGAGAGAGAACGCACCTTTTCCAGGTACTGAGCAGCTTCTGCCTACCAGGCTCTGCACGGCGACAAAAGAGACAGAGACACAGGAATGTCACACGCTTTGTTCTTCCGGAGGGTAAGTAAAGCTCAACCACATTGAACAGGCACCACTCATGGGCTATAATCATAATTCTAAATCATAAACCATGAGCGGTGGTGCACACAGAAACGGAGTCAGAGGAAGGGGAAGACTAAGTCGGAAGTTCACTTTTTAAGCAGCACTCAACTCAGTGGACCTGAAAAATTTTGGCCATCCCAATTCTTAACACCACACCCTACTCCAGCGAAGTCGTACTATGGTAACAATGACCAGAAGCCCGAAGAATTAAAATGCCAACACCAAACCTTACCTAACAGCTTGGGTCTATACTGCTCCCTTGCATTTTAAACACGTTATTTGGTTTTATTAAAAACAAAATGCATGGTCATGGATGAAATTTATGGCTGGGCCTGTCGCGTTTCTGATCACTCACAGAAATGGGAAGCGCTCTGGCCACTAAGTCACGAAACACTGTTTCAGTTCAGAACTTAATGCATTCTGTCCGGTGTAATTTTAAAAGGTAAAAGATTTCTGCTTTCATTCAAAGGGAAAACTTCTTCCTCTGCAGCTCTGTCCACAGTGGGAAGGTGGGAAGCTTGGTTGGTGCTCACCTGCCTGGAGCTTCTGGTTCTCGTCCTAAGTGCCTTGGAGAGAGCTGGGAGTGGGTAGTGGCTGGGAGGGAGGGAGGTGAGGTAAGACCTTACTTGACTAATACCACCATGAGATGGGCAGGGAAGGAATTAAAGCCAACACGTTCTCTTTCTTGTTTGGGAGACCCACCCTCTCCTTGCTGGGATCTTCCTTTGACAGGGGAGGGAGGATGCACCCCTGCTCCAACTGGCTGCTTGGAACTTGTCCTCTTCTGTGTGCAAGGGTGAACCTCCAGCTTCTCTCTGCTGCTCTTCCCGCCCCTCTCTGGGCAGCCCTATGCACAGGATCTAAGGAAACCTCACACCTCTTCCATGAGAGGCCCATCTCTGCTCCACCGGACACCCGCACCGTGCTTCGTGCCCACAGATTTTAGCGAGGAGGTCTAATGCCCACAGCCAGCTCGCTCAGCTACATTGTTACGAAGCTGGCAGCTACAACCTGGAGCCTTTTGTAGGGCTCACGTGTGTCACCTGCCAATTCCCCCATTTCCCTGATTTTCAGAGAATGTATACCAAGCTGCTTGAGGGCCCCTTAAATCCCTTTCAGCTTGAGGAGAGGACGGCACCCCGGCCCCCTCTGTGGGGGTGGGACTCTGAAATCACTCAGTTTTCTCTCCAACAACCCTCTGTTAATCCCCAACTCCTGACACAGGTGCGGTTGAAAGTTAAGGATGGAATTAAACTGGATTTTCAAATGACTCCTCAGTTCCACTCCTAGGTATGTGCCCCAAAGAACCGAAAGTGGGGACTCAAGTAAGTACATGTCTATGCCTGTTCACAGGAGCCTAAAGGTGGGAACAGCTCAACTGGCTACCAGCGGGTGGATGGATAGACAGAATGTGGTCTGTCCACACCATGGCAATACCACTCAGCCTTAGAAGGGCAAGAAGTTCTGACACATGCTATAACCTGGACGAACCTTGAAACCATTATGCTAAGTGAAAGAAGCCAGATACAAAAGGTCACATATCGTATGATTTCATCTACACCAAATGTCCAGAATAGGCAAATCCATAGAGACAGCAAGTAGATGAGTGGTTGCCAGGGGCTGGGGGAGGAGGACTGAGGAGTGATGGGGCTTCTGTCAGGGATGACAAAAATGTTTTGGAACTAGATAGAGATGGTGAAATAGTACAACATTGGGAATGGACTAAGTGTCCTGACTTGTTCACTTTTAAAATGATTAATTTTGTTATGTGAATTTCACCTCAATAAATTGCAATTTCTTTCAAGTCATGTATGCTTACCCAGCCAACCCTCTGGTTCCCTCTTGCCATCTCTGACTGCATCCTGTCTCATCCACATGGCTCTGCCCTGGTGCCCATCTCCTTTCACAGCTGCCTTCCTCCTGGGAGAGCTGCTCTATGGTGTCCCCTTTCTCTTCCCTGCAGGTGATTGATTCCCTGTGGGAGACCCTTTGTGCTTCATGCTTTTATGTCTCACACACAGGCCAGGCAGAGCACCTGCATTCTCTTTGGTCATATTTATGGAGCCCAGAGAGTTACAACCGAGAGCCCTCATTATTGCCCCTGTCATGAGCCTTTCCCTTTCCAGGTCACCAGACTGATGGCCGAGGACCAAGTGCACCGAGCAAGCAGATGGTTTAGGTGACATTAAGAATGGACTAGGAAGGCGTATCGAGAGAGAATGTGTGTTAATTACCCATTCATTACTTCAAATGTTCTGCTGCTGAAAGGACTCACAAGATTCCAACGTTTTATGCTCAGACAGCCTTGTCCCAGGGCAAGGGTGCAATGCAGGAGAGAGACACACATCGGAAGGGGTCTGGTACTCTCGGGGACAGTCTTCCTGGTCTTCCCCTTGCTGAGTCACCCAGGTCCCACATCACCACCAGTGTACGTGCAAAGAGCCTGAGCACTAGGAACCTCAAGTCTACTTGTGGTGGGCGTCTCCTTATAGTGAGCTGGTCCTCAAAGCACAGTGCAGCTATGTGGCCGGCCTTAAATGGTCAAAACCCCACGGGCTCCACAGTGGTCTCTCTGTCACACAAGGAGGCAAGCATTATTCTTTGTGTTAAAAGACAAGGGAGATCCTGATTAGTCCAGAGGGCTTTCTAGTTCTCTGTTCCTCTCATCTGTCCTTGTAACTATTCATCTTCTTATAGGTTGTGCTGTTATAACTCTGGAAAAGGATAAACTAGATGTGGACTGTGGACTGGGAGAGGATAGACAACCCTAGTCACATTTTTTACCAGCTTATTCCTTTAGGCTGCATTTGGGTTGTTCCCTTGCCAGCTTCCGTGGTAGCAATGGAAATTCTAGAAATAGTTTCCTAATCTCCAGAAGCCAGTCTACTGTCTGTCTCAATGCAGGGAAGCTGGGGCCCCTGAGGATCCAGGGAACAGGCACACCTATGTTTTCAGTAAATGGCTTGGCTGCATCTTTCATTTCCTAAAGCTGGACCATGCCCGTGACCACAGGTCCTGGGGCTGATGGAGGAAGAGGATGAAAAAGATGCCAACTTAAATAAATCTGCCCTCAGGACTTGAATGCTCCCCCTTGGACTGTAATGTGAGAGAGAAATAAACTGTGTTCTTTCAGACACTGAATTAATTATTGGGTCTCTTTGTTGGCAGTCTAGCTTTGCCCTGCCCAGTCCAGAAGCAGACATCTAGAAATGGAGTGATCCTGTAAAATGTGTGTGTGTGTGTGTGTGTGTGTGTGTGTGAGTGTGTGTGTGTGTGTACACGTGAACAGCAGGGGCCAAGGAAGACATGCTGTAGGCGAGAGAGCTGGAGATCATTTCTATGGCCCACCAGAACCTTTGCATGGCTCAGTAGGCACTTGTGATGATTAGGAGGGCAAACCACATGCCTTGTTGGAAAGAACCAGAATTTCAGCATGTGGTGGTTCTTCGCGACAATGGCAGCTTTTAAGCAGACTGTCAATTTGCCCACCCGTAGCCCCGACGTGGGTGTACACACCCAATTTTCAGCCCCCCAGGAGTACCATCTCCCTCTCTGCACTGGTCTGTGCTAAAGGCAGGCTCTACTGGTCTGAGAGAAAGCGGAGCTGACCCAGGACCAAGACGGGAGGTGTGTCTGCTATTGAATCAGGTCAATGAGAATGACAGTTTGGGAGGGAGGCTCATAGGCTCTGGCCCAGACAGCCTGGATTTGAACCTCCTTCCACCCCAGGTCTTGTCACGGGTACCGAGTTATTCAAACTCCCTGAGTGTGAGTTTCCTCGTTTGTAAGGTGGAGACGATACTACTAGGATGTACCTCAAAGGAGTATCATAAGAATGGAGTGAAATAACCCACCTAAAGCGCTCAGCACAAGGCCTGGTGCATCGCGGGCCAGTGCAAGGGCGCAGATAGATGTCTGCTGCCCTCTGGGGGCGACGCTCAGTTTTCCACTGAAATGGAAGTCTAAGTAAAGGGCCACATTTCACCTCCACATAGGATTGCACACGTGGTGGTTTCCATTTTGGTGTTTTTGGTGTAGCTATATGTACGATCTCAAAGGATTCCTGTGCTGTGCTAAGAGTGGGAAATGTCCTGACTCCCCCGGGAAGGCTCGTGGCTGGGGAAGCGGCTTTCACCCTAGAGACTATCGCCACCTAGTGGCCACACTTCATGCTTGCAGGTAAAGGCCGACACAAAAAAGTGAGAGACTCCACCCTTCCTGTTACCAATGACGCGATCCTGCAGCCCTCCTGTTCATCCAGGGAAGTTCCTTCCTCAGTGTCCCCTGGCAGGTTCCTAGCACCGTATGACCCTCCACTGATGAGTTCTGGAATATTTCTGGCTTCTTCTAAACATCTTTTCACTTGAATCTCTCTCTCTCTCTCTCTTGCCCAGAATACCATAATTACATAGGTCCTACACTAAGGGGAAAAATTAAAAGCATGCTAAGAGAGTGCAGGACCTGCACAGGATGGCCCTATTTAACAGGCAGGTGTGGACATAGTGCCTGACTTTGGAGCAGCTTTGCCCCCACATTCCCGATGCTAAGAGCTCCCCCAATCCCAGTGAAAACCATCCCAACAACCCTTGTTTTCATTGTTCTTATATCCCCAGCATTTGACACGTAGTTGGCACTCAATAAGTATTTGCTGACTGAAGCCAGGGCTTTCCAGGAAGTATAGTCTGAGCACATTTGTACCAACCATTTCTATTCATTCCCCACAGCAACTCCAGAAGTCAGAAATCCAATCTAGAATGGATAAAGAAGAAGTGGTATATATATACAATGGAATATTATGCAGCCATCAAAAGGAATGAGATCTTGCCATTTGCAACGACGTGGATGGAACTGGAGGGTGTTATGCTGAGCAAAATAAGTCAATCAGAGAAAGACATGTATCATATGACCTCACTGATATGAGGAATTCTTAATCTCAGGAAACAAACTGAGGGTTGCTGGAGCGGGGGGTGGGGTGGGAGGGATGGGGTGACTGGGTGATAGACACTGGGGAGGGTATGTGCTCTGGTAAGCGCTGTGAATTGTGCAAGACTGTTGAATCTCAGATCTGTACCTCTGAAACAAATAATACAATATATGTTAAAAAAAAAGAAGAAAAAGATAGCAGGAGGGGAAGAATGAAGGGGGGAAATCGGAGGGAGAGATGAACCATGAGAGACTATGGACTCTGAGAAACAAACTGAGGGTTCTCGAGGGGAGGGGTGGGGGGGATGGGTTAGCCTGGTGATGGGTATTAAGGAGGGCACGTACTGAAAGGAGCACTGGGTGTTATATGCAAACAATGAATCATGGAACACTACATCAAAAACTAATGATGTGATGTATGGTGATTAACACAACATAATTAAAAAAAAAAGAAATCCAATCTAGAATAAGCAAATGGTCAAAGGTTCTGCTGAAAAAGTGGTGGGCCCCAAGTCCGAGGTCCCTGTCTGATCCCAGAGGTTTGTCAGAGAGACACTGACATTCACAGTGAAAATACTTTATGTCCAGGGCCATGGTCCGCAACACAGGTTCTCTGATGTCGCAAATGTGGTCTTCCCAGCATCCCCTCCTCCCTCTCCCCCTGCCACGGCCCCTGGCAACAGGAGGGGGCACAAGTCCTAGGCGGAGTGGTTTTGCTATCTGGGACTAATCACGAACATCCGAAGAGACGGTCACGATCCTGAGCCCCTGATTGCTACCTGCTGTGATTGGTTCAGAAGAACCATTCAGGCGAATGATGGCTCTGTTATTGGGGCTTTTGCTCCAGACCTCGAGGTTATCCTGTCTGTTTTCTGATCTCCACCAATTATTCAATATTCAGGGGTTTTGTGAACCAGTTGTTAAACCATTGGCATCTTGCAATCAGCCGTTGTAGGAATATTTATACCACAGAAACCAGCAAACGCTTGTAAAGACAAACAGAATGACCATGGCTTCATCTCCCAGAAATAACCCTGTGACATTTTTGGTTTTTGTCCATTTCCCTTTCTCAGTGAGCAGCCATTAGAGGCTAGAACATGCCTCCTTGTAGCTTTTGCATTCCTCAGTTTCCCCAAGAGTTTGAACAGGTGGGCCTGCTGTCAGCCGGAGGGTTGGAGGGAGGAGAGCTGAGACTCTCAGATGGGTAGCAAAGCCCCTTTGCAAAGCCCCTCCCTCAGCCACCAACACTGCCCTCTGTCTCCTGGGACCCGTGAGATGGGCCGGTTCAGCCCCTCAAGGCCTTTTACTCATTTCATTTTGAGGCTGCCCCCAAGAACTTTCTGAATAGAGTCAGGCCATGAGGCAAACACATTTCTCCACTAGACTAGCGATTCTCAACCTTGGTTGCACATTAGAAACACCTGGAGAGCTGCTCCGCTATGCCCATGTTCATAGCCATGTCTGAGCCCAATGAAGACAAAATACATCAGAATATCTGGCGGTGAGGCCCAAGTGCCAGTATCTTAAGAGCAAACACCTGGGGATCCTATGTGCGGTGCAGCCACATTAAGAGCCCCAGCACTGGGCAGGGATGCTCAAGGCTTGTTGCAGGTTAGTCTCCTGGGATGCTTTTTAATCGCCAGCCCAGACCAATTGAACCAAACTTTATAGCTCTCCAGGTGATTCAGATGGAGTCAGAATTGAGAAGTGCTGTTTTAGACCAAATAAGAATTACCTCTTATTTTGTATCTCATCTCAAATTATGCAACCACATTAATACAAAAAAGACTTATGGGGTCTTGATGTTGCTATCATCCCACACAATAAAAACTTCTTCCAAAGGTCAAACGAATCCCTGGATCTTACCCTGAAATCAGAGTCTGAACATATATAGATACTACGCCCTCTTCACATTTTCCTCTTAATTCGCTCAGCCCCTTTGAGGGGGGCCTCTCTGGAGACTCTGAATGGAATCGAAGCTCTGGTTCACCAAGACCCACAAAGCGTTGAGTTGGTGTGCTGGGCAAAGGCACAACCCCCCCCCCCCCAAATACTCAAAACAACCCAGGACCACATGTGACTGTATCTGCAGCTTATAAATCATGCATCCATTCCACAGTTTTCAAACGTTAAGTGGTATGCCCAGGCCCTATTCATTACTTACTCCAGGTCGGTGATTCTCAAACTGAGGTTCCTGGACCAACAGCAGCATCTCCAGGGGACGAGTTAGAAAATTCTTAGGCTGCATACCCTAGACCTACTGCATCAGAAGCCCTGGGTATGAGGCCCCAATCTGTGTTTAATGAGCCCTCCAGGTGACAGAGATGCTTGCTCAAGCAGGAGAAGCCGCGCTCCCCAGAGGCACGTCGATCCTATGAGCTGAAGACCACTGCAGAGACAAAATGTGGTCTAAATGGGTGGGCGGAGAACAACCAAACAAGGGAGAGAGAGATTTGTGATTTTATTCTTCTGGGGTACCCGCAATCCATCCCAGGTATTCAGAGCCTACCATCTATGAACTGAGAACAAAGCAGCCAGATAATTCTCCCATCAGGGTTAACGGACACTGAGAATACTATATCATGGCAGAATTTTTTTTTTTAAATCTTTATTATGCAAACATTCTTCTTTCTCTGAAAGAAAACATCTGAATGCTTGGGCAACATTTTGAAATTGCTAGTGTGCCATCTCCAGGGATTTTTGGAGGCCCTGTTCTTTGCCTTTGTGTCTTCTTATACCTTTAAAACCTTTTAAAGTCTCCCTTTGAATTCCCCATTTGTTCTCTGTGTTCCCAGCAGCCCAAGTTTGAACTTTGTGTGGGTTCTGTGTAGGGAGGGACATAATCACCACACTCTTGTGGCACAGGCATCCCATAATGAAAATGAGCAATGCTTCGACGTAACTTCATGGCCTCATGTGTCCCCCAGGGATTGTCTCTTTGACACCGATTAAGTACAGGGGAGGTGAACCTGGCGTAGTAGGGACAGGAGGTCTCGGTTACAGAGCAAAAAGCCTGCAGCCCTGCCATTTACCCATTAGTGGTTTTAATGCCTCACATTGGTTTTGCTAAGAGCCTCCTCAGTGAGAATCCCTGAAGATACCTTCTACCTGGACTATCCCAGACTCTGCGTCCCATTCTGAGTGCCTCTCCTGTGTACCTTGACACCCCTGGCTTTGCCCAGCACCCCCAGATATTAGTAGTGATGGATGCAAAGACCAGGACACTGGCTCCAGAGCTGATCACAACTCCGTTGTCCCCCGAAGATTGGAAGAAGTCACATACAGCGGGAGAGATGGAGGAAGAGACCCCAAGGAGAGGGGTGGGGTGGGGCGGGGGTGGGGAGGAGCAGGAGACCAAAGGTCTGGGGCACAAGTACTTGCGAGGGGCCACTCGGGGAACAGCTGGCTGTGAGGGAGGGGATAGGAGGGCAGGAGGAAACTTGGGGAGGAAGCTTCCTGATGAACCTGCGATCTTCATATGCCCTTCAAAGTCTGAAAGTCTCCATTCTTCAGAGGGGAGCCAAATACAGGTGCTGGGAATATAATAATAAAAACTAGAACCAAGAACCACATGCGAAGCTTGAGTTTTACCGTTTGTCCTGCTGTTTGCCCAGCCATCCCCTTGACTTTGGGGGTCTACCTACCTCATCCAGAGGCACCCATATCATTTCTGGGGTCCCATCAGAGGTTTGCAGGCTCTAGCTGAGGCAGCTGGAGACAGCATCACAAAAAGAGGCACTGGGACAGCCTGTCACAGTGGTGCCCCACCAGCTAGTATTGCTTTTTCGGTTCCATACGTGCAAGACGCAGATAGTGCCACACGGAAGTCAAGACCAAGGGCGCCGGCGCGTCGTCGCGTGGCAGATCCGGCTTCCACCCCCAGTCAAACAAGCAGCCATCATTTATAAAAACACAGCACACACTGGGTTTTAATGAGAAAATAATTGTATACTTGCACTGAATGCCTCACAATCACTATAAAACCGAAGCAGGATAATAACATTTAAGTGGTTAACATACACAGGAGAGCCAGATACAGAGTATAATTTTCAAACACAGTATTGCTGCTTTCCCCCCTCCTCCTCCTCCTCCAAATAAAAAAAAAAAAAAGTCCTTTGGGTAAAGGGCAACACAAAATCAAAATTGGCAGCTCACTCACTGAATGCTTAAAATTCAGGAAATTGGTTCTGTCACTAAAACTGGATATATTCACCATCTCTAAACACTTAGGCTATTTTTTTTTCAATACATAGTTTAATTACATCCATTATTTAGTTGGAAAAATGTTTAATTGTCTTCAGAGACAAGAGTCAACACTGTTTTAGTGTTTCTTGTGACGCTTTATATGTGTGTGTGTGTGGTGTGTGTATATGTGGACACTGATCTATATACGGCTTATATGTCATCGTCTAGGGTGGGCAGCATGCAGAAGTGTAAAGAGGCAAGGAAATCGCATTGTGTCATCCGAGTAGAACACAGCCCCAGCCTCCTACCACTGACAGACCCTGTTTCCATAATTTCTGGATGAGAAAGCCAAGGCATGTCAGTAATCAGCTCCGGAGGAATGGGAGCATCTATAAACACTGTGGAAAGGAACACTTTCAGGAAAGCTTTTAACATCTACAGCATCTAAACATTTGTTATAGTTGAGATTAACAAGCTTTCGTGCCATTTGGGGGCAGGGACGAGCATCAGAGGCCCATTTTTCCGACAAGCCTCTTCCTCTTGATGGATTAGGCAGGAAGGACTCTCCTCCTGGGGTCTATTGCATTTTCAGAAGATTAAAGGGGTTCATTTGGGATCCCAGAGCCTAGCACGGTGCTATGTACAAAGCCCAATGTTTTCGGAAGGAATAAAAAACTCAAGAGCGCAGAGAAAATCTGGCTCTTGCAAGGGAACTGTTAATTTACATTTGAATAGGATCGGAAGTGAGCGGAGCAGTCATCAGAAGGCAGCAGAGGGAACAAGCAAATGTTGGCCATGTAGGGGCCATAGTTAAGCAGCTTTGAGGCTAGGGTGGGGTCATGGGAACTCTGCATTTGTTGCCTTACCCACACACGGAGCACGGACCAAGGGAGTGGGCTCTAGAACTCTGCGCGATGCAATTCATGCTTCTGGTTCCATCGACTGTAGTCAACGGCCAACTGGTCTGCCTCTAAAGCGATTCCATGAATTGTGTGACCTCCTAAGCTTCCCAATCAGCTGCAAATTCTCCGTTTTCAAATGTAGGTGTAAGGTGGGTGGGTCCATGGCTTCCTTCAAAACAGAACAAAAACCTGCCACTGGGTCCTAAGGGCTGTTTCCTCTTAGGAAAGATGGTGTTGGTCTCGCTCATGTCTATATCACTACCAGATGCAGAGTCAGTTCCATTTTTAGTGCCCCTCATAAAACCGCTCCGCTCACCAGCCATCCTAGCTACCACTGTGCCCCGGGGACACACGAAGTCTCGTCCCAGCTGCTTTCGGTCCCGTGCCCACCGTGGGAAGCCTGGAAACCCTCAGGCAAGGCGGCCTTCCTGGGTCCTCCCATTTTACCCGTCAGGACTTCCCACCTAACACAGACCTCATTTTCCTGGGCATGGCTGTCTCCATGCCAGCCTCCCCCACTCGAAAATGAATTCCTTGCAGCAGGGATCTTCTTTGTGTCCCCAGTGGCTAGCACATTTTGTTGAGTATCCCTTCAGAATATTCAGGAGAATACCCCATATAACGATGGTGCCCACTACCCACCTTTAGAGTTTGGCTTCAAATGGCAGGTTCCCTTGGCAGTTTTAAAGGATCCTTGTGAGTTATCAGACAGTTGCATGTTTACTTCATGCCCACTGCTTGTTTGTGAATAAACTTTCCCCCCTAAAGTCAACACTAGTCTATTAAAAGAAGCAAAGATAACGTGCTTAACATCTACGTACACACTGTTGCGGCATTGCTACTTGTCAGAATAACATATTAGAGCTTATGACTTAACAATATAAAAACAGAAAGGAATTTTAGTGAGGTCTGGCTTAATTATTGCTCTTTAAAAAAAAAAAAAAACATAGTTTTAAAACAAACAGGAAAAAGAAGGCTGGTCAGTTTTTTTTCTCATGGCCAGATTTAAAAATGTTTCTCATCCAGAAATTCGGGGCACCCAATTATTGAATACCCTTATCATATTGCTTTAAATGACAGAGAGTAAACCTGGCATCCTCTACAGTATACTAAGCTATGAATACAAAGCATGAGAATAAATATGGTACTTTTCTAAATGTCAAATTACAAAACCGCTCAAAACTTTTCAATTGTGACTCATGCAAATACCAGGTTAGGTCAATTTAATATTACAAATACTGTATCAGGTCGGTGCCTCTATATCCCTTTTCATAAAAAAGAAATTCTCACTCACTCCTGACGCTGGCAAATAGCTTTGGAGGAAATAACTGTACACCCTTGTCCCATGATCATTCTGGAATTTTAATCCTTGTACACACACTTTACCCAAACACACAAAGGCACGTGCGCGTGCACACACGCACACACATGCACACGCACACACACACACACACACACACACACACACACACCCCATCTTTAGGATCTGTAGCTGATTCCAAGCCTGCGCTTAAATTTCTATTCTATATTTTTCTCTTTATCATCCTGAAAAACGCTGGTTGCTCAGCAAAAATAATCTCTTACTTCCTTATTTTCCTACTTTCTCCCTCCCTGTTTCTCTGTCTACCTTCATGACCTTTTCTTTAATGATTCCCTTCTGATCGATCCAAAATAATCTATCATTCTTCCTACCAAGGTCCACTTTATAATATAAAATATAGTTATAAACACCTTTTTATTTCCCATCCTCTGCCTCTCTTAAGGCAGAGTTTGCCCTTTTTCAATTATTGCCATTCTAAAAATACCCCTACCATCTTGAGCCAAGCTGCTGAATGTGTACAGATTTTACACATGGATATACTCCCCCCATCCCATCATAAAAATAGTTGTTGCCCACTAAATATAGTTTTCATATGAAGAAACATAATTGTGAAAATGTGTTCTCATAAACAGCAAATTAGTCAATACTATAAGCAGATGAGATCCTAAAGCTAAGACAATCCATTTGGTTTGGCTTTCTCCCTCTTTCTCAACCCCTTCCTGTAGAATAGATTGTGTTTGCAACATGAAGAAACATTGTCTTAAAAATGTGGATTTTATGTATTGCCATCATCGATTGCTCCCAATTAAAAACAATTAAATGTAAGAGAAATGGAATCATAATTGCCTCTTCCGGGCAAATACAGAGAAACTTGCATTTCATTTTATGGCTGCTGGAGTAAACGAAGTTATCCCAACACCTCAGATGCCACGAGTGAAGGTGGGAAGCTGGTGCAGGGAGCATCCTACGCCCTGTAGACTGCACCAGTGTGGGTTCTACTGCTCTAAATGGCCCTGTTACCAATGTTTGTCCTCATCACCCAGCGAGGCTGGTCTCAGTCCTGCCTGTAGGAACCATGTTGATTTGCTTGTCCTTTGGGATCAAAGGACTGGTCCACATCCAGGTGATCCTTTGAGTCCCCCCCCAAAAAAAAAAATCCTTTCTCTTTTGACTCCTGGGTGTTTATAGAGTTTGATGGGTGGGTTCTTTTCACTTGATTTTTCATCGTTGGTCATTGCAGCTTCTGGTCTACATAAGGATTGCGGAGTTTGTTCGCACTTTAATAAATATTCCATTAAAATGCTTCAATGTGTGGATTTCTTGGTTTCTTGGTAACCCAAGCACCAAAGAAGCTTCCTGGGTGGAAGGAAGTTTGTTATTCATTGTCTTCTTCCTCCTGGTTGGCATAGATCCCTGCCTCCCAGCGCAAGGCCAGGGCGCTCTTTCTTCGATTAACCCGTGTGGCCTCAAGGACCTAAAGAGAAGAAGGAAAAAAAATGAATCAGAGTTCATGGATGTTCACTACATAAACAAACCAGCTTTTCCGCTTTTTGTTTTGTTTTGTTTTGTTTTTGTCCTTTCCCTCTCAACAGCATCCAAGAAAGGGAAAGTAATAGTGTCTGGTATGGCCAGGAGGTAGAAGAGACGTGGCAAATAAAGTAGGGTGGGAGGTTCTGGATATGCATTCATTTCATAGCCAAATTTCATTTGCTCTTTGACCCATAGTTTTCAGTATAGAAAGATTTAATTTCCCTGACGTGTTCTCCATGTCTTTTTTTCTTCTTCCATTTTTATTGAAATTCTAGTGACTTAACATATAGTGTCATACTGGTTTCAGGAGCAGAATTTAGTGACTCATCACTTACATATAACACCCAGTGCTCATCACAAGTTTGCACATGTTTTTGAACTAGACTTGACTCTGCATTAAGTGTTTTGATAACACAGTAGGTCTCTACATGTTATCCGATCAGTGCTGTCTGATGGAAATGTTCTGTATCTGTGTCAGTAATATGGTAGCCACTAAGCTGCATGGCTATGGAGCACCTGGAATAAGGCTAGTGTGGCTGAGAAACTAAATATTTAATTTTCATTAATTTTAATATCCTCACGGACCTTGTGACTACCATATCGGACAGCACAGGTATCAGTTGTCTTAGTCTCTTTGTAAGCAAGCAAACCAGAAAATAATCCCAAATAACTGGACCAGTGTGAATTCAGCCCATCAAGCTTTGTGGACATACATAAGCTATGATCATATTTATATCATAAAAGTCTACTTTGGTATGACTAAACTTCCAAGAGAAACTAGGTGGAAAGAAAAACAGCTTCCCAGGCCAATAAAAAGCAATCTGAGCATGATGATGCAACATCAGGGCACAGGTGCTAATAAATGAAATGCAAGGTGACAAAATCCAGGACAGGTAGGCTCACCACTGTTGGGATAAGGCCTCCCTCCCTCTAGTTCACTAGAATAGTCTGTGGACTCCAGAGGGAAAACCTCAGCCAGGCTGTTCCAGCTTTGGTTTGATTGAGATGAGATCCAGATGGATGACATTCAGGTTGCCAACATATGAGAAATGGCTCAATTTCATGACACGGCACCACAAGCAAGCCCATGCATGCCAATCAATTAAATTACGGTGGCATTAGCTTAGGATGTGCAGGTTCTGATATTAAAGAAAAGTCTAGCAGAGCCAACACTGGTTGACGACCCAAACTGCAGTGAAGGCTTTGCTTATTCTAATTAGGAACAATCATTTTGGCAAGGGACGGAGATGCGGGCAACTCCAGAGAAGCAAGGAGGTGCAGGTTGCAGGCAGTACTGGGAACCAAGGCACAAGCAAGTTCTGGGTAGATTCACGGTCTGGGGGTCCATCTCAACCTGCTTCTTTGGACCTCTGACAAATGGATGGACTTCCCAGACCTCCCGTGTGCTTTCCTCTGGGAAGCCTTCCCCAGTCCCCCCAGCTGGGACAGCTGGACCTAACATGTAGGATGCACTCAGCCACGTCTCCTAAATGAATGTTCATCGTTAAGCACATAAGCCATATCATAGTGTCTTGTGTGTAAGCATACCATGGTCACTTATTCAATATCTAAGAATAAGAGACCAGTAGGGGCAAAGAATGCTACTAAGTCTGGTATAGTTAAGTAGAGGATTTGTCTAGAAGGTCAGTGCGTGGTAACACAGTACTGAGACAGGGTACTGGACTAGATCCGGAAGTCCTGACTTTCTTTCCAGTTCCGTCTGGAACATGGTGTTGTCCGTGGCATCTCGTGTCTCAGCTTTCTTCATCTGCAAGATGGAGACAGCACCTGCCTTGGGTCGAAGGCTTTCTCCGGAGACAGCGCCGACTCTGAAGTCCAGGCAAGTCTAGATTTAAATCCTAGTGACTGTGTGACCTTAGAAAAGTCACTTACCCTGGGGCCTCAGTTCTCTTAGGTGTGAAATGGGAATCATAAAAGCTATAGTACAGAGCTGGCGCAGGGAATAAATGAGGCAAAGTCCATACAGCATAGTTCCCAGTGCTCTGCGAGTTTTCAACCAATAATTATTTCTATCATTATTTGAAGGGGCTTTGTAAACAATGAAGCGTTCAGACGTAAGGCATTTTTATAAGGAGCACTACATCGTGTTGTCTCTGGGTAATACAAGGCTTCTGGTCTAGGACTGGCTCAGGGGTGAAGACATCCTACAATGGCTTTTTGAAGATTCAAATGCTAAGCTCTTGGAGAAGGTATCTAAATGAGCATTTATTCCATAATTAATTCAGAGTACAGTATTTGTGTGTGCGCGTGCACGCGTGTGTGTCTAAATCTCAAGCAAATCTAGAGCTCTGATACTTTAGTTTCTGCATATTAACTTTATTTCCTAAAGTTCACTCCTTTCTTTTTTGGGCAAAAAAAGCACTTGCCTCCCGAGCTCTAGTAATAGTAAACACATCACACATACTGTGAACCACTTACTGTTTTGATCCTCAAGACTGTTCTATGGGATACATACTATTATTACTTGCATTTCCCATAGGAAGAAACTGAAGCACAGGGAGGTTAAGTTGACCAATGTTACTCAGCTGGGGGAAGAGGTGAGGTTCGCACCCAGAATTCTGGGTGTGGAGCTGATGCCCTAGGCCACCGTGCTACATTGTGGCTCAGTGCCCATCAGGAGTCTGTTGGAAGAAGCAACAGAAAGAGCAGTAATACTCTCTATAGGAATGGAGAGGGGAAAACATTAAAAAAAAAAATTAAAAATAATAATAGAAAAATCTGATTTAAGGTTTTATCATTTTCACAAATTCAGATTTAGGTCTGGTGAGAGGGAAAAAAATCAATTCTCTTTGAGCAACCCTCTAATATTAATTTTCTCTCTCTCAAGCTTGGGGAATTCAAGCAAATCGCTCATCTCTGTGTAGAAATCAACAGACAACTGTATTTGGAGTATGGGTAACAAAAGGCAGAGGGGTTAAGTAATGTCAGTCACTCCATTTACATTAATATTTTGTCTTCCTAAGTCCTCTTCAATTGAAGATAGACTGGGCCCAGTTTTATCTTCCTTGGACATATTTGACCAGATTTTCATTATTCTTAATTATGTTAACTCAAAGGGGATGGGGCCTAGGGCCTAATTCTTCCACTGCCATTGCCTAGATGAGAACCACAATTAGCCACTGAGGAGGGTACCTGGGATGACATATCTTTTATATTTCATTACTCATTTTATATCTTATGAAAGAATACTCATATCTTTTGAAAGAAAATTACTGATAATCATCAGCTCCCATCTCTGGTACTAATTACTTTGCAAGATAGGGAGATTTTAAAAATACATTGTGCTGTAAGTTAGCACAACCATTCTGAAGAATAATTTGCAATATGTAATGAATGCGAGGATGTAAAGCCCTCTAACCAGTACTTCCCCTCCTAGATATATAGAGAGAAATTCTTCCAGAGCTTACACAAAGAGAAACGCGCGTAACATTCACTGAAACATTGTTTGTAATTGCAAAAAATAAGGAAACAAAGAAAGAGAGAAAACAACCAACATTTCCATCAATAGGAGGATGAATAAACAGTGATATATTCATTCAGTGGGATACGATACAACAGTTATAATGAATGAGCTGGAGTCGTAACAACTTGGAGGCATCTAAAAACAATGTAGACAGAATAAAGTAAGGAGCAGAGGATGTTACAATGTGGTATCGTTTCTAGAAAGTTTTAAGGCATGCAAAACCAAGATGTTATCCACGTAGACAAACATATGAAATATAAAGACATGCATAGAAATGATTAACAGCAAACCTAAGAAAAGTTACCTCTCAGGAGAGAGAGAAATGGGGATTGGAGAGAAGTAACAAGGGGGCTTGAACGGTATTTGCAAGATTAATATTCTTGATATTATTAATATGTTATTAATATTAATAATTTAAAAATATTAAGCAAATATGAAATGATAAGAATGGTCAAAGCTGGATGGGTGGGCTTTATTGTTTTATTATCTCTTATTATTGGAACATCTGAATGCCAACTCCATGACATCGAGGACTTTGTTTTGTCGACTGCTCTATTTCTGGAACCTCAAAGAGTGTCTGGCATGTACCAGGTCCTCAATAAATTGTTAACTGAGAGAATGAATGAATGATTCTCCCTACAGTTCTGTACATTTGAAATAATTCTTTTAAAAATAATAAAATTCTAAAGAAAAAATACAAAAACATTGTTTCCCCATAGCAAAAAAAAAAAAAAGGAAAAACATTTAAAAATTAGGGGAAAATGAAAAATACTGTGACTTTTCATAGCACAGAGAATTGTGAAATCTGTGTAAAAGGAAATTGTAGAAGAAAGGAGGAGACTTGGAAATTCAATGCTTAAATTAAAGAGCTTCCAAAAACAAACAAACAAACACCAGGTTTAAAGATGGGAGCGGGGAGGGGAGTGGGCAGTGGGATGGTTCACTTTTGGAACAACTTATCCTGAAGATCCTGAGGCTATGGAGTGGAGCTATCTGGATTTGTGTTATGGGAAACAAAGAACTGGATCAACAGCTCAGGCCTCTTGAGTTGCACTGTTTTCTAACCAGACCAGAGTTATCTTTGCTATCAGTGCCTGAAGAAACTAAAGTCCATGCCCTTGAATGCAAACACCTTCCAGATCCATGAGCAGGGCAAGGTCTTCTCCAGCCCCACCACACAGCACAGCAAAGCACAGCAGCGGGGAGCCCTGTCGCATGTACCCCAACATTTCCAGGCAGTCCCCAGTTCCGAAAAGGCTGGAAGAAAGAAACACAGAGACGAGCTGCTTCCGTGCCCGTCTCCTTGAACACATCAGGAAATGGCAAACCACAAGAGCATGCACCTGGGTCAGGCATGCAGGAACACCAAGACAAACAAGTGGAAAAGTACCTCGGAAGTCACCTTGCAAGACAGTAACTTAGAGGTGTACTGGCAGAGAGGGAAAAGAGCAGGTTAGTACACAGCAGAGACACACTCGCACGACACCCCCCAGCTGGGAACTGGCACCACGCTGGGTGTGGGAGGGAGGGGAAGTAACACGGGGAGACCATCACACACCCACGCCAGACTCGCTTCATCTGATATTAGTTTATTTAAAAATCTGTATCTTTTGGAGCATGTAGATACCCTGCTATTCATTAATAAAAATATCAGATAAGCCACACTTTGTTAATTCAAGATTCGGTGCTTCCACTTTCTGTGCTTTGAATTAACAAGAGTCTTCCCCGCCCCCATATACAAACAGCTGCCCACCAGCGCGGTCTTTGATGGCCATTTTGGATTTGCTAGAATCTGTAGCCAACCAGCCTCTTCTCTTCCTGTAGTTCCTTTGAGCCCCACAGCAGTCTTGTAGCCCACTGTCCCACGAAAAGAGGACCCTAAGCACAGGCTCAGGACTTGATTTGGATACAAGGTTTGTGGGGGCAGGTCCTGTGAACCTGAGCTGTGGATGGCACTTACTAGGGAGGGCACACAGCCATCCTTGTCACTGTTTTGGGGGCCTGGATAAGTTCCTGACAGTGGGGTGATCATGTAGGAACTAAAATGACCCTTTAGTTCCTGTAGGAAACTAAAAGTCTCTGCAAGAAATGCTCAGAACAAAATGGGCCAGCTATGGGAAATGACATAGAAGAATGGACTTCGGGCAGCCCCCTCCGGAATTATGGTAATGGTAATGACCTTGCATTTACACAGCTTAGGACACTGGAGGCATTTCTCGGTCTTTGTCACTGGCATCCACGGACTGGTTAGGTGGGGTCATATGTCTGTGGTCATTAACTGCTTCTACTGTGTAGCGCTAAAAATGATAGTTCTGTAATGATCAGGCTGATGATTCGCGTCTGATGAATTCTCTGTACCCCCACAGGGTATGAGCAGCTAGGAGAAATCTGGGCAGCACAAAACATCCTTGCTTGTGGCTAAGCTTCCCGTGGAGCCTGCGGTGTGGGGCACAGGATGGGCCTCCCTCATCCACTCACTGAGAGTAAATATGGCCACGGGGTGTCTTGCTTTGAGGGGGAATGTGTGCGAGGAATTCTTAGAAAAGCGGTAACTGCTAGCCCCCAGCTTTGACTTAACCCAGGAGGACAGGTGAGGCCTTCCCTTATTCCAAGACAGGCAGTGATGACTGAAAGACGTCTCGGTAACTATTTTGGGGGCAAGAGAGAGAGTAGAAAACCCACCAAGAGTGGATCCTACGCTAGAAGCCGGGTTGGGGCTGAATGCGTCTAGGAGGCTGTAATTTGGATGCAGGCCAGCATCTCTTCAATTGAGAAAGGGAAAGCAAATCCACCAACCTGTTCAAGAGCATCACTGACTCAGGAACCCATCATCTTCTGAGGCTCAGGGAACAACTGGCCAGAAAAAACACTTTTGCCTAAATATCCTTCCCTTGCAAGGCATCAGGGAACCTTTTAGGAAACTATGATTCATTAGTCCGTTGTGTGTTACATGACGGACCAGAGGTGGCATCAGGCCCAGCTAAGGGGACACTTCCACAAAGAAAACATTTCCAGATAAGAAACCTGACTGTTGCATCTGGCTGGGTGATGCGTGCAAGGCAGAGAGGCAGCAGGCTGAGGGGGTGCATGGGGCTGCAGCTCAGTTCCCCCATTCCCCTCACAGTGTGGCAGGGGCCGGGGCGCATCCTGGAAGAGGAAAAAGGATGCCTTTTTCTAGTTCTTACAAGGCCTTGTGAAGGCTGGTAAACAGCCAGGGTAAGGAGGTAAGGGTGGGGATAGCAACCTCCCTACCCCCAAATTAGCTGAGGGGTCCCTTAGTCAGTGGGGCCTGGCTGAAGCCTGAGCTCGGAGACACTCATCGGTGACCACACCACACACAGCGTGGAAACCAGCAGCTAGCACCGGCCCCAGGTCTGAGCTGGTAACAAGGGTGGCCGTGTGGGGATCACTTCTCGAGAAAAGGGACTTCTTCCAGTTCCTCGTTACTGACTTTTTCATCAACTGCGAAAGCAGGAGGACATCCACAGGTGACTTAAGATCCCCGATGCAGTGACTTGTGGGCAGGTATCCCAAAAGAGAGTCAGGATTGAATTTCCCATCTTCTGTCGTTCTCTGAGCCACCCCCTTGTTTCCAGCAGAAGAGGGGGACAGCTCAGGGACATGAAAAAGGCCACCGAATACGGCAGCTTCCCCCCACACCATCCCCTGGCAGGGGATCCATGAACCAGCGGCCTCCTTCTGGTCCGGCATACGATTTTTTATAAAGTGGGAAGATTGAAGCTGGAAACGAGCTGGGGACAGGACTCCAGAGACCACTGCTGCTCTGGGGCAGGGAAACTGAACCTATTTGGAATGGCAAGGATGTCTTTCTCGGGGGCTGGCAAAAACCACTCGTGAAAACTACAGGCACAGCTCATAGCTTCCCTTGCCTCCTCTGTCTGCTCTTCTGTCCTTCATGCTCAGTAAGACCATGTGTCTACCGTACCACTACACATACATCCTAACTGCCCCATTTTGGTTTTAGGTCTTCCTTCTCCTTAGCAAGCGAGTAAGAATTCTTTTCATTCCAGTCAGAAAGAACTCGCCGCTTCCTATGAGCAAACACAAGGTTTGGTCCTGATCGTGTGTGAGGGACCCAGAGTGCGACCAAGTGACTTTACTGGAAAGAATGCTGGCAGGTGGATGCGTGAGGTGACACCGGACTCAGGTGAGCCATGTGAGGCTTCTGGAGGGTGGAGGAGCTAAGAAGCCGTGTTTCACCCTCAGAATAGCGTATGTGAATGGCACCGGGAAAACAGGACTACCAGCTTCTGCGGCAGGGAAGCCAGGTACGCAGTCAAACATCAAACAATCCATTGGCTCCCTATGATTATCCTCCTGGTAGGAGAGATGATTAAAGAAGGGGCCAGAGATCAGCTAGGAAAACAAAGGCAGTTTGTTCATTCCTACAGGGAACCTTTAACACGTTCTCCAGTGACTGATGTAGATCCAGTAGAAAGGATCCCCTGAATTAAAAGGCCTAAGGGATGAAAGAACAGGTGGCTCTAAAATCAAGTTTGGCTGATGGTCACATATGTGCTTTAGAAGCAATCCGAGTAGGTTTTTGAAGTTTTGGGTCTCTTAAAAGAGGATATAGTGGATTGGATAGATTTTGCTCTGTTCCTAAGAGTTTCCTACAACAAACTTGGTTCTCTTGTAATATCAAGAACAGCGCAAAACACCTGGCTTTGAATCCAAGGTCTGGGGATATTAACAGCCTGATTAGTTAATAGGTTTCTTCCTTATGCAAAATGTTTATTTCCTTGAGAAAAACAGAGATGGGAGGCCCCACCTGCCACTTGGTTGAGTATGTGAGGGATAATTAGCATATTGAAATGTTGATTCCAAGTAGATTCCTGAATACAAAGGGGATATCCAATCTGGTTGCATCCTGAGTTTGCACGAGGGTGGCTTTCAGCCTGTGTGTGTGGAATGAGTGGCAGTGGGCTCTTCACTTTCGTGGGGAGTATTTGCCTCTAATATCTGCACTTCAACACGACAGGCACACACAGGCAATGTGCAGACTGTGCTTAGAAAACACCTGCAAGGGTCACATGCAGAGTGCTTCCGTTCATTCTTCCCCTTCCATGCCAGGATGCAAGGGGGCCCCCCAGCTAACCTCTACCACAGCTGCTGATATACGGTGTGGACTCACTGGGAGAAAAGAAAACAAGCCATTTACAGCACTGAGCTTCAAAAGCACAGGCTCCAGAAAATACCTAAAGGTAAACTCCGTATTTTCAGTGGGGCTGCAAAGAAGTGCTGGCTAAGGTGACCTTATGGGCAGAAGTCCTATGGGCTTGGGGAAGGAGCCCCAGCAGCAGAATTGTCTGCAACAGCGACCGAGGGCCAGGCCCCATCCACTGTGCGGTAGGAGGAATGGCCCCCGAAGGCTCCAGCCGAACAGAGCAGCTGAGGCCGTGTTCTAGGCAGCTTAGGTGGAAACCCAAGGGAGAGCCTGGGGGAAGCAAGCGAGTCAGCAGCTGCTATAGATGTGTCCGCTTTCTTTATCACTAAATATTTTTAAAAGCATCGTTCAGCATCTGGCTTCAGGTCCCGAAACCCTTGAACTTAGCCAACCAGGATATGCGAGGCAGTAAGTAGGCATGGGATTCCGACTGTGAGTCCGTAGCATTCAAGTTTAAGGTGACCCAACAATTTATTATCCAAACTGGGGCAGTTTTTAAAAGTGAAAGGGGATGCTGTTAAAAATTACACCAGGACCACAGGCATAAGCCAGCACTGTCCGGGTCAGCTGGGCAATGTCTTCAACGGACCCAAGCTATTTGTGACCTAGGTGAAACTGGGGGGTGGGCAATGACCACTTCGATAAATGGACGAGACTGAGGCCACCAGACCCCCCAGGAAGTCGGCATGGGCCCCCTGAGGCTGGTCCCCGGGCTTCTGGCTATGGAGACTGTCTCTCTGACTGGAGAAAGAAACTCCAGAGCAGATGATGTCCTTCACGGCTCATGTGAATGTCACGTGCAAAGGCGCTGAGAACCGAGGGTAGTAGGATAGTCCTGTGGTTTCTAACTGTCATTTTAAATGGCTCTTTCCTGCCAAACTGTACACACACGCTTGGTAACAGCCCAAAACCCATTCAGCCTTCTGCACGCTGTGTCACATTTATGGGGACTGCTCAGAGTAGACAGTAAAAGGGACAGCATCATCAGAGTTCCCTAGAGAAATTAAACCTCTATGGGGCGGGCCAGCGATGGTAGCAGGGAGTACCCGGAGATGATTTGGGGGTGCTTGTGTCCTTCCTCCTGTGTTGTGCTGACGTGGTTTTTTTTTTTCTACACACCAAACATCATCCCCTGCACCAGCCTCGCCGGTGGGTTCCAGCTACACTCGGCAGCAAAAGGACCCACTCCTTGCATCATCCACATTTTTGAGAAACATGGCAAAACACCCAAACCCAACTCCAGGCACGTTAAACGGACACATTTGAGAATTGGTTTCAGAGCCAGGACACGGGCCAGACGACGGCATACACACCCGTGCCTGAACGGGGATAACTGCATGCCACGCGGACGTTCGCCCTCAGAGAAGTGAAAGAGGAAAGGAGGAAAAACTTACACTACTATCATCCATTCTCTCACGCCTTTTAGATTTGTGGGTCTCATAGTCTTCCATGAGGGTCTGCATCAGATTCTTGGGCCGCTGGGATCCGGCAGCCTCTTCGGGGGCTAAGTCAGGCTGTGAGCTGGGGCCTTCAGGTGAGGGGGATGGAGGAGGTTTGACTTTCTCTATTTTCCCTGAAACAACACGAAGAGAACACCCTTTCTAAGCTTGTCTGCTCATGACTGCTTCCAGAAAGAACACTGGCAAAAAGCAACCTCTGACAGAGAGCGGTACCAGAATGGTTGTTAAGTGTGGGTCACCGTACTGCAGGGACCAAAGGTTAAAGACGATGTCACAAACCCATCCGACAAAGACCTCAAGGACACCAGTGCTACAAAGTCAGTCAGACCAAGGAGGCCTGCAGGCACTCTGGAAATGTATGTCAGACAGACACTGGGCCCAGTTGTTCTGGGGACGTGTCCTCTAGCACAGATTCCAGAATTCGACTGTCAGAGGTGGCGGTGCGGCCAAGCCTTAGAAACCCACGTTTTACAGTTGAGGAAAACAGGCTCTGCAAAGGGGACATCGTGTTGAGGTCCCAGGGAGCTGGGCATGGTTCTAGGTCTCTTGCTTTCCTCACCAGGTTCTTTCCTTATATCAGAAGCCACCAGTGGGCAGCTGACCTGCCCAGCCTTTCTGCATGGGCAGCACAGGACTACAAAACATTTGAATGAGAACCAGGCTTGTTGTTCCCAGGTCACCCCAGTCTTCTACTGGCCAGCTTCTTTCTTGACCTTACCTGCTGGGGTCCTGAGAGCAAATGGTTTGAGACTCTCAGACCTTAGGGTCGGAACACCAACAAAGGAAGGCTGGATGTGGTAGAAAGGCGTGCGCCAGACTTGGGAAAGGTGAGATTTTTAGCTTTTGAAGTGCCCTACAAGAATTCTCAGGATAAGGACATCAGGTCAACCATGATGCCGTGGTGACTCCAGACACTTTCATTAAGACCGTCTGCATCCTTCCCTCTTGGGAAATGCCTGGCCCTGACTTCCGGCCCATCACGGGGTGGGTTTCATTGCCAGAGCCCCAAACGCACCTCTGAGAGGTATCTTCAGGTGCAACAGCCATGATTTTTCCAACTATGCCCATCACGGGAGACACAGATAGGGTGTGTGAACAAGGAAACACAAATAAATAGGGCCATTCGAGTCTAAAAGTTTGGCAACCACCAGGGGAGGAGACAGATCCATTTCGCCCCTTTCATTTGCAAGCGGAAGGTGGCTAGTTTCTTCCTCTTCCCCCCTAGACTTCTAACTTGGCAACTGCTATAGTGACAGTCACAAGTGGAGCCTGGGGACCATGTCTCCATGTGGACTGCTACAGCTCTTTTCTGGGCATAGCTCCTTTTGATGGGAGTTGGACAACCTCCCCACCCCTAGAGTTCAGAAACCCCAGGTTTTAATTCTTGCAATTCCATTCACTAGCACTGTGTTGACTGTAAACAACCATTTCATGTTCCCACTCTTATCTTGGGCCGATCACTTAAGATCTCTAAGCTTCAACTTTCCTAGTTATAGAAAGAGAATTTGGGAAGAAGTTGTCTTTGAAGTCCCTTCTAACTCAAACATTTTGCTATTCTGTCAAATATTTTTGGCAAGAGGATCAATCTTTACTGGTTAAAAAAAAGGCATATGGCCATTATATTTGGCAAATTAGGTGCAAAGTGGTTTTTAATACACAGAGCACTCCATCTGCAGACTCACCATTCCATCATAACTTAGTGAAACTCATCGTCTTGACCTAAATTACCCAGATCACTAATGAAAAGTCTTTTGATATTGAGAGTAAGGCCATAAATATTTCTAAGTCCTCAAATTCACTAGCAATGGATTCTATTTTTTATTATGGAAACAGGGAATGCTACCATGATACCTATAGACCCATCAACTATATTAAATAGTTAGCAACATTTTACCATGCCTTCTCCATCTATTCTTCCTTCTTCTTTTCATACTGAGGTATTTTAAAACAACCCTAGACCTTAGGTAGTATCACCCGTGAATGCTTAGTATGTGTCTCTAGAAATTCCCATTGACTTTTTAAATGAAGCCTTGAGAACTTATACAGCATAGTGGTGAGCGTGCAACTCTGGAGCCAGCCACTTGGGTTTGAATCCACCACTTAGCAGCCAAATCTTGGGCAAGTTACTTACTGTTTCTATGTCTCAGTGTCCTCATCTGTAAAATGGGTATGATGCTAGAGGTACCTACCTCCCACAGTTGATATAAGGACTAAGTTGATATTTATAAAGTTAATATTTAAACAGTGAGCATCCAATGAATCTAGTTACTATCTATTTGTAATCTCAAAGAACAATATGTCTACCGAGTGAGAATGAGCAATTTCAAGGGCAATTCTGCATAAGATTTTTGCAACTTTTCTAGAACTAGAACTAGACACCAAATTGCCAGGGTGATCATTTTCCAACCGACCACACAGGTGTCCAAATAATTTCCCAGCAGTCACCTCTCCAGTATTAACCTTCTAGAAAACAGAGTCCATATTCACTGCTCTAACTTCGCCTTTTCACACATACCACAGGAGGACCCCTGGCTCATGGCACTTTGTTTATACTTCCGTGAAAGCCTTTTCACATACTGACTTGTATCACACCTGGTTGTTTAAGCTTCTCTTCTCAGTTAAGCTATAATGTCAACTCAGGATAGGGATGATTTCAACCATTATGAATCCCTTAACTCATCTGAATGTAAACTCCATTAGAGCAGGATCTTGTCTGTCCTGGTCATTGCTGGATCCCAGCACCCACTGGGTATTTGGCACAAGGCAAGAGCTCATGTTTGTTGAATGAACCAGTAAGTACATTATGACATATACGTAGCATCACTTGTTAAATGCTTGTGGATTGGGACAAAACTCCCAGTAAAGAATCTGAGCAAAGAGTTTAAATGTTTTCACCAAAGTCATGAAATAAAGCAATCTTGGTCTACAGAATCACAGACTCAATGGCTTTGTAGTAATAGCAAGCACATTTATGTGTCATTTTATTTATAGGCTTCATGTCATTTGATCCTTACAACAACCCTGGGATGTAGTCAAGGTCGATGCCATGACATCTGTGAATGGTTTAGATTACAGAGACTCAGAGGCTAATGCCAGCCCAAGTTACCGTTAGCTAGAGTTAAATCAGAGTTGGGTCTGGTCTGGAACCCAAATTGTGTTGATTATGGCTAAATTAGATGATGGGCTGTGTGCTGAAAGAGAATCATAAAGAGGGCAAAGGGTTAATATAGAGAAGTAGTCAAGTATTGAACATTAAAAGACATTTTCCTGCTTCCTTTTTTTTTTTTTTTTTTAATTCTTAATATTCCCGCCCAAACAACCCTCCCTGGAGCAAGTTTTACCGGTTCTAGCCACTAGAGGTCACATGAGTAACAGGCAAGAAAGACAGGCTGAGCACGTCTGGAAAAGAAGAGGTTAAGAGGTCTTCCAGAGAACAGGTTTCAGATTAACCAACCCCACGTCAGAGCCTCAAGGGAAGCTGTCATGGGTCCCCGGAGAAAGGAGACACCACAACCCATCCTTGGACTTCTGGCCATCAGTCTGGTTGGGATCAGGGGAAGTCAGCTTGGCTGGGCTTCTCTGCAGGGCCCTGTGATCTCCAACCATCCTGCCCCCGAGTACGGTTCAAACTATGCACTGTGCCATCTCAGGAATCACACAGATTGCCAAATAGCTGGAGGGGCATCTGCTCCATACCCAACATCTTCCTCAGAGGGCCCAAGATTGCAGCCGAGAGTCCTCTCGATGAGGATGGTGAAGAGACTTCTAACGCTCCTCCCCCAGCGGCAGACACTGCACACACCACCATTGTTTGGGTCTCGGGGATCATTACATGAATGTGATGCAAAATGGGCTGTGCCACAGACATGGGAAGTCCGTCTCACCTTTGTCCCTGGCCCTGTAAGGCCCTTTGAAACTCCCTGGCCCAGAGGACATACCCCATTACAATTCCAGAGCAGTGACGGTTATCTTTGGCGCTCACTGGTGCACATCTCACACAGCACTTCCCAGCGCCGACACGTTCCATCCCCACTTGCTCCATCAAAACTTGCTCTCGTGTTTATTCACTCAGTGAATGACTGAATAGCTGATGGTAGCTGAAAGGGGCCTCTGTTTTCAATGACAAACATCCTGCTGTCTAGCTCCTCGTCTGGACTGTATCCTCTACAAACCAGCTCCCTTGAAGGACACCCCTCACTGTCCCGTGAAACAGCGTCAACAGAAAGCGTCATGAAGACCCTGGGGCACACCTGTGTTGGTCTTGGTCAAAGGCTGGTACCTGACCTTTACGGAGCAGAGAGCAGGTGCAGTGTGAGTTCTAGGACATCTGACATAGGAACCAACAGAATAAAACTAGGTGGGAATTCTCAGTGGAGGGTAGGAGACATTTTCAAGTTTCCTTCATAAACATGATTTTGTTCAAACTATTCCATCTAGAGTAACTTTATTTATTGATTAGTTATTATTTTTTTTAATTCATTTTTTACAATTCCAGTATAGTTAACACACAGTGTTATATTTGTTTCGGGTGTACAATCTAGTCATCCAACAATCCTATATAGTTACTCAGTGCTCATCAAGATAAATGTACTCTTAATCCCCATCACCTATTTCACCCATCCCCCCTACCCACCTCCCCTCTGGTGACCATTAGATTGTTCTCTATAGTTAAGACTGGGTTTTTTTGTTTGTTTCTTATTTTCTTTGTTCCTTAAATTCCACAAATGAGTGAACTCATATGGTATTTGTCTTCCTCTAACTGACTTATTTCACTTAGCATTATACCTTCCAGATCCACCCATGTTGTTGCAAATGTCAAGATTTCATTCTTTTTGATGGCTGAGTAATATTCCTGTGTGTGTGTGTGTGTGTGTGTGTGTGTGTGTGTGTGTGTGTGTCTTCTTTATTCATTCATCTATCAGTGGACACTTGGGTTACTTCCATAGTTTGGCCATTGTAAATAATGCTGCAATAAACATAGGGGTGCATATATCTTTTTGAATTAGGTTTTCATATTCTTTGGGTAGATACTCATCTAGAGTAATTTTAGACTTAATAAGCTCTTAAAGGTGTTTGAAGGTAAGCAACTTCATTTGGGTGGGACGATTCCAGAGCTTTTTCTAAAATTGTGTCCTATTGGCTTAGCTTTGTAAGGTAGTATTAGCTGCTAACAAATAGTCATTGGTAAACATTTGGTTAAAGAAAGCTTTAAAAATAAAATGAGATGGGTTTCTTTACCAGAGGACCTCTCCAAGGTTTTAGTGCTACTGTGATTGTGAATCACTAATTCAAGGATGGGTGTGTAATATTTCTCAAATTCATTTAACCAGAGAACCTCATTTCATAAAATCCCTATTAATATCTCAAGGAAAACAGTTTATGAAATACTGTTCTCTAGTGTATACCAGTTAGCTTAACCAGCTCCCACAAGTTCAGCTAATAATTAAGTATAGGCACAAAGCTTATGTACAAGCATTTTTACCATCGTGTCTTTGTATAACGATACATGTGGAAACAACAAAGATATCTGACCACAGGAGAATGATTAAATTAGTTTTGACTTACTCAGATAATGAGGTATTATTTAGTTATCACAAATCATGTTTTTTAGTCTCTCAAATTTAGAGGACTAGTTAAGGTCATGGGAAAATACTCAAAATACTTTAAGAAAAAAAAAAAAACAGCAGGCTGCAAAGGCAGATCTATTGCAGGGGTCTAAGAGTACAGGCTCTGGAGCCAGACTGCCAGGGTTCAAATCCTAGCGTGTGAAAGAAAGCAAAAGTGCATGCGTGACATCTGGCAAAACTGTCCTCCGTGTAAGATGAACAGTCCTGTGACAGCAGAATAATAGCCTCCACAAGGACGGCCACACCCTAATCCCTAAAACCTGCAAAGATGTTGCCTTCATGGCAAAAAGGACTTTGCAGGTTTGATGAAGTTAAGGACTCTGAATGGGGAGGACGATCCTGCATTATCCAGTTGCGCTTGATGTAACCACACGGGTCCTTCTAAGAGGGAAGCAGGAAGCTCCGAGAGAGAAAGAGAGACCTGAAGGCACTCCACTTCTGGCTGTGGAGATGGCGGAAGGGGCCACGAGCCAAGAAATGCAGGCAGCCTCTAGAAGTGGAAAAGGGAAGGAGCCCGAAAGAGCCCCTGGAAGGAACACAGCCCTACAAACGCACTGGTTTTAGCCCAGACAGACACTATCTCAGTCTGCTTGAGGGGCCATAACAAAGTACCATGGACTGGGTGACTGACCCAACGGAAGTTTATTTTTTCACAATTCTGGAGGCTGGGAGTCTAAAATCAGGGTGCCAGTGTGGTCAGGTTCTGGCGAGAATGGTCTTCCTATTTTGCAGATGGCCGCCTCTCACTGTGTCCTCCCGTGGCCAAGACAGAGAGCGAGCTCTCCGGTGTCTTCCTAGAAGGGCACTAATTCCATCACGAGGGCCCCACCCTCCTGACCTCATCTAACACTAATTACCTCTTATAAAGTGCTCATCTCCACTGGGGGTTAGGGCTCAACCTACGAATTTTAGGGGGGAACACAATTCAATCCATAGCTGACACTGCGAACTTCTGACCTCCAGAACTGTAAGATACTAAATTTGTATTGTTTAAAGCCCCTATACTTATGGTGATTTGTCACAGCAGCGATAGGAAGTTAATACAAATATAAACCCAATATTATCTTCCGTGCACGTATGTGCATGCGGAAAACTAGGCAGGTAGCAGTTAGGATTATGAGTCACTTTTATTTTTATCTTTATTCCTTGTTTTCTACTTTTTTTTTTTTCTACAATAAGCATGAATTAATTTAAAAATATAAAAACAGAAAAAAAATCTTTTAGATATTATCAGCCATGCTGAGAAAAGTAGATAAAGCTGCCTGCTTTAACCTCCATGGACGAGGCAGTCCACAAGCCTTTCCATCTCACCGAGGAGCTGACATGTCTGCAGGGCCTCTGATGAGCAGCGCTCACATCTGTGACAGCCGTACTCGCAGGCTGTAGGTCTGCAAGGTGGACTAAGGAGCAGAGGGGGCAGCTACATCTCGCTCCAAATTAGTAAATGCTGTGTCCCGTCATGAGTGGAAGACTAAAAAACTTGACTTTGTGTTTCCTGTTTCTGTTTCATAAAGAAACTATTATTATAAATAACTATTATTATAAATCGTTAAACCAGTTTCTGGCCGGGAGACAGAAAGCCATGCCTTGGCTGCACTTCTGGATTTTCCAGGCAAGAAGGATTTCCCTTGGGCATCTGTGATGGGCTGTGCTGCCCGGGGGCTGCAGACAGAAGAACCAGGAACCCGAGCGAGGGGCGCACGTCCTGGGAACACACAGCTGTCAGCACCCCTGAGAGCCCAAATCCTCCTTCTGTAGGAACAAGGCTAACTTCTAACAGGCCAAGAACATGGGTTCTAAAAGTTCAGAAAATTATTTGGACCGAACACTATGATTTGGGTGATTATTATATTCCATATCTACTGTGTCGGAGTTCTTAAATCAAAGATCCTTTGTTTCTATGTTTCTCAAAAGAAAAGAAAAAGCCGTCACCCACTCTTACTTAAAAACCGAACCGAACCGAACAAAGACGCCCACCAGATGCCATGCCTTGGCCAGGCCTCCTTCAATGACCTCCTTTCTTCACGCAGCATGGGGATAAGATTGCAAACATCTAAGACAGTCAACTCACAAGTCCCCAGAAAGAAGTGAGCTCACAGACTTGTACTTTCAATTTCATTTCCTCCCAGTAAAAAGGAATATCCTGCCTGTCAGATCCAGAGCACAGGTGCTTGTGGGGTTCCAGCTGTGACCCACATACCAAGAGCTGGTCCCTGGTCCTTTCATCTCTTTTTCTGAAGGCCTCAGCAGTGGGGAAATGCAATGACACGAATTTTCCGATCGTAAGCCTAGCTCAGACATGAGAAATAGCCCTGCCTGGGGAAACAAGCCTGAGAAATTTCCAAATATTATTCCTTAAAGGTCGGGGTGTTAGATGAGTTGCTGATATTGGGTATTCCCCTATGAACAGGACTGGAAGGTAAAACTTCTAGAAGGAAAGAACTCTGCTTCTCTAGGGGAAGCAGAGTTTAAGACCAAAAAAGCAAAAAATTTAGTTAAAACAGGAAGAATGAAAATCATGGCAAGTAGCAATTCCCCCACCGAGATCTTTTCTTCGCTGAAAGCATTTCCACAAACATGGTGGGTCCGACTGTGTGACAATTACCACCCCTCCCCCCCACAAAGGGAAAGAAAAAAGGAAACATTTTTATGAACTTGCCATTTGATTGTTATCTAACACACTTTGTTTTTTGAAATCACAGCTGACTATGGAAAACTAATTCCTGAACTCAGATTTTATAAGCGAGGCTTTAGTTTTAATGAAGTAAACATGAAAATACACCAGCTAGGAATAGAAAAAGATTTTATAATGCATGTTTTGACATTTATTTTAGGTTCACAGTAGCTATAGAAGAGCAACCTCATAAGTAATTCTGTAAGGTTTTCTAGGCCTTTTCTTAAAACATAACAGTAACTATAATAACCACAAAACAGTAACTCTTTGGGGGAGCCTTCTGTGTCCTGGGCACGGTTCTAATTTATTGATGAAGTTGGTACTAGCTTATTCCCATTTTACTGGCGAGGAAACTGAGGTTTACAGAGGTGAAGTAAGTCGGTCACACAGTTAGCAAGCAGGGGAATCAGGATTTGAACCTTAGATATAAATCCAGAGAAGTGATGGTCACATGTAGGCACCTATTTTCCCTTGACTAGTTTTTTTTCTAGAAGGTATGAATTTATATTTGAGAAGTAAAGACAGGCTGGAAATACCTGTGAGGTCAGACGCACACAGGTTTTGGGAAACCTTTGAAGTTTACAGGGAAAGTCATGAGAAATAAAATATCATGACATGAAATACAGTATGTATTCTTTGGTCCTTGAATGGCATGTCTTACACACTCCCCACCACCGCCCCTAGTTGGTCACCCCTTAAGGAGTAGCTTATTCACAAAGATCAAATGGATCCGAAATACCAGTCTCCTGTGGGAAGTAACAGCAAGTCATGATGGCTGGTAAGAGACGTAGTCATATCCTGACTGGACTCCAGCAATCACAGGGGACATCCTGCTCCCACGCCTGGCTTTGATTAGCTCATATTTCTTACCGGGGGTAGAGCAGGGATCTTATAAGAATTAGGTCCTTTGATTCATCTTTTCTTTCTCAGCTCAAGATGACATCTTTTTTGGCATGTGGTGGAGTCTTGAGTTTTTGGAAGCCGCTCTCCTAACTTGGATCATGGAGCAGCCACCCATTGGGGTCAAAGGTAAGCAGCAAGGGCACCATGAGGTGGCCCCAGAAAGGCTAGAGCACCGCGAGAGGCAACCCAGACACTCTGGATATGTCAGAAGACCAGCACAAAGAGCAGTGACAGCAGAACGTGCTTACAGAAGGGAACTATACTCATGGAAATGTAGTGCCCTTTCTAAAGTTCTTCCCAGAAGCCATACCCTATAGACTTTGCATGGAAGGAAGACGGGAGTCCCTATCTTCTCAGGAGCGAGGCTGACAGGTTTAACCATGGCAGGTGTTCTTTTCAAACCCTGAAGGAGAATGTCCAAAAAAGAACTTTGAATTCTGTAATTTGAAAAGCCCTGCTTTCATCACATACACTCGCCCCTTGCCAAACACTCCTTCAATCTAGCCTTTTCTTGACCATTCCTTCCCAAATGGCATGCCTTTTTAAAAATGAACATACTTGGGGCACCTGAGTGGCCCAGTCGGTGAAGCGCCCGACTCCTGATCTCAGCTCAGGTCATGATCTCAGGGTCATGAGATAGAGCCCCCCATGTCGGGCTCTGCACTTAGCATGGAGTCTGCTTGAGATTCTCTCTCTCGCCCTCTGTCCCTCCCCCACCTGTGTGCTCTAAATAAATAAATAAATAATAAAATATCTTTAAAAGGGTGAACATATTTGCTGGATTCAGATGAAGTAAAAACACAGGGAGCTTTTGGTCCAAGGCAAAGGATCAAACTTGAGCAAACGAGAACAGCAGAGAGCAGTCACAGTGCTCAACAACCACCAATAAACACAGCTGGCTTTGGCCCCACTCCACCACACATGTTTGGTTAATGGAATGAACACTTATTCCTGCTCGTCCTCAAACTAAGAAACTGATTCTTTGAGTACCCAATTCTTCCAAAGATTTCAGGGAATGGGCCTGTTTCTGGAATGGATGATTGTGTTTCTTTTTGGGAATGAACTTTCAGCAAGAACTCACGGGAACCATCAGGCTAGACAGCTGACACAGACCATGCTCGTCCCCTCTGCCATCTGCTCAGCTCTTTGAACAGCACCAGCAATTTTGCCTATTGTAATTTGGAGCATTGGCGTTAAGTTCTGGAACCACTCGGGGTCACTAGGGCAGCACTGTCTCATGGCCTCTGGTAGCAAACGCATTCACCCAGACCACGGTGAGCAGAGGATTTCAGAGCTATCATGGTTCCAAAAAGCAGGGGACAGGAAGGACCCAAGACAATGCAGGGGTCAGGTCTGATACTGGGAGAAGGTGGGAGGAGACTGAGCTCAATCACTGTCGGCTGGAGAGCGGAGCTGTTACTACACGCCTTGTAGACCTCCAGGGCAGAGGGGCAGGCTCTGCAGAGGACAAGAAAGGGTATAGAAAGAATACGGACTGCGGAATCAACTGAGCCTGAGTTTGAACGTGGCTCTGCCACTTCCTGGCCGAGTGACCTCAGGCAGGTTACTTAATCTCTCTGGACGCTGGTATTAATTCTTTGAAAAGGGAATAATATTATAGGTCCATGATCTCTTATGTCTAGTTTCAAAATCCAAACAAAGCTCTGAAAACCAAGCCATAACCTATCTGGCAACAAAGCCTGACAAGATCTGGCATGAGGCTCTTCTTAGGCTTTATTTATCCTACTTAATGTAACTAAGTCTTCCTAAGTTTTATAGCAGAAATCTAATTTGTTGATAGGGGGTTGCTCCAGACCCCAACTGGGTGGGTTAAGTAATAGTATATGCCTTGTATTGCTTTTCTAAATAACAGTTTATACACTTTATGGCTTTTCTGAAATCAGAAAAATTCTGAATATTTCTGGCCTCAAGGACTTGGGTAATTTGTATTACATCTTAGAAGACTGATAGGAGGATTAAATGAGCAAATGAAAAATGAGAAAATGTGTGTGAAATAACTAGTATAGTACACTCTTTAAGGTCTTGGTAACCCGTAGGAATCATGATACTAGGCTTGTGTCACCAGAGAATGTTCAGAGAAATATAGTAGTAGACATAACGCTCTGCAAGATGTTCCACATTAAGCTTTAGTACTTTCACAAGGCCAGCTGGACCCCTGTAGCTTGTACAACCTGTGCCTACCTGCAGGAAAGGGAAGCACTGTATACCCCTGAATGAGAGCCTTCTCTCACATGGGCCTGTGACAGAATCTTTCCACCGGTTGCTAAGACAAGGTCTTTTGTGGAGCATTGAGGGCATCTCAAGTGAGACTTGGCCTCATCCAGCTCTAATTTTGCATGGAATAAGCCATCAAGTTCTCCTTCATGAATATTGTGCTGACATAAATATTTTCTCCTGTCCAGGACTTTGTGATATTTGAAGATAATGAAGTGAAAAGAAAAAAGACCCCGTCACTAATCTTTATAATAACGTAATGGTCACCTCATCCGCAATCTTAATTCAAACTGACAGTAGAAGTTGAAACTCCTTGGAAATTTTATCTTTATAAGATGTATAGCTATCACATCTTTCCACATATTAAAAGACATGAACAGACACTCCAAGTTACGGAACTCAATATCCACACCTTCTGCTTTACCACTCCCCATAACGTCTCACTGGGCAAATTATCTGACTTGGTAGATCAGTTCAACATCTGGCATGAAAACGGAAACTATTTTTAAAAACTAAAGTAATCATCACCTAACTAGCTGGGTTTCTCTGACGTGCCTAGAACCTGGAAGTGAAACCAGGATGTCTAATAATAGACAACAAGCACTAAAGTGAGAACCGTCTGTTGACAGCTTTAATATGAAAAGACATTTGAGAAGATCTAAATCATAACTTCAATCAAAAGTTTGAGTTTTCCTCCCAAACTTGATCCTCAAGGGTGTCTGCACCCGTGTTGCAGGTTGCACCTTCCAGTTAGGCCAGGGCACCTGCTGGAATGCCTCCTTTCTTCTCTGTTTTTGAGTACTATCAACAGAAGGCACACATGTGTGCACTCTTGGGAATATGGCCTCTCACACGGCACACGGCCTTTGTCAAGATGGCAACATGCCGTCAGAAGTTCTTGTACACAGGAAGAGCTCAATAAAGGCTGGTGGAATGGACTCATTAAAGCGGCTCTTCATTGTCTGGCTCCAAACGAACTTTCCTTCATTTTGTTTTAAATCTCTTCCTTTAACCCACCCTAACCTAATTTAAGTACCTCAAACATAGCAAGTTCTCTCTTCCTTTTGGGCCTCTTTAGGTGTCCTCCCTTCTCAAGAAACAATTGCCCCCCACTCCCAAACCCAACTTCTACTCCTTCAGTTCAAAAGTTGGATGGTAGTATCCTAAGAAAGGAAGACTTCACGTATACCCCCAATGAGGTGATCTTCCTTGATCTGGGCTCCTGTAAGTTTTCATGCTTCTCTGCCATGAAATTGCCATCTTTGTCTGATGTTGTTTCTCTCATTGAACTGTAAGTTCCCTGAGGGCAGGAACTGCATCTGCCTTGCTCACCCCTGTATGAGCAAAAGTCACACAGACCCTATTTAAGTGAAACTTCTTCCTTTAAAATCACATAAGAGCCAACAAGATAAAATTTCCAAAATAATTTTCCTAATACCTTGCTTTTGAGAATGACAGCATCCTTTTGAAAATTTCTTCTTCATCTTTGAAAGGCAAGGAAACTAAAAGCAAAAACAAGTTGTCTTTTCAACACCTGGGGAATGGTTGGGAGAATCAGCAGATTTGTGTTTCCCTATGACATCTTGGCTCTCAGTGGATTCCACTTCCCTTAGGTTTTAGGATTCCAGCATGTTTCCAGCATGATCTCCACCAGAGGAGAAGTTAAAAATTGTATTTTTCATCACCTAATATCGAATCACCAACCTGAGTCATGCAACAAACAGGCTGAATCCCCTCTTCTGGTGGGAGATGTGGAGTATTGCAGTAGGAACTTAGCATCATCTCCATTCACAAAACCAAAGTTGGAGCAAGCAGTTTCAACCCTGGCTATGAATTGTCCAGTTTGGCTGCTCAGAGTGATGTGTCAGCCTCCTCTCTGATTACGAACTTGGAGGCTGGCTAGCCAAGCAGTTCACCAAACATTTCCAGGCATGGATAGAAAGAAAATTACATTTTGTATTCAGTTTTTTTTTTTTTTTTCAATCCATGTTGTAATTCTGGGAAGCCCTGCCACCTACTTTAAATGTTCTAGAGATAAACATGAAGGAACGAGGTGCACAAGCGTCATTATCATGACTACGTTCAGTGCAACAGTTAGACCATTGCAGTACACAGACTTGCCTGGATGAATTACCGGGCAGAATCAATCCTTTGGGAGGGGGTATGGGGGAGGATATTAGCATTAGCACAGAGGGAAGTGCTGGGAAAATCAGGCCTGGGCTGCTGGGATGCTGAGGGCAAACACAGAACCCTGTCTTATTTTAAGCCTGGTGGGGAAGCCCGAGAGACCACAGCAGGTCAGGGAACAGGGGAAAGTGTTGAAATGTTTTATTTTTGTTCACATGCTAGAAATAAAGGAGGGGAGCAAAACAGTGGGAGTTTCAATTAAGAGGTAGAGTAAAGAAAATTGAAAATACTCACTGAGCATGTGCACTTTAAGGAAGGTTTTATAATGAAATAATGTAAAGGGAGGCTTAGGCATGTAGGGCCACCTATAACTGGTAGGAGAGCCATGGTATCTACCTTCCATGTGAGCAGAAGTTGCTAAGATGCCTGAAGAAACTTCCTCCATTAGACTTTGAGTTCTTATGCAGGCCTTTTAGAGTCATTAACTTGTCAAGTAGGCTCCTTAGACTGGGCTGAATTCAAGTGGTATGAAAGCTTTTTCTAGGATACTATATAGAATGCCCACTGGCATCTCTGTGCCAAGCTAGCCCACAAGACTTTAAAGTGAACTTGACAACTAAGGATCTTTGGGCAAAGCCAACCAGTCTCTATAAAGCACACACACACACAAAATGCCCTTGAGAGTTTTCTTTGCCTCACCCAGCTGGCCATTGCCCTGTGACATACAGGAATTAAAAATCATATCAAGAAAGTCACCATGCTTTCCCTCTTTCTCCTCGCTTTCTTTTTTTCATGAACAATTCAGTCCAAAAGCCATTAGGGAGGGGCTCAACAAGATGGTATCTGCAGTGGGGGTGGGAGGAGTCAGTGACCACAGGACCACAGTGTGCTGGAGCCACAGCAGGGTGGGTGGGGAAGAGTGGTGATCCAGCACATGGTATTGGAGCCGAAGATGGGTAAGGAAAATAGGAGATTGGTTACATAAGGTGAGGAAGGGATTGATCAAATAATAAATATATTGAAGGTAGTAGGAAAGAGGTATTTTGTTGTCAAGAAGGTTACAAATATGGAGAGAATATGAACCCCGTGGTACTAGATTAGAATTAAAGGTATCAAGGTAAGCTCATGGTTTTCAAGATAGGTAGGTAGGTAGATGGATAGATAGACAGACAGATGGAATCTGTGTATATTCTCTAATTCTGTTTGTTGAGAGTGCCTGGGAGCAGTGACGATCCAATAACAATGAGCACACCGAGCTCCCAGATTTTGGTTCCTAAATTCCATTCTCCACTAAAAGGAATTAGTGCTGTTTGAAGAAATGGCTGATTTCAGGGTTAGGAAAGTATGAGATGAGACTGGAACATCTTGTGGTGTCAGAAAGTGAGGACATGCCCAGAGAATAATGAGGACATGTCAAAAGGACGCTGAAGTTAGCTTGAAAGGGCTCCCATAAGCTATATCTAAACAAATTAAGAATAAAAATAATAGAAATGGATTCTAACCCATTGAATATAATAGGAATCCACAAGACTACACTGACATAAATAGATAAATGAATAAAGTTTGATGAGGAGTGGGATAAAGATTACATAGTACCAAAGTAACTCCCCAGAGAATATTTATTACTTACAAAGGACACAATAATTTTACTGTAAAAGCCTGTCAGACATTCCCTCAAACAAGTGATCAAAATTATTATCATGTGAAAAAAGTCAGTATCTGTCCCTGTAAGGGACACCTGATGCATAACCTAAATGTACTCATGTGAAAGCATAGACAAACCCAAACTGAGGGACATTCTGTAAAATTGGGCATGATGAAGCATCATGTTGGCAATTTACTCTCAAATGGTTCAGAATAAAAGATACTTGTACTATACCTGGGAACTTTTCTTTAGGTTGAGATTATTTCAAATCTAAGTATTTATAATCAAAAGAGTTACCCTGAGTCACTGTAGATTTGATGGAAGCCAAGTGTCAAGATGGGATTAAGATCTGGGTAAACCAAGTCAAACGCCAGCAATTATATGTTAGGATAATGCTTTTTAGATGGTTTCCAGTGAAAGAAGTTTTCCCCTCAGTCCGTCATGAACCAATACTTTTAAAAAACACAAAATTCCACACTTGGATTTGAGGACAATATCAAACTGCAACAAGAATTGTCAAATGCTTGCTCTCAATGTCTGTACTGATTCTCAGTGTGGACCTGGAACAAATAGTCCATGGACTAGCCCAGACCACACTTCGAGCAGCACTTCTCCACATTAGGATGTGTGGCGCTCTGACCGCCATCATATCCAAATGGGAAATGAAAATGACTGGTCACACTGTTAATCCATAATGGTAGCAACATTAATTACCACCATAATTAACATCAACCATTTATACAAAGCATTCAGGAAAGGGACTGCCCAGGCAATGGGAAGGGACTAAAGACCTGCCTTTATATAGAGTAACTCAATTTCTCCAAATGTGTCATAGGACAAGAATGAATGAGACCACCCCTGATTCCAAAGCAATTGCATTGTGATGACTAAAAGGAAGACAAATCCAATCATACAGAAGAGGGACAAAAACATCTTCTTTGGGTCAATCTACACCGGGTCATGACTGTCATTGTTAGAAAGGGACCTCGCATTTAGAAGGGGTTAGCAGAGCACATCCCCCAAATCAGATGGGTTTGATTTAACCACAGATACTAAGGGTCCAAGCCAGTCCACATGCAGGCTCACTCTGCCAGGGTCCACGCCACACACGGCCCCTCCCTCAGCCAGAGGCAGCCCTTTCAAATAGAAGAGAACAATTCTCTACTAAAGCAAACCCAGAGCAGAACAACGAGGAAGAAGCAATTGTACCCTCAGGGAAATGGCACACCATCCAGGCCCAGGGTTCTTCTAGGGGACATTCGGACCTCAGTTGCCTGTCCCTGGACGGACGCGAAAACCCTCGTTGTCAGTGCCCGCCCCCCCCCCCCCCCCGCCACTAATCCTAGCCACACACAGAGGAGGCTCCACAAAGACTCACGTAAGCTGGAGTCACCCTTTCTGTCCACAGCATCTGTCTGTGGCGCGCGCTTGGCTTACCTGGTACGGTTTTGTAGCATGATGTTCGGGAGGGCAGCGACGGGGCGTTCTTTGCCCTGGGGCTCTGGGTACTCTGCAAGACTTGTCTCTGCCTCTTCAGCTCCTCTTCCCTTTCCTGGGCTGCTCGGATCTCTTCCTCGATCATGGACAAAGTCCGCTGCTTCCTGGACCTCAGCTTGAAGGGCCCAACCATCACATCGGACTCCTGAGTGGCCAGGAGCGAGGCTGTGCTTCTCAGCTCAGCTGCCTCCGAGTACTTGCTGAAATAGCTCCCTTCGGGTCTGGTCTCCTCCATGTTTACCGGGCCACTGGGCTGCACCGCAGGCGTCGGCTGGGAGGGCCCCCTTTCCCTGAGTGCCCTGTCTTCGGCAGGCAGAATCTTTGGTAACACCTCCCTTTTCTCCTGAACAGGAGAGGACACCTGGGGTGGCTCAAACATGCTCTGAGACTTCTCTGAGCCGGGAGCCCCAGTTCCGGCTTCCTCTAGAGTTGCTCCAGGTCCCTGCTGCTCTGTCCCACCCTGGCTGGTTTCGGACACGGCTCTATCCACTTGCTCGGCTATGGCTTGTTGAATGGCATTCTGCACCAGGAGACCAGCCTGATATTCCAAGGGGTCATCAACCGAGGGCGAGTCTCCCAGTGTGGACGAAGGGGAATAGAAACCGTGATCACTAAATGACTTGGAGACGCCTTCTCCCCGGCCCTCGGAAGGGTTGTCAGTTTGCGGAGTCTGGGGCAGAGAAAAATCGGCCAGTGAGTTTTCCTGGAGGGCACTGGTGGTCTCATTGGATGCCCCGCTGTCACTGATGTTGTCCATGCTAAAATCATTGGACAGGGTCTCCAGGACAGTGGTATCCTGGGACCTCACTGACAGTTCATCCAAACCAGAGTCAAGCTCCTCTTGGGTCAGAGAGACATTGACTGACCTGGAAAACTGATCCAAGATCCCAGGGTCGTCATCCTTGACCACAGTGAGGACGGCCCGGGCACTGGTAAACTCCCCGTCCTCTGCCCACAGTTTGGATAAGGGCCCGCGTTTGGAAGTCTCACTGTAGGGCCCTTCCTTCCCCTGAGGAGCCGTGCTGCCCTGGCTTCCCCCCGAAGACTGGCTCTCCAGGGCACAGCTGGCTTTCTGCCCCTTGGCTGCTGATGCACCCCCGTCTTCCGGTGGCCCCCCGATGGAAGCTGGTCTCGAGATGGTCGGTGGCTTGTCTGAGTTGACTGACCCTAGAGGCCTGTAAAAGGGCTTGATAGAGAAGAGCCTGGGTGTACTCTGGCCCTTGGCCACTGTTGGCCTGGAACTCTCCATGAGCTGGAACTGCTTGCGCGCGGCGGAGAAGTCTATCTGCTCGGTGACGATGTCCTCCTTGGCGTGCTCGCTCGCGCCTGCGTGCTCGCTCGCGGTGGCAGGGGCCGCGCACAGCTGCGGGGGGAGGGGCTGCCGCGGCGTCGGCCCCTGCTCCTGCTGCGCCCTTCTCTCCTTGCGCTCCTTGTACTTCTTGTGCGACTCCAGAGACTCCTCGTCCAGCTGCTCCTCCGTGGTTTTGGCCTGCGGAGGATTCCACCATTTTGCCGCAATGCCAGGATTCTTTTTCACCGCCTGACTCCGGATGAGCTCTCTCCTTTCCTTTTCCAGCTCCAGCATCTCTTCCGAAGGCCTCACTTTCCTGACACAGTACTGTTCCTTCTCATTCTCGTCGTCCTCAAAGAGCTTGGAGGGCTTCTTGTCCTCGTGGAAGGCACGCAGCTCAAACTTGGCCGCCTTCTTCAGCGTGGTGAGCGTGAGCTCCCCATCGCGGCCCGAGCACCGCGAGCTGGTGGAGGAGCTGGGGCTCGCGGGGGCCTGCAGGCTGTCCCCCAGCGGATCTCGGGGCTGGGCGGGCGAGTGGCCATTGGCTTTTCCGCCCTCTGCCATGGCCTCAGAGTAGCTGGTACTGAGCTCAGTGTGAGGAGGGGCCTGTCTACCTGCTGCCCTCTCTGGGGGGTCCGGCTGGACGGCTGCGTGGCCGGGTGGGCTTGGGCCACCCCCCACGATGGCTGCACCCGGCTCCGGGGACGATGTACCGTTGTAAGTTCCGTCCACAGCAGAATCACAGCAGCTGGCCTCCAGCACCTCGTCTAGATAGCGGATCTCTCTGGCCACATCCTTATCCAGAGCTTCATGGTGATCACCCAGGAGGCCATTGTGGGGGGGTGAGTAGAAAGGGGAGGAGTGGTCCATGGAATGTGGGGTACAGGTGATTCCGGGAACACTTTTACATTCCGCAACAGAGACCTCAATTTCCATGTTTTTGTGATCTGGGGGAAGGGAGCTGGTTGCAGGCTCCGACGGGTTGGCGCTGCCTTTGTCTCGCTGGTTTTTTAGCCGGATATCATCCTCAGAAAGCTGGGGAGGCTTCTGGAATAAAGAGACAACCAAAGTCAGAGTTAGATACTAAATCTCTTATGGAGGTGAACCCTGAGAAATTAGTTGGTAACTCACTGGAAGGAAAACTGAAACAATGACAAGTTCTTCGGAACTGAGATTTCCCTTCTGGTAATTCTTCACGTATTCATTTTGCTGTGGTGATTCATACCTAAACCTCTCCATGTTACAGATTCTGTTTTGTTTACTGGGTGTCCGGAGAACTTTCCATAAATGCTAATCCCATTTTTAAATTTCAATGTAGGGGCGCCTGGGTGGCTCAGTTGGTTAAGCGACTGCCTTCGGCTCAGGTCATGATCCTGGAGTCTGGGGATCGAGTCCCGCATCGGGCTCCCTGCTCA
This sequence comes from Phoca vitulina, assembly GCF_004348235.1. Taxonomy (NCBI): domain Eukaryota; kingdom Metazoa; phylum Chordata; class Mammalia; order Carnivora; family Phocidae; genus Phoca; species Phoca vitulina. Next base: position 11,166,662 of record NW_022589724.1, on the reverse strand, counting down.
GCGGGGAGTCTGCTTCTCCCTCTGATCCTCTCCCCTCCCATGCTCTCTCTCTCCCAAATAAATTTTAAAAAATTAATAAATCTCAATGTAAATTAAGATTCAGATCATTTGAAGACACTGTTCAAATATCTTCTAAAGTAGAAGAGATTATATAGCAATTATACCAGAATTACTACTACTATTGCAGAAATGTAATAGGACTATTTGTGTGTCCCCAACTATAATAAGATGGTCCCTTTGCATGAGCAATTCTTCTTGAAAACATGATTCTCTGCCAGATGTAATGCAATTATTCTGGAGACAAGAAACTTCTTGGAAAAATTTTCCAAAATAAAATACTGGAAAACAGTAGAATCCTTCCAAGGCCACTTAACAGCTACAGTGCCCCATCACTATGGCTCTTAATTCAGCATGTGCATAAACACCATAACCAAAGCCACTGACTGCACAGTTCTGTTCTCTGGGACTACATCAAAACAATACTCCTTAAGTTAAGGAGTGAGGGTTGCTTTGAAAAGTTAGTGACTAGTGGCTCCTCTCTGGTTCCTAAAATGCTCTCTATGTGATAGTTCCAGTCTTACTGTTAAAAAAGAAAAACCACATCTTCTTAATGTTTTGAAATAAATCCTACTTTCCCACCAATTACCAATCCCATGTAATTTTGTTATTTGGCATTAGTAAAATTAATTTTCAAATTCTAGGATGATATCTTTTTTCATACCCAAGGACTCTGGTTTATCTCAGATAATTCAGTGGTAAATTGTGAGGTTTAGGGGCACCTGGGTGGCTCAGTCATTAAGCATCTGCCTTCGGCTTGGGTCGTGATCCTGGGGTCCTGGGATCGGGCCCCGCATCGGGTTTCCTGCTCCGCGGGAAGCCTGCTTCTCCCTCTCCCACTCCCCCTGCTTGTGTTCCCTTTCTCACTGTCTCTCTCTCTGTCAAAAAATAAATAAAACCTTTGAAAAAAAAATTGTGAGGTTAATTAGTGAGTGTTCCTCAAGGATTTCACAGACACCTTGGTCAAGTTTGTCTTCCTCTCTCAAGTCCATAGTGTGCCTCATATTATTGACATACTTCCACGCAAAACTGCAAGATGGCATCGTTTTCATTTGTGTCCATAATAAACGATTTTAAAATCTTAGAACATAATGTTAAAACACCACCTTAGGATGATTCTCGGGGGATTCGTTTCAGAATCCCTCCAAGGACGGTGCATAATTACAGATTTGTTCATGAGACCTAGAACAACATGGGAATTCACCCTATGTGCTCTGTACTGCTGTCAGAATGCTGAAAAATTCTCATGGTTATCCATGAACTAGAAGGTTCTCCATGAACTAGAGGTTTCCTTCACTCCGCATTGTTTACATTCCCCTCTAGACTTAATCCAATCAGGTAATATATGTTCCTTCTTCAGTCATAGGCAACAGTAACAACTATTCCTTTCTCAACACTTTCTGGTCTTGGATGACCTTCCCGTCTAGCTCTGGTCTTTGTCCAAGTCTGGTACTTTAATATCATTAATATTTATAACACTAATATCTTTATTTTATTTTTTTACCATCATTAACTAGTGTTCTTTTATCTTTAGAATGAACTCAAAGACGTTTTTACTGCCTTTTAAAAACATTAACTAGACTTCCTTTTGGTAAGGCAATTGCCAGTGACTTCCAGGTCATTAAGAATTACAGAAAATTTGAATGCCTGAAACTTACAGGCTGCCATTCAATTTCAAATAAACCTAGGTCAAAATTAGCCCACTCCATGGAAAGCTATTACTGGAATAAACAGACCAACAAAAAGAGGTACGAGGCACTGCTACTGTGAGAGTCAGATTATCTGTGACCCTCCCACCCCGGCTTCATTTGGCCAATGACTTACTGCTAACATTCTTTATGGGAATAAGTAGAGCTTTTCTTATATCCTTTTTGGTTTGGGGGGAAAAAGGTAAGAAAATGGTAGGAAGCTGTTGGAACTGAATTATGGTTGAAAATCACTGCCCTCCTGAAACATAAAGTACTTCAGTTGACATAAGAGGAAAGAGGGCAATGTAACAGTAAAGGAAGCTAAAAGGCAAATAATTCATTCTATACTTCATTTAGTCATTCATCCATTCATTAAACATGCAGGAAGCTTGTTTTGTAGGGTCATAATGAGATTACCAGCAACCATAAGCTCCAGGAGACAACACTTTTTTCTTAACAAAAATTGGACTTCCTAGGAAGCCGTAAGTCTATTTTGGAGTTTATTTACTCTAGTCAGGAGGAGTGAAAAACTTGCCTACAGTGATCTCCTGTTGCTAATCACAGAGACAGGAGGTCCTGAGTCCACCTCCACAGCACGGCCCATGAGCACCTTGTCTCTTTCTCCTGGGTGCTTCAGGTCAAGTGTTGGGTGATGGACAAGCAGATGCCCTATCAGCCTTTTTTCTCTTTTAGAACTTAAAAATTCTACCAAGTCTTTCCAAGGCATATTTTCTGAAGTAGCAAGTGTTCCAATTCAAAATTTTAAAAGTCTGAGAACAGCATCTGACAATACATTTTTGCCGTGTCCAAAAAAAACTACCATTAGCTCTTTGAATCAGATACGATGAGTCTCGTTCCTTGAATGCCTTCTATGATGTGTCAAACCGAGATTTTAAAAATGCTAATTACTGGATAAAAGTCAGAGTTTGGAGTCCCAGTGTAATTTGAGACGATTCCGTTCCAATACATTTGTTTAAAAAATTGAGACACTGGAGGGTATAAACGGGAAACGGCTCTCTCTGCTTCCTGTTACTTACAAGGGGGCTCCTCCCACTTCTTTCCACAAATTCAGGAAATTTTTCTTGATACTCCGTTCCATGCTCTACGCTCTAATCAGGGTAGAAGTAATGAAAGAGATAACGCTGCATTACTGATTCACCATCAGGCATCAGAGGTCCTGAGTTTTTGTAAACAAAGTTAGGCAACAATTATAACAAAAGAGCAAATTCCTGAGTTCTATTCTCAACAGGATGAATTTACCTTCCTGAAAGAGGGCCTGATGCAATCAAAGCCACCAGTAAGTACACCAGGTAAATGGAAGTGGGCCGGAAAGTCCACAGCACGGATTTGGCAGGAATCTGGGCTTGGTGTCATTAAATGATGTTTTGCTTAAACCAACAAATGCTCATTGCTCCCTTTGAAGATTAGAAAGACTAGAATTTTCTCCATGCTTCAGATAAGATGAACCTGATTCCTGATTCAGATAAAATGCACATTCATTAAATGAACTGGAAAGTCCTTTCTGAAATAAACCATGCCCCAATGCAAAAAAAAAAAAAAAAAGATATAAATGAACCATCAGAGGTGCCTGGCTGGCTCAGTATGTAGAGCATACAACTCTTGATCTTGGGGCCTGGGGTCCTGAGTTCAAGCCCCACACTGGGCGTAGAGCTTACTTAAAAAAAAAAAAAAAAAAAGAACCACCAAACTGGATTTTGAAAGGGTGCTAAGAGACCGAAGGGAAATCCTTGGATTCCCCCTGCTAACCCTCCAGGTGGAGCCCTAAGAGCATGACACGTATTACCTGCCAACCTACTGGCTTCCTGGAATAGCTAATAGCCAGTCAGGATGTCTACGATTTACTTTAAAATATGTGGACAGAGACAATATAATACAGCTGTGTGTGTCTGAATTAGTTTAAATTCTATTCAGGGGCAGACAGCTGTCCTAACTGGGAATATACACTCCAAGAGTGGTCAACCAGGATCTAATCAGAAATTCCAGGCTCTGTAGGTGGCGTCCTTCCTGGGTGGGTTAGCGCTCTTTAACTCCCAGGGCCCCCTGAGGCTTAGCTAATTGGCATAATTAAGGTGAGAAATGGGTTTTCATCAGTGAAATTAGTGGCTTGTCAATTAGCATAATAAACGTTAGAAATCGGTGAAATTGGTGGTGTTCAAATTTGCGGATTAGAGATGTTCTCTGGCCTTTCCTGAATAGGATTTACGACAGAGTGAGCACCATGGCTTGTATACCCTTAGAGATGGTGCTTGGAGCCTGAAAACCAAACAGCCCTTCCCGCAGCCTTTGGTTCAGAGGACTTTGGTTGTTAAACAACTACTATACAGTAAGGGAATCCTGCCTTTTTAAAACTGCCACATCTATCTTCCTGCAAAGTGAGGTTGGGAGCGTCTAGAATCTTCCGGAGCTGAGGTTTCTTTGAGGTTAAAGACAGTAGGTTTTATGCCGACTTTTACAAAGGTTTATTTAATAAATATATGCATGAGTGCCAGAAGTTGGTCCAAGACCTGCGTTTATTATAACCTGGTAGCCCGGTTGTGTCTCAAGCTGCCACTATTTACAAAAACGCATTTAATAGTTATGCAAAGCAAATTATATGGGTTAATTTACAACAAGGGGGCCCGTGTCTCCTGCGAAAGTTCTGCCAGACCCTATGCAAGACAATCATGGGACTCTTCTTGGAAGAATAGAACTCCTTTGTAAGCAGGACTCATACCAAGATCTTTCAAATCTGTTTTAGGAATTCGATTAGATAATGTGTTTAAAAGTACTACATAGTGGGGTGTGAGTGGCTCAGTCAGTTAATCGTCCCACTTGATTTCGGCTCAGGTCATGATCTCAGGGCTGGGAGATCAAGCCTGTGTTGGGCTCCGCGCTTGGCAGGGAGTCTGCTTGAGATTCTCTCTCTCCCTCTGCCCACCCCCCACCTCGTGTGTGTGTGTGTGTGTGTGTGTGTGTGTGTGTGTGTGCGCGCTCTCTCTCAAATAAAATAAATAAATAAATGTTTTTAAAAAGTACTATGTAGGGGCGCCTGGGTGGCTCAGTTGGTTAAGCGACTGCCTTCGGCTCAGGTCATGATCCTGGAGTCCCTGGATCGAGTGCCGCAACGGGCTCCCTGCTCAGCGAGGAGCCTGCTTCTCCCTCTAACCCTCCACCTGTAATGTACTCTCTCTCTCTCTCTCATTCTCGCTCTCTCAAATAAATAAATAAATCTTTAAAAAAAAAAGTACTATGTAAACTGCAAAGTGTTTAATGCAAATGTTCCTTATTATTAAGCAATTTTACACTGAAGTGTAAATGACCAATATTAAATTCTCTCTGGGAGCTGGTTGACTTTCTTGGAGGAGGAGTGGGGGGGTGATGATGAAGCTTTGATTTTGAGAGGAAATCAACATGAGGCATTTAGAGGGGAAAGGCCCAGCAAGGCTAAAAGTCAGACCTAACCTCCCTAATCTTTTCCTACCCCAGGTCCTCAAAAGTTAATTTTAGCTGAAGCTGAGCACAACTGGAAGATGCATTTGCTGCTGCAATAAACAGAGTAAATGCATAAAATAATTGTCTCCTGTCTCTAAAAGTCAAAATGTGAGGATGCAGTTGAATGGACAGTCAAGAACCACACCCCCTTTCACTGCGGACACACTGTGTTCACAGTGCACATGCATACACACTCCCAGCTGATACTGGTAACAGGGCCCTTTGGCATGCAGGAAAGGCAGAGTTTTCTACTTTCGTTTTAGAACTTTAGAACGTGAGGTTTAGAGAAACTGAAAGATTTTTCCCAAGATCACCTGACTAGGAAGTGGCACAGCCAGGATTTGAAGGCCAGTTCTTCAGTCTCTCCCCATACCTCAAAAAGTACTCTCAGTGACAGCAGGCTTCCAAAATGCCTAGGGATAGGTTAAGAAGGGTGACTAGTTTTTATTAAAGAGTATCTACTTGGCTTTCTGGTCGACATTTTGCACACTTGTATCTCTAGAAGTGATGTGAGACTCATAATTTGGCTCCAGAAGTCAGAGAGCCCTCTCCCATCTTTATCCAGAACAGAACAGAGACAGACTTCCTGGAGACTGAGTTTCCACTTCCTACCTTCTGCTCTACCCATAGGGCCCTCCAGTTAGAAATGAGGGTACTGACTTCCTGCTCAGTCTGGGAATTTTACCTTTCGAGCTGGCTGGCCTCTAAAGGAGAGTCCTCTGCTTCCTCCAGCAACAATCCAGGGGCAAAAGATTAAGATCCCACATTCCAGGCATTGCAATGGACACCCCACATTAAAGCTGCAACTCCTTCCCAACAGCACAGGTGAGATTCTAGAAGACCGTTTTTAATTTGCACAGAAAACACATCAGGGTCCTGACACCTGCCCCGCTGGGTGATGGACGGCAGTGTGCTCTTTCTTCCCACGGTATCTGGGTCAGTGGCTGGGCGCATGGTGAGCAGAAAGAACTTGCAAGAGGTACGTTTTCCTTAGCAGATCTGTCTGGGCCCAGGGGGACACCGGGAAGGTATCCTTTTTTACAAGGGCAAGCAAGAAGCTGAAGCTTCCACTGCGCTTGCAAGGCTGGTTGTGTTCACAGCTTCCCCACCACCCTCAGGCTGTTACCTCTTGACACCACCCGTCACCAGCTGTGACCTCCCGGGCTCCTAGCCTAAATGCACAGCGTGACCCAAATCACTCACCCCTCAGGCGCCCGCTGCACCACCAGCTTTCTACTCTGAATAACCCAGCTTACTTCCTACAAAGGCCATGATAGTCAAATTAGAAACACTCTTCCCCAGATACTAGGTGACCTGATCCTTTAATCTAGTTATTTTTAAGTTCCACCAAAAATACAAACTCATTCTTGGCCTAGGAACAGAGGCGTGGCTATAAAATAAAACTTCCGCATAGCTGTGCAACCAGAGAGCATCTCCGTTTTCCTTTCTTACCCCCTTTCTCTCACTTGCCTAAGTAGAGTTCTGATTACACAGGACACGACGGCTGTCACGGCAGAGCACTGGTTCTGTGGTCTGTGTAGTGGAACCATCTAGAATGCTTCTTACAGGACTCCACTTCCTGGCTATAGTTTCTGTCACAAAGGTAAATGGAAGGAGGGGATGCATCCCAGGTAAGGGAGCCTGCCAAGACACCTGCAAGGTGCCCACATGAGTCTCCTGAACTTGATCCGACTTGGAGGCACCGGGATGGAGCTATGGGCTGGAGATCTGGGGCAGAGGGACTCCCCAGGCTGAGGGAACCCCAGGAGTGTGGGAGGGGAGCCCAGGGGCCGACGGAGGTCAAAGTGCAAGGATAAGCATGCCCTGAGTACCTACAGAGTGGCAAGCCCTGGGCTGGGGCCACGGGGTGGGGGGGGGGGGGGCCTGCGCTCTGAGGTGGCCCCTACTCAGCAGCAAGGAGCGCACGGCCTTGGAGGGAGAGAGTTCCAGTTCCCGTAAAGAGAGCAAAAAGCACCAGGCAGAGGAAGTGCTCAGTGGAAAGAAAATCCCAGCCCTGTTCAACAGCACAAACTGGGCTGGCTAGAAAGAGTTTGTGGAGAAAGCTGAGAGCACCTGAGTTCCTCAGCTGCTGGCTTGCAGCTCCTCGGGCCCTCCCTGCTGAAGATGGCAGGCTCGGGGCCGGCCGGAGAAAGTGCGGGGACTTTGAGTGGGCCCCTTCCACCCACCGCTGTGAGGGAACAGAGAATGGGAATGTCTGAGGACGCCTTGCTTCCTTCCTTGGTTTGGCTTCGGGCCTCTGGGCCAGGAAGCGGAGGGGAGAGGCCATCACCCGGGGCCACATTCCAGGCCCAGGCAGCCTTTCGTCTTCCGCCCCCTCGCAGACCTCCTTCCGGCCTGGAGGACCAGGGGCCTGTGTCGATTGTGGGAAGCCAGAAGCCTCACCACTCCCCAAGAAGGACCCCTTCCTGGTTGATGGAAACAGGCCAGACTTAAAGCCCCTAAGCTCTCCTGGGCAGTGGCAGGCTAAACTTAGGGCGGGCGGGCTCAGGGTTAACGCTGTGACCCCTGATAAAGGGAGCGAACTCACAATGGCTCTCGGACCGCCTGCCATGACGCCTTACAGCCGAATGCGACTGGGACAGCTCTAAAAAGAACTTCCTGCTCCCGCAGGCCCAGCCTTTCTTTCTGAGAACTGCCAAGGCATCACCACTAAGCAATTCTCTCTGGCTTAGGGTACAGACACAGGCTTGAAGAGGAGATGAAAATACTCTGGAAACTCCCTTCGTTGGGGACAAAGGATGTCTTGGCTCACGCTTCTGTTCAAGGAAAGTGGTCCCTTTATAACATAATGGAGTCTCCCCAGGACCACAGCCTGCCCTATTAATAGCATCCCCTTCACCCAGCCGCAAAGTCACCGACCGGCTCAGATGTCAGGCTACACATCTGGAAAATGTCAAGGTGTTGTTTGATTAACACATTTATAACTTGGGCTTTCCATGAAAGCAACTGAAGATGGGGGGGGCGGGACACGGCAGGCAGGGGGACTGGAGGGAGGGAGGGAGGGAGGAAGCCGTTTCCTTTTCTACAGCCACTGGTGAAAGGCTTGCTTCTTTCAGCTGCGTGGAGATCCACTCCCTACAGGAGTGACTGAGAATGGTAGGGGAGGCTTCAGGATTGCTCCTAACTCAGGAGAGAGGCCTCCTTTCTGCTCCAAGAAGGTCAAGGTTCACTTCTTCCTCAATGTAACAAACTCCGTGCTCTGTCAAGGAGTCCTCAGATGCTCTTCTCCCCAAAAGCCTTTTTCACCAGGAGGTGATTTTTACAGGGCAGTCCCCACCTCCAGAATAAACCAAGATCAAGGCCCCAGAGGGAACTTCGGCTGCTCCGGCAGGCAGAAATTTCTAGGGTAACTAATTCTGCTGAAAGCAAACACAGGGCTAGCTTTAGTTCTTTATAACTCAGCTGTGTCCCTCTTGGTTTTAAAATAGTTCAGGATCTTGGGTTCTTGCCTGGCCAACCACTAACAGCAGAGAGCAAAAGCTGAGCACCACTGTGGACCCAGCACAAACCCACGATGTTGAGGCCGAGAGCCAGGAGCAAAGAGGAAACAGTGCCAGATGCTTCTGAGATTAACCCCTTGTCCACAGATGACACTCTACGTAGGAACAGAGCTGATGAGCTTCTCTTCCCACCCCCCTGGCTCCTACAGGGGACAGGCATGCACATTCCCATGAAGCCCCAAGTCACTCCATGAATGTGGCGGGGCCCACAGCATGGCCTCATTAGGGACTAACTAAATACAAGGCGATCACTAGAAAACCAGCTACCAGAATCACTGGGTCACTTGCTTCTGTTCTGGACAAGGACAGACACATGCACGCCCCGTCTTCACGGCCTCATCTGCCACAGAGGACTTGTGAATCTTGGCGTGCACTGCATGCCTGGGGCTATGCTTTCTCCTTGCCCTCTAACTCGAAAGCGGGGAGTTTGACGAGGTTTCAAAGAGAAGCAAGTCGCCACTCAGAGCTCAGCTGCCCCGTCTCCCTCCCTCCGGCAGGAAAGGACTCTAGAGCTCAGCCCTGCTCGGTCCCCACTCCGAGGCCCCCTCCACCAAGACTGGCCTGGGAAAGGAACCCACTCCTTTCAGATTAGAAGGGAAAGGACAGTCAGAGAGGTCAGCAGACTCGGCTTACCCTGCCCACAGTGTATGTCTCAAACGTCCCCAGTCAGAACTGCCTCTTTTTCCAGACAGATTCCTGCGCACTGGCTCAAGTTGGACAAATTCCTTCCGAGCCTCCTGACTGAAGACTATGATGTCACAGCTGCCCCTCCCTCTGCTCCCTAAAAGGCCATTCACACAAAGAAGGACTTTAACCTCGTTCAAAGAGGCCCAGCCCCTCCCTAGTGGCCCAGCCTGGAGGGCAAGGGCCGTCCCCAGGCAGCTCGGCCGCGGGGTGCTCAGAGAGGGCCCGGGCTCGGGGCTCCGCAGTGGTTGATAGGAACCAGTTACCACCGCCTCCATGGAAAGTCACGGATGGGCCTTGGGCAAGCAGGGAATTAATAATATCCTGGTGATGCTGAGGTAGCAAAAAATCTGAAAGATCCCGAAGATCCCGTAAAATGGTCGAGATAGATCTAACAGATCTATGGGCATGTGTGTCTATGAAGTAATAAGTGCTCACCATTGAAAACTTGGAAAATAAAAATTATTCCTCTTCCTTCCACACAGAGGAAAACGCTTCCTATTTTATTGCATTCCACTTAGTCTCCTTTGTAGAAATATGTATTTAATAGTGTGGAGACCAGACAGTACATGCCGTTTTGTAGCCAACATTTTTTAACTTCGTATTATCTCACAAACACTTTCTATGTCCTCTAATGGTCTTTGGAAGATCTAGTTTAAAGGGTTACATGATGTCTCACGCTGAAGTGGGACAGAGGAATCTGAAGTCTGGGATGACTGCTGTAACTTCAGGGAATGTCCAGGGCAAGTGGCCCCGCTTTCTCAGAGCTCACCACTATCCTCTGCCACCAAAGAACAGCAACAACCAAGAAAACAGATCTCTACGTGCCTTGGGTAGACACGAGTGTCCCAAACATCCCCCACTCTCGGCCACAGAATCAGACCCCCAGCACTATACGCTAAGGCTAATAAGGGAATTGATGTAGGTCAGCCTGCCCAGGTATATTCAGAGTAGCCCCCAACACTGCCCCCTGGTTCCACCCACCTGGCCCCCAACTTTGGGCTGACCTAGAAAAAACTTGGCATAACTCAGGGTCCGGCTGACTAGAAAGTCAGTCGGAATTCAGGTCCCCGCAGGGCCATGAAGAACTCATTCTGGAGAAGACAGAGAGAATGGGTATTTACAGTACACAGGGAGAGGAGGGAAAATGCCAGGCATGGTCCTGCACAGCCAGAAGTTCACGGTCAGTTTGGGAGCAGTTCCTCCTGGTGAAGCAGCCGAGCAGCCCAAAGCTGGTGGCAGGACTGCCCTGCGGTCTGCAGTTTGGCCAGCAAAGCTGACCTCCTGGGACCCTCCCGAGAATACAAGTCCAGGAAAGAATAATCGGAGTAGAGGGAGCCCAGGCAGGCCCTTTTGAAAAGGAAGCTTAAGGTATACCATACTTGACAACTCTTTCCAATATCTACATGACATTTTTAATATTCTGACATTTATTTAGAAAAATCCAGGGTTTTCTCAAGGGCTAACTTGGTGATACCAAGTCACCAGGGAGTGCTATGGAAACTCTGAATTTATGTGCCCTTTGGAATAACTGGAATGTTCTGTAGTTTAGCCAGAGGCATTTCAAGATGCTACTTAACAGTCTAAAGGAGCATGAGGTGGGGAAATCACACACCAAAGGTGGCATTGCTCTGCTCGAGAGTGACAAACAGGGCCTTCCATGAAGAGGTGTTTTCAAGCCGAGAGGCAAGAGTGGTCCTAGGACTTTCTACATAATCACACCAGCTCCCCTGCTTCTATGAAGAGGTATATATATATATATATATATATATATATATAATCATTTTAAATCTTCCCTGTTCACAAAAGAGAAAACAATATGTGCTCTTAAAGTACTATTATCTAAGGCGCACCTGGCTGGCTTTATCGGGGGAGCATGTGACTTTTGATCTTGGGGTTGGGAGTTGGAGCTCCATGTTGGATGTAGAGATCACCAAAAGTATAAATAAACAAACTTTAAAAAATAAATAAATAAACTAAAAAAGAAAAAAAAAGGTACTATTATTTAAGTAGCGGCTGGCTGCTTTTTCTTTTTTTTAAGATTTTATTTTTAAGTAATCTCTGCATCCAACGTGGGCCTCGAACTTACAACCTCAAGACGAAGAGTCTCATACTCTACCAACTGAGCCAGCCAGGCGCCTCATAATTAGTAGGCATGTTTCTGACTGGAGTCTGAGATGTTGTAGTTCACTACACGCATGCACATACATGCATGCACACACACGCACACGCTCACTGTTATGGGTTGAAACCCAACTTCATATGTGTAAGTCCAAACATACAGTACCTCAAAATGTGACCTTATCTGGAGATAGGGTCTTAAAGAGGTAGTCAAGTTACATGGTCGTTAATCCAATACTAGTGACCTTATAAAAAGACTTAGGCGCAGAGAAACACCTAGAAACAAGACAATGTGAAGACACAGGAGAGAAGGACTGTGAGATAGTACCTTTCTGTTGTTCAAGCCGCCCAGTTTCTGGTACTTTGCTATGGCAGTTATGGTAGCCCTAGGAACACACACACACACGTACACATGTATGTACACTCAGGCACTCACAATTGTGCACACACACATGTACACTTATGCACACACACACACACAGACACACACACACACCCTCCTTCTGGTTGCAAAAATAGGATGGAGTTTAGGAAAACTGGTTTATACTCGGAGGCAGAGGGCGAAATTAAACCAGCGAGGTCAATGTAGGCGGCAAAAGCACACCCCGAGCCGCCCTGCCTTTGACGGCAGTGGCCCTCCTGTCAGGACTGAGCAGACCAAATCCAGTGTGCACGCCTCACCGCTGCTCCCCCCTCCCCCCCCCTCAGCACAGCCTCAGAGCTTGGGGTGGTTTTCCCGAATTGACGAAAATACATCGGACTGCCGGTTGAATTCTCCTGTGCTGTAACCTGATCTTCCGTTCAGTCTCTGAGGGTGTCTGGCTCTGGGGGAAATGAAGCCATGTTGGAATTTGGTCCCGGGTGGCTGGGAAGCAGAGGGCAATTTGCGAGCAGCCAGCATGGGGGGTCTAAAGGCAATGGATGCTCTTAAGCCCGCCATTCAGCAAGTATCTTTTGCACACCTGCTGGGTGCCAATCTGTGTCACACACCCCTACTTACATAGCTTCTCTATTCCTCCACCAAAAGCAAGGTAGAGTTTCTCACTCATTCCACAGAGGGGCAGGCCCCAGCCTGCGAAGCGGAGTCTTCCCTAGGGTGACACAGCTGGTCAAGAACAGATCTCTGGCTAGAATCCACGACTCCCACCCACAGAGCAGGGTTCTGCCCTGGAAGCCACAGTGGGCAGCTCAGGAGGGAACCCAGGAAGTATGCACAGGATCAAAAGGGACAGCAAATGCAAGGCAGAAATAGGCAGTCTCTGAAACCATGCACCTGCTGCTACATGACTTTGGGAAAGCCGTATTTATTTTCTGGGTCTCAGTTTTCTGGTCTGAGAAATGGGACACCTAAACCAGGTGAACCCTCAAAATTCACTTCCTTTCTGCTCCTAATCTCTGTGGTTCTGTGATGCCAGGGTGAACCTTGGGCAAAAAGGAAGTGCTAGGTAGTTCTGAGCCAGTAACAATGAGGGCAGAGCTGAGAGCAAGCCGGCAAAGGGGCGCAGGGCCGAGAGCAAGCTGGCAAAGGGGCGCAGGGCCGAGAGCAAGCCGGCAAAGGGGCGCAGGGCCGAGAGCAAGCTGGCAAAGGGGCGCAGGGTCGAGACCAAGCCGGCAAAGGGGCGCAGGGCCGAGAGCAAGCCGGCAAATGGGTGCAGGGCTGAGAGCAAGCCAGCAAATAGGAGCAGGGCCAAGAGCAAGCCGGCAAATGGGAGCAGAGCTGAGAGCAAGCCTCAGCCTTTGAAACTGCTTAATACTTGTGCCAAGAGAGATTGCAAGGATTCCCGGCCAGAACTCAGCTGTCTTAGACATTCCCCTTGTTGGAACTTCACTCCTTTGGTTGAAGGAGTTTATTCTGCTAAATGTAGCCATCCTGTGCATATACCTTAGTGTGACAGAATGTTCCAAAGTAGATTTGCTGAGATCAGGAGGAACCAGATGGAAGCAGGCAATGTGGAGAGAGACTGGCTTCAGAAATGGTAATACCCAGCCTGCTGCAAGGCATTGCAGAGCAGACAGGAGGGGAGAGGTCGGCACTGGGAAAGCTCCCTCTACATGCTGCCCAGGACCGAAGGGAGCTGGAGGTTTGCAGCTCTTCAAACTGCTCCAAGGTCCAATGCAAGGCACATACCGAGGAAGCCTGGGTCTCGGCACCTCCAGACGTCCTTTCTAAATGGCCATGGCTGCCCTTTCCCCAACTACCATTCAGATAGGTCCTCCTCAAAGTCTCAGCTCCACATGACTTCACGCCTTAGCATGGAGCCAGTCTTCCAAGCCATTTGCACTTAAATGTGAATTTGATGGGAATATTGACAATTTAAAAGTTACCCAAAGGAATCTCTAATTGGGGTTAAGTGTGAGAAACGAAGACATACCCATCCTTAATTTATTGAGGGAAAATTGTTGAGATGAGAACAGAACAGGGACTTTGCTTAGAAAGGCTTTAGGAGGGGCATCTGGGTGGCTCAGTTGGTTAAGCATCCGACTCTTGGTTTTGGCTCAGGTCATGATCTCAGGGTTGTGGGATCAAGCCCCACACTGGGCTCCATGCTCACTGGAATCTGCTTCAAATTCTCTCTCCCTCTGCCCATCCCCCACCACGGTGCGGGCATGTGTTCTAACAAAACAAAACAAAACAAAACAAAAAACAGACCAAGTCTTATGTACTTGATAGGTATTGCAGTACCTCCTAAACTCCATTTTCTATCTCTACAATGAATACTAAAGCCTTTACTCAGCCATGATGAGCAAATGTGCATCAAAATGCAGCCTGCCCCCGAGGAAGTTGTGCTTTCTTGCTGTGATCCATTATACTTTTAGGAGCAGTGTCTCTCTGTACATCTTATGATAATATAATCTTCCTTTTTCATCAAAGATAAGTAATTGACTCCTGTTATATATGGACATTTTCCTTCCATGAGCTTCCCATTCCCAGAAAAGTTGTGTAATGCTATGTGAGTAACCAAATTCCTCTTGGGAAGTCGAATGTCATAGAATGCCATGAACTATGTCACAGACAAGATATGTCATAGGAAAACCCCATTGAAAAATTTCCGAAGGTCTGATCAGGTGGTAGAGAACAAAACTTGGAGGCTCACTTTATCTATTATTCTAAATAATAGTTGGGTTTTCTTTCTCCATTCAACTTAAATGTGCAGGTGAGCCCATCTAGTAACCTCCCCCGTAAGACAGACAGATTGGTGCACACACACACACACACACACACACACACACACACAGTGAATTTAAATCAATTTTTTGTTCTAGTAAAGTATTTTAAAGCTTTGAGTCAAGTTTTAAAAATAATATTTGGGGAAAAAAAACATTTGGGGTTTGGCAAATCTGGTAATCTGTAAGCAAAACCATCTCATCTCTTATTAATGTCGAAAGTGAATGCTGAGCAGCTTAGAGACGGGCAGTAACCACACTGGGGCAATCCCGAACGCTGGGCCCTGGACCCAAGTGCCAATTCTTCTTCAGGATTCCCGCCCATCCGTCCCCCAGGTCTCAGCCCTCGGGCAGCAAGAGGACTTAGCCTGGAGCTGAGTCCTGTAGTAGATTCACCCACAAGCTCTTCCCAGCCGAATGCCGGTACCTTCCCACGACTATGCTCACAAGTCTGGAGAAGAAAGGAAAACACAACAATCAAGAGGTACTTTTAAAATGAAATACCTGGTGAGCTCCAAGAAAACTCAACAAAAGCATCTACCACCTACCAACAGGAAAAAGGTTTGGTCCTATTGAATCAGCTACCTGTGAATTGCAAGGGAACTGCTGGAAGGCTCTAGAAGGTTTGGACCCCCACTCACAGAACAGGTTTCATCATCGTAGTTATTTGTGTCACTATATACTGCTACTCAGTTTTCTTCAGTTTCTTCAAAGGCACAAAGCCACAGGTGAAGGCGGACTGGGTAGCAAACAGACCCCCGATCCACCCAACTCCGTGCTCTCTGGCAGCAAAAGAAAACTCCAGATGGTCAGTGTGAGGGTCCTGCTATGCCAGGACTTAGTGGCAATTCTGGGATCAGGACAGGTGCTGGGGACATTGGTCTGCTGAAGAAGAGCAAGGTGTGGAGGGCAGCCAAGGGGCAAGGAAGGCTGAAGCCAGGCCCACCCCAATTTTTGACTCCCACCTCATGCGGCAAAGTGATGCCCTTGAAGACACAGGATTCCGAGGCTGGTACCAGAGTGGCATTTGTAATTTAAGCCAAGGTGACCTTGCCCCTGACTTTGAGGACCTGATCCTGGTTCTGTCCTGTGCTTTAGCCAGAACGAGGGTGAGCACATGGATCATTCCCTTCGGGCCCCTCAATCCTGCCCTGGGCCAGCTCTGCGGGACCACGTTCTGGTAAAAGTCTGGGCAGCTGAGCTCTGGAGGCAGCCGAGGGCCAGTCACCTGCTTCCGTCCACTGCCTTTGTGGCTCCAAATGCCAGGAAGGAACCTCTGCGGGAGAAGGAAAGCATGGAATTTCTCCATCCCCCTAGGGGATGCAACATAAGCATAAGCCAGCAGTAAGATGGGGTGCAAGAGAGTTGCAGGAGAGCATTTGGCTTCACACTAAGAACTGTGTTCTTTCCTTTTGCTCAATGCCAACAGAACCCGACAACTACCTCATGTCTCATTTATGAGGAATCTCTCTGCCCGGCCATGGAATCCCAGGAGCAGAGCACTGTGGTTGAGAGCCAACAAGTTATGCTGATTATGCCAACAGGATAAAGTCTGAGAACCAGCAACAAGAAAGGGGGATACCATTCACTTGCAGATTCTGCTTCATCCTGTTCACCCCCCAGAGGCCCTCTTTGATCTAGTAGCTGACCGCTGCTGACCACTTTGCTGCCATGATTTTTAGAGCCTTATTTTATTCTCCATTTATTTATGTGCAGTAAGGTGATCCAGCGGGAAGAACATGAGTCTTAGAGAAAAGGCAGTCAGGGTTTGAATTGTCTGGTGTCACAAGCGGACTACATGATGCTTACACAAAGGATTTGCTCCTCTGGTAAAGCTCAGGATCCTCATCTGTTAAATGGGCATAATTATTGTAGTGGGTTGAATAGTGTTCCCTCCAAAATTCAAGTCTAGGGGTGCCTGAGTGGCTCAGATGGTTAAGCGTCTGCCTTCGGCTTAGGTCATGATCCCAGCATCCTGGGATCGAGCCCCGCATCGGGCTCCCTGCTTGGCGGGGAGCCTGCTTCTCCCTCACCCTCCTACTGTTCCCCCAGCTTGTGGTCTCGTGCTCTCTCTGTCAAATAAATAAATAAAATCTTAAAAAAAACAAAAAACAAAAAACAAAAAAACAAAAGTCAAGTCTACTTGTAACCTCAGAATGTGATCTTATTTGGAAATAGGGTCTTTGCAGACATAGTTAGTTAAAATGCTGTAGAGTGGATTAGGGTGGGCCTTCAATCCAATGGCTGGTATCCTTATAAGAGGAAAAAACACACAGAGATATACACAAAGAAGGAAAACTCCATAAGAAGACGGGGTGGAAATTGGAGTGATTCATCCACAAGCCAAGGAGTGCCAAGGCTTGCTGGCAACCACCGGAAGCTAGGAGAAAGGCATGAAACAGATTCTCCCTCATAGTTTCCAGAGAAAACCAACGCCGCCATCCTTGATTTCAGACTTCTGGCCTCCTGAAGTGTGAGACAATACATTTCTATGTTTTTATCCACTAATTTTGTGGTAATTTGTTACAGCAGCAATAAGAAACCAACACACCCACCTTCTGAGGCTGTTGTAAAGATTCCCTAAGAGACAGCATGTGAAGGCAGCTGGTCCCATGACAGGGACAAGGTAAGGTGGCCACACAAGGCAGTTCATTCTGGCTTTCTGTGTTGGCAGCAAGCCAGTAACAGAATTTTTCAAGCTTTGTCAGAGGTGAGTGGCCTCATGGCATTGGCACTTTTTAAAATTTGCGGACCAAACAGGAAGAGCAAAGGGATAGCTGTGGAATAAGGGCATACTCAGGCACCAATGGGTGCAGGCTTACCAACTGCCTACCCAGAACAGAAGCACATGTGGGTACCATTGCCCACGGAAGCCGATTTGCAAAGACTGAAGCTTCAGAGTCTCGAAACTGGCCATGGGATGCACCCTGTGAAACTGGAGAAGGAAGATAGGGCCCTACCGATCTCGAAGGTATTGGGTGAGGTTGATGATCAAGTGGTCATAGCCTTATGATAAGCATTTATGAGATGCTAGCCATTGCCATTAAATGATTTCAACGCACAGTCACATTTATTCCTCAAAACCAGCATCTGAGGCCAGGACCCCTGACATCTCTAATCATACAGCTACAGAAACTGAGATCCAGAGTTTTAAGTGATTTGCCTCAAGACACTGAGCAGTAAATAGTGAAGCAAGGATTGAAGCTAGGCCGCCTGTCTAAGGACAATAAACTATGACCTTGTCTCACTAAGATTTGGAATCAGAAGTTGGGACAATCTAGACTAGAGGCTTATCAAACAAGGAAGATTAGCTCCGGGATTCCTTGTCTACTTTACCACCTACTCTAACTGGATCCTAGAACTCTTCTTCTGTGTGCCTTCTGGCTTAGTCGTGTGCCGGTTTCCTTTATGGGAAGTAAAAATGATAGGGATGACAAGGGTCACAATTATTAACTGGACATTACAATGTGTAGGCAATTTACTATGCCCTTTGCATACGTTATCTCAATAAATCCACACAACAATACCCTGAAATAGGGTATAATTTCTATTTTTCAGGTAAAGACAATGAGCTCAGAGTTGAAGAATTTTGCCCAAGGACGCAAAGCAAGTAAGTGACAGAGTTGAGATCTAAGCCCTGGCTTATGCAGCTCTTCAAAGTCCACAACAAAAAATCAAATGTTGACATCCTTTTTGCCTTCCCAAGACACATGATGTGCCTTGGCTCACAGAATGGAAAATTCACTTTGAGCTCTTAGCTGTATCTTGGATGGTAGTCTTTTTTTCTTTTTTTAAGATTTGTTTATTTGAGAGAGAGAGAGGGCACGAGTGGGGGAGGGAGGGGCAGAAGGAGAGGGAGAGGGAGAATCTCAAGCAGACTCCCTGCTAAGCATGGAGCCCGATGCAGGGCTCGATCTCACGACTCTGAGGTCATGACCTGAGGCAAAATTGGATGGTAGTCTTAAAAGGTTGTGTCTGCCATCTGCCCCTATTTGAGATGCCTGGAGTTCTCCTCTAAATGCTCTAGGTGAATGACTTTCTCTTCAGCTGAATGGTTGGAATTCTCTAGATAGTGTCTGGCCACTCCCAAGAATGTCTATTTGTCTTGTACACAGTTTGGGCCACAATAGCAGGGAGCCCAGAGAAGCCAGTCCATTCCGGATGTGGACGCCTCCCCAAACAAGAGGACAGAAGGTAGGGATCCAAGAACAGGAAATAACAGGGACCAGGAATGCAGGTGGGGACTTCAATGGCTCAGGAACACAATCAACAAACATCTCAAGCTGTGAGATGCTGGAACCAAAAGGTTGGCTTGCGCCACAATGTTGCTTTGTTGTGTTCTAAAATGCTGAGTCTCCCATTTTTTTCCCCTTAGATTTTCTGAGCACCTCCTATGCAAAGTGAAGAAATAACCCCAAGCCACACTCCCTGCATCGGTGATGACATGGAAACTCAGAACTGGCACAGATGGTTAAAACTCTGGCATGTCAGCTTGGCAAGGTGTTTGGCCATTAGGGGAATGGAAAAAGGAAGGGGCAAGACTTTACCTGCAAAGAGTGCAGCGCTAACAAGGGGTTTGTCAGCTCCCCACTAAGTCAGCCTCCCTCAGTGTCACCGTGCGGTGCCGAAACAAGTAAGTTAGTGCATTTTCTTGTCAGTACCGTGGTTGAACTTGTCATGGAAAACATTCTTTAAGATCACTCTTGATTTCACAAGTTCATATTTAACAAAGTATTGGGCCAGTGAATTTCAAAGTGGGGATATGAACACAAAACAATACCTTGAGAGAGTATGAGATGTTTAACACCTTGATCCCAATTAGATTCACATATCCAGCTTGCCCCTGTTTTTGTAAGCCTGGATCCATCTTTGCAATATTTAAGAATTCAGGAACATAAACACACCACATCCACCATGTCTGGGACCAGATGTCCCAGGAGCAAAGGAAGTCAGGTGTGTGGTCTAGAAAGACGCACCAGTCTGTGATCTGAACCCTGGTCACCCCAATGGATGCTTGAGATCAGTGGTACCACTGTGGTTTTGCTCTGGATCTTCCTTCCCACCACCAAAGTGTAGCACAGACATTTCCTGAGGGTCTATAACTCCCGAAGCCCTGACTCAGGGGCTGTAGAAAGAACTAAAAGAAGCAAGAGATGGTCCCCAGATGAGGCCCTCAATAAATGTCACTTGGACTATTTTTTTTTTTAAAGACACTCCTGAATCTGGAATTAAGGGCCTGCTACCCTTTCCAAATCTGATCTGTTTTCCTCACTGGTGCCCCCTCTCTCTCACTCAGCTTTTCTGCAGGGCCCAGGTCCAACCTGCTTCCCTGCGAAGTCTCCTAGTGCAGCAACACCCCGGCAGAATGAATTGCTCTGTCATACCTGGACGTCCTTCTCGAGGACTTACCCAGTTATTGTTGAAACTCCCTGAGGGCAGGGTTTGGCCTCCCTTGTGTTGGGGAGCTGAAAATTTAGTTGGAAAAGTTATTCATCTGTCATTATCAGTCAAGGGCCATCATCCATCATGGCTGCCCTCCTTCCCAGGGGAGGAGGACGTCTCGAGGAGGCTGTTGTGTTCCTGGAGGGGCTTTAATGACCTCAGCCTGAAACATGATGTCTCTGAGGTTTCTGAAGTTTTATTTTTTTTTAAAGATTTTATTTATTTATTTGAAAGAGAGAGAGAACAAGAGAGAGCATGGGGGGTGGGGGCAGAGGAAGAGGCACACTCCCTGCTGAACAGGGAGCCCGATGCGGACTCGATCCTGGGACTCCAGGATCATGACCTGGGCCAAAGGCAGCTGCTTAACCAACTGAGCCACCCAGGTGTTTCTGAAGTTTTAATAACATGCCACTCCACTGCTGAAAATTCTCCTCTTAAATTTTAGGCTTATTTCAAAGACTAAATAGTATTAAAAAGTTTTGGTTTTTGAATCTCGTAGAAAATAAACCCCACACTAACATTTTCTCCCAGCGTTACAACTCTGAAATCTATCAATGCTCTACTTCTCAAAAAAGGAAAAAAAAAAAAAAGCAAACAATGTGGGGTCACAGCTTTTATATACTTTTTTTTCAATGTGGTGTTAAAAAGAAAACCAGAGGCCCCAAATGGCATTACTTGAGCCAGGCCAAGTCACCAAACCAGGGCTTAATACCCAAACTAATTGCAGTTTCAATCTCCCCCAGAAATCTTAACCTGTCAATCTGGAATTTTCTGATAAGCATCAATGAGATCATCTGTCCCATGGGCTCTCTCCATGCCCCCCAAAGGAAGATGAGGTCATCTACCTAATATGACCCCCAGCCCTTCTCCCTAAGGGAAAGTGAGCTTGCCTGGAATAATGCTGTCTTCTCTTTTGCTAAAAACTTTCTTGCCCCTTCATCCTCCTTCCTATAAAAGCCTTCCATTTTATACACCTCCTTGGAGTTCCCCTCTACTTGTTAGATGGGATGGTGCCTATTTCAGGAATTGTTTAATAAAGCCAATGAGAACCTCAAATTTACTCAGTTGAACTTTGTTTTTTTAACAGTGGGAAAACATATATATATATATATATATATATATATATATAAAATACATAAAAGTTGCCTTTTTTCTTTTATCATTTTAAGTGTACAGTATGGTGACATTAATTACATTCACAATGTAATGCAACCATTACCACTATTTCTAAAATTTTTTATCCCCCCTCAAAAGAAACTCTGTACCCATTAAGGACATTAAGGAACATGGGGCATAATTTCTGAAACATTCTATGAGGCTGAGGAAGTAGGAAATAGAATCCAGGTAGATGGATTACATTTTGTAGCAAACATAAGGGAAAAAAGACTAGAAGAAAATAAATTACTGATTGTAGTAGGGTGGTGGAATAATTACCCAATTCTACTTTCTATATTTTTGACAATATATATTTTAATAGCCCCGTTTTGGTTTCCTATACATACTAGAAAACAGAAGGCACCCTAAAAAAAGTAACAGTGAAATTAGCTCAATTTATGCAATTTATATTTTCCTGAAAAGCTGTATATAAATTAGCACTAGAGTTTGTCAATATTTTAAGATATTTGAAAGTCAAAATAAAAAAAACTTATTTTGACTTGCAAATCTCAAGCACACAATTACCGATTTGCTTCATCTGCATTGTGCTTAAATTCACAATATTGCTAATACTCTTATAAAAAATACTCATAAAAATAGATGGTTCTGCTCACTTTTTGTAAAAAAATAAAAACAAAAACCGGAGCAATTTAATAGTATTAGGACCAATTCTTGAAGGAATTCAAATGGTAACTTATTTGGAAAGGAAACTATGGTCATCTCCATCCCCGGCTCAAGTGACCGAAGACCCAATTTCTAGAGTGACTTTCAAAACAAACCAAATAACTAGAAGACTTCTGCACCCCCTTTACACTCTGTCTAGGTGGAGATTAAGCCTTTCCATAAGAATATATCCCAGATAGATAACATCAATCAGTGGTTAACTTGGAGATAATCCCTTCCTTGAAAAGTCTGCTTTCAGCTTAACCTTCCAGTTGGGTTAATTGATGACTTATCTTCCATTAGGAGAGCCTTGCACATCAAAGCATTGTTTGGGAACCTCGCAAAGCAGACTGGAGAGAGGGAGGCTCTATAACCCTCGGGGCTAACTGCTGGAATTGAATATTTCCTACAGGAGATAGCAGCTTTCAGTTTCGTAAACAAGCCATTTGTTTGAGAACTGAATGGCAATCCAATTTCTGGACTGTTGATGGATGTTGATGCACACATACGCTGGTGCACACACACAAAGCAACACAAGCCTTTGTCTACCAACCCTCTCCGATCCACTCCTGGTTGCTGTTCTCTCTCTCTACTGGTCTCCTATCTTGCTGTGCACCTGGGAAAGCACAGTGGTCCTCGGTGCACCTGCAATCACGGAGCCGCGTGCACAGGGACAGAAAAGCACTGGGCGCATGTGACCCGTCTTCTCAGTGACACTGCTCCAGCACACCCCCAGCAAGTCCTATTCTCTCTACCTAAAGAAGGCTGCGGCATTACACGTGCCCCAGCAATATTGCCCAGGGGGATCCTGAGGTGGTTAGAAGCACAGACTTTTCCCTTTTGGTCCAGTTCCCCACTTCCCACCCTAGAAGCTGCTCTGGGGGGTTAGAATCTTCTTCTTATTTCTTTTTTTAAGATTTATTTATTTATTTGAGAGAGAGAAAGAGCACACAAGCAGGAGGGGCAGAAGGAGAGAGAGAGAGAGAGAGAGAGAATCTCAAGCAGACTCTGCTGAGCACCGAGCCCGAAGCAGGGCTTGATCTCACGACCCTGAGATCACAACCTAAGCAGAAACCAAGAGTCGGACGCTTGACCGACCGTGCCACCCAGGTGCCCCAGAATTCGAATCTCCTTCCTGCAACGTAACTGTGGATCCAGCTCTCTGGACTTCTGGTCTTCTTTGTGGTCAACCCAGACTTTAGTCACAAAATCTAGTCTGGAGGTCAGAGTTATGACCCTGCTAAGACCCCATGTGGTTCTACCTGGGTCTCCACCTCAGAAAAAACTAACCTGATGAACCCCAGGTTCTCCTCCTCAAGAAAACCAAACGATGTTTGTCAAAGAAGTGCTCTCCTCTGCAAATTATGCAGATGTAGCCACTTGATATTTTCTAAAATCTCTAAGGCTATTGGTGACAAGTAATAATTTGTGTAATTTTATTGTGAAAAACAAGAGTAGGGAGTTTGGCTCTCACAGAAAGAATCTGAGGGGGAAAATAAGAGCATTACGCGCGAGAGGGTATAATACATATATAACAACCTGGACTGCTTTGCTCTTTCAAGCAGAGGCCGCTTACCAAGTTACACAAAAAAGCTTTGGAATGAAAACCACATAGACTATTGAACAAAATTAACTAGCTGGCTGAGGTAGTTTGCAAGTCTAAAAGGATACTTGTAATAGAGTTAGTTCCTCGTGGATTTGCCTGCTGATAAATTTTATGCCCACCCACATGCAAAAAAAAAAAAAGTGTGACCAACTCCAGGAAGGAGCAATGAAAACCCAGCAGGACTTAGGCATCTCATTAGCTCTGTTGATCAGCACTGACAAATGGCAGGATATGATGAATAGGGTCAAATATCGGGGATTTGAAAACATATGAATTCGTAGTCACCAGATGGACATTATTAAAAAATTAACTGATTATTTCTTTAATGATATATAGAGAGTAGGTGTACATGCGGATAAGTAACCAGAGTCCGTTAAAACAATCACTACCGAGGCCGCCTGGCTGGCTCAATTGGGAGAGTATGCAACTCTTGATCTTGGGGTGGTGAGTTCAAGCCCCAAGTTGAGGATAAACTTTACTTAAAAAAAAAAAATACTACCTAATGCCAATGACAAAATGTCCTCAAAACTAGAGGGAAACAAGAGGCTTCCATCAAGTGCATTGAAGTTAATTCAGTTCCCAAGTAGGATCCACAAAGCAACCAAATTTCAAGGAGCAATAAGAGAAACATTTAGATGCTATAATGAGAACACTGCCATAGACTACTGCTATTGTCTAGCAGCTACAATGCAATCATTTCCATCACAAATTACCTCTGTGCTCCCCCCGCCCCCACTTTCTGGCATGATTAACCCAAGGGTGTTACTACAAGCCCATCTCAAAAGACATAGGAGACATGCATATCTGAAGCTTCTGAAGCGAAAACTCTTCAGAAGACTAACCATTAAAAGGTATACAGAGCCCTGTCTCAATTTACAGGCAATAAGGGGTTCTAGCCTTGATCCTTTGCCATCTTTATTTCTCCTCCTATAAAATAGCGGTGCTGTGTAGGATGACACAGTTTATAATCTATGGGATATTATTACTAACCTGAGTAAGTTTATCAATCTGTCAACTAATACCTCAATTTGGAGATTGAGTTCTAGAGAGAAAGGGCCAAGATAGTCTCAAGAAACATATAACACGCCAACTACCATTTTGCATTTTTGCAGCACAAAGAAGATGGAATCAATTCTGAAGATTTCAACACGGCCTTACGAGATAGCTTGGAATTGCCATCATTATGTTTCACAAATAAATACACAAAAAAGCATAATTCCAGGTTTGAAATATTCTAACCAGCTATAAAAATCTCAAGTGAGTCCAGGTTTTAAGCACATTACAACTGAGCAGAAGAATCAGGTTTAGAAATGGGTTTCATTCCACATCTGTGAGCTTTGGCAGCTCTCTATCTTGATTCTGCCTTCTTGGAATTCCTAAGCTGGGTCCATTCTGATCATCCCAAATATTCAGGTCTAAGGAGTTTCCAGGCCATTGGAGCTGATAAACCAAAGCCTTACATTAGCTGTAAAAACCACCCCTCAGAACTTGATAAGATGAGGCCTCAGAAGTGTTGATGCTTATTTTCTCAGTCACTGAAACATAAGCAGATTAATTGTTAACTGTTTTTACCATGAGTGTTTACGAGGAATGCAGAGATTCAAGATTCAAGAACTGTACTTAGGGTAGCTTCAAGTGAGGGACGATTTGTGCTCTGGGAGGAATTTTAAGCATTACCAAATCTGGAACTGTTTCAACTTACATCTCAATTTGTTTGGGGCTAAACATCTGAAATCCAAACAAAAGTCTGGACAGAATCCAGTTTGAGACTGAAATGAACTCAAGATATGATACCTTGCCCTTTGAAAAAAAAAAAAAAAAAAAAGGAGAACTCCTCAAATGTGCCAGGCTGCATTTAGATTACAGAGAAGAGGAAGAATAGAACTGAGTGTCCAAGTGACAAACAAAGAATAATATGGGAGCTTCCCAAGGGAAACTTAACAGGCCTCACTGTTGTGGGATGGAGACTCTTGAGTAGCTCCTACAAGATGGTGTGACTGGCATTCCTTTAGATGTTCAAGGGACCAAACATAGCCAGAAAGGAGAAGGAAGCAGATGCATCCATATTCATGAGGCCAAGAGAAATCTGAGCAAGAATGAAAGTGATAAAAATTTAAAAATGGGTCTTTTGCCAATAAGGTAAATGATGTCTCTACTCAAGGGAGCTCTGGGAACAAGGGCCCAGCTCTCCCTAATCCCAGAGGTCTTGGTTCTATATATGCCACATGGATTCATAAGGGACATTTCCCCTTCAGATAAAAATTCAAGGACAAGTAGAAAAATCAACCAGAGGAAAAACTGCAAAGAAGATGCTCAAACAAGAGCCATACTCCAGTTTCCGATTCCTGAGCAGAATCACCTGAGGTGAAAGATCAAAGCTTTATCAAAATCTGAACCTATGCAATTCCCTCGTTCTTCTCTCAAAGAGCTCTCTGTAGGCTATTTAAGCCAGAGATGGTCTAAAAAGTCTAGAAACTCCAAGTGAGAAGCCACAAGTTCTCCTTTTATTTATTTTATTTTATTAAAGATTTTATTTATTTATTTGACACAGAGAGAGAGAGAGAGAGAGAGAGTGAGAGAGAGAGGGAGAGCGCGCACAAGCAGGGGGAGTGGCAAGCAGAGGGAAAGGGAGAAGCAGGCTCCCTGCTGATCAAGGAGCCCAATGCAGGCTCTATCCCAATGACCTGAGCCAAAGGCAGCTGCTTAACCGACTGAGCCACCCAGGGGACCCCAAGTTCTCCTTTTAAATTTAACACTCATGGCTAAGAAATGTGAGCTGTTTACCTGCTTAGTATTTCCCTTGCTGCAACTTAGCACGGACTCTGCAATCGCTGTGAGCAGATCTGAATACCGCGCTGGGCTTTGCTTCATTCATGCATTCATGCATTCATTCACTCTTGCAAGTGAGTACCTGCTGTGGATCAGGCACAATGGGGAGAACCAGGCATGGAGCCGCCCTCTGGAAATTGATTGCAGTGGGAAAACAAGACACCTTCCAAACTCAAATACATGGAAAGTTGCATTTGTGAGAGGTGCTTGGAAAGAAAGTACTTTGGCAGCCTCTAACTGGGGAACATGAGCTAGTCAGGGAGGTCAAGGGAGGCTTCTGGGAGGAAGTAACAAATGATCTGTTATCTGAAAGATAAGGCCTTAACTAAGCCGTGAAAGGGGACAGAAGCTTGTTCCAGGCTTGTTCCAGGCTGGTGGCAGTTTCCAGAAAGGCCCTGAGTTAGGAGCAAGAGAAGCAAGGACAAAAACGGCAGTGGCTTTGGTGTCTGGTGAAGGGGAGCAGACTATGCTACCCCAAAGTATGCCACTTGGGCATAGAATTATTTTGAGGTGAATGCAATCGAGATGCAACACATACAAGAAAAGCTCTCCGTGGGGTGCCAGGCTGGCTCAGTCCATGCAACTTGCAACTCCTGATCTTGGGTTTGTGAGTTCGAGCTCCCTGGTGGGTATAGAGTACTTAAAAATAAAATCTTAAAAAAAGAAGAGAAGAGCTCTCTGCTCTCCCCCTATTTGCCTAAAAACAGGGCATGAATTTGTAAAGGTGCCCCCCCTTCCTCTCTCTACCAGGCAGCACAGAAGTTAATCACTGAGACAACTCGAGACCCTCATCAGCCCAAACTTGGCATGAGAAGAACATCCCTAACACACCTTGCTTCTCTACCATTTGTTTCCCCATCTGTTTGCCTTCCCACAACGTATCACCCTAGAAACTCAAAGTCCTTTTCCTTTGTCTTGTTACTTTTCTATAAAATTATCACTTTGCTAAGATGCTATAGAAGTTCAAGTTCTAACCACCCCTTTGAGTTATTCATCACCAAGTATTCCCATGTGGATGCATATGCACACATGACATGTGCATTAATAAACTCCTGTTTGTTTTCCTCTCGTTACTCTTCTTTTGTCAGTTTAATTTGATAGACCCTAGACAAGAAACTTAGACAGATAGAGTAAAAAGCCTTTTTTCCTCTCCCCTACACTGGAATGAGGTAAGGCACTCATGGAGGAAAAGATGTCTGGAGAGGTGGATGGGACCAGACCATGGAGGATTCGGGTCTTCATTTTGAGAACATTTGAGACCAATGGGCCATTGAAGGGATTAAAGCATGGAGGGCACGCGTGGGGGAGAACATACCATTTGCTTAGCCCGTCTTGGTTTTCTGTCCTGACACTGGCCTGCTTCTCCCACTACCCCTGGACAAGGCCAGGAGTCTGATCAAGGAATGAAATTCTGGCAGTGTTCACGTGGCCTCGGGCCTCCTAGAGGCGGTGGTCCAAGGACTTCGGGATTTCTGTTCCAGAAGCAGTGAATCTGAGGCCAGGCCTGAAATAATTTATGTACTTTTGCACATCAGATCTTTTTTTTCTTACATTAATCTTTCTAAATCCAGCCCTGGAGATAACACAAACGAAAAATATGTGATGCCAGTAACAGTGGATGGAAAATCTATTCTCTGCTTGATAAAGCTTATACTCTAATACATAGTAATAAACCCCTGTGTGATTTCCAAATATGTTGTGTCTTTCTAACAGTTCAGTGAATACTGTCTAGAATACAGAGGTAAGCCTGATTCCTTTAGGCACGCCTCTGCTAATGAGGATATTCCTGCTTTTGGAGGGTGTTCAATTAGCAGTTAGGACACTCTCGGTGCTGATACGAAGCAAAATGCACTGCACGGATAGGAAGAGTGTCGAACTCAGCATCAAACAAAACTGGTTTCGGATCCTAGTTCTGTCACCTGCTCGCTGTAGGGCAAGCTGCTGGATCTCTCTGAGCCTCAGTGTCCTTATCTGAAAATGGGATGGGCGTAGGGTCTTTGGAGTATCGCTGAGCCCAAGGAGACCCTGTATGTAACATCCTCAGAGGGAGTCCAGCAAGCGGGAACTGTCAACCGTGGCAGGAAGGTCATGATAGAAGGAATAATCTGGAGAAGACCCCCACCCCCCAGATCCCTGGGGGCCAGCGATCTGCCAGGCTGCCTAGCAAGAAGGTCGCACATCACATCCAAAAGGAAAGGGAACCATGAAAAAGAAACTTTTTCCTCCAGATTACCCTCTGCCGACAAGGCTTTCTTTATTCTCCTACTAAAAGCACGTGAGCAGCTGTGGATGATTTCGGGCAGGCCCAGAAGTCAGCTGCGTCCTCTCTCTGGGGAGGCTGGTTGTAATGGCAACAACAGCTGCCCCAGGATCTCAGGCAGGGAAAGGCAGCAGCGCGTCTCACCCCAAAGCACCTGAGGGAAAGTGGGAGCCGTGGGAGCTGCGTCCTGGTCCGGCCCCTGAGAGGCACTGCCCCGTCCTCCTACCTTCTGTTTGTCTTTTAAGCACATCCAGAGAGCAGATTAGCTCCCAGCAAATGTTCTCGACACAATGAGAGGAGTAGGGGACCCAATCGCTGGGCACACAGCCTTGGCCCTCAGGGCCTTCGGGAAATAGAAAATGCTGGACCCTGAATGCGCTGGCAAAACTCCCAGGGCCAACCCTGCATCCCACGTGCCTTGTTTTTTAAGATTTCTGTTCTAGCAAAGTATGATCCCTAATTTGATAGAAAAGGGGCCAATATCCACTAGAAAGCCACAGGGTCACCTTATGGACCTTAGTGACACAATGGAGGTTTGTTAGCTCTCAACAAAAGCTTCACCTCTAAGAAAATGTTCTTCATAATCCCCGTTCACATTTCTTCTATTCTAGATTTCTGGGAAAGTCTGATGGAACATCTCAGGGATGTCAGGAGGCATCATGACTTGGCTTCAGGGGACCTCCTCTAGGTAGGTCAGACTTTCCTATTACTCACCACCCAGAAGCTACCCCAGGCTCACTCAGCAGAGGCCACCGGCCTCCCATAAGTCCTCAGACCAGCGTCTTCAAGGTAGCTGGGAGAATCCACTTCTCCCAAGGCTGAGGAGGGCTTGGGTCAACCTCGCATGTTCTTGTCATGGGCCCAGTATGAGAGCATTGCAGGGATCCTTGTAGTTATTCAGGATTTCTAAAAATGTTCCTTGACACAAATTTTAGAAAACAACTCTCCTTTTTGCAAGAGTGCCCTTGTGGCCATCAAGGGGCCAGGGAGCCAACGTGGGGTGTCTGCATAACAGAAGCCAGATGACACGGTCTTCTGCCTCTCTTTTAGCACAAGGAGCTTCTGGGACATAGTAGAGGAGTGAAAAATTAAGCCGCCCATTTCTAATGGCCTTTCTCAGGACCCCCACCCCAGCCCATGTAAACAGGAGTCTTTGGGGGAATCACCTCATTACCCGAACCAGAACCTGAACCCATTTTTTTATTAAACAACTCCATAGAGTCTTATGATAAGTTGCCTCAGCTTCCTCCATGTGACTGAGGGGACACTAGGTCCATGGACAAACACTGGGATAAGTGGACAGTGATCAGCTTCCTCCCAGATTGCGGGGGGCGGGGGGGAGCTCTATATGGCCTTCTCCACCACTGTCTCCCCGTTCTAGAAGAGCGGCACTGTGCTCTGCTTCTCTGGGGGCCCAGTGCTACCCATCCTGCCCTTTCGAACCTCAGCTTAGGTTGAGGTCAAAAGTGTAACCCTTGATAAGTCAGATTTATAAACGGCCTAAGGTTGTTTGATGAAGGGAATCTATTACCGGGCTCTTAGCACCTTTCCAGATAAAACGCTCAAGTGTGTTGTGTGTGTGAATGGAATGAATCTCTTCTTACCACCCCTCCCCCTCCCCGTTGCCCTCCAGCTATCTGCTTTCAGAGCTAAATTATATGCCCCAGATGCTACAGTCCTAGAAAAAAAGAGAGAAGGGAGGGGAGCCACCAAGGTGTTTACAACTGGTTTTGTTCCTACTCACAAGAAATGGAATTCAATTAAAAACCCACTCCATCACAAAAGTGCACAATTACTATGATTATTACCTGCCAAGTCGGAGCAGTTTCAGGGCAACACTGATTTACACGGGGAGCTGTAAGTTACAGTCCTAATTTATCATTTTTCATTTTTAAGATTTTGTTTTCTCGGGACTCCTGAACAGATTCATGCAAAGCAAATGAGATTTCATAATAGCCTCCGCCACAATTCCACCCCGCTGGGGGCAAACCTATTCATTAAAATGCAGTGAGGTAATGCTGCCCATCTGCTAGGAAAAGCCGGCAATGTCTGGGCCATTGAAGCAAGAAGTACTTGGAGTTCATCTTGGGGAAATGGATGCGCTGAAAGCTTGTACCTTCTTCTGTTTCCTTCCGCAAGATAGTTGCTCAGGACGCTCAGAGAAACATCTCATTCATAGATGCCTGGAAACATGAGCCATTTTTTTCCTGATAGTATTTTCACTAGTTCAGGGGAAGTCATTTTCCCTTATCCTGAATACCAGATGTCAGGAGAAGGAAGAAACCCCAGAACAAAGCATATGGCAGAGAAAAAGCAGGAGGCTGACGGGAGCCCAGGGCTGCAGGCAAGTCTGGATCTAAAATAGTGACTATATAAATGGATCCAGCAGGGAGAAACAGTGACATTTTATTTTTAAAACACTTCTCTCTTCTTATGTACTCTAGATTCTTTAGACTTAGCTAAGAAATCTCAAGAATCAGTGAGATCTTCTTCACCATGAGGACAAAATTTGTATTATTAGTTTTTGGTAGTGGCGGTAAGAAGGGGTGGTTTTTAAATACTATCTCTGTCTTGTAATAGGAAGCTTTCCTTTCCTTTCCTTTCTCCTTTCCTTCCCTCCTTTCGTCCTTCCTTCCTTTCTCCCTTTTTTCTTTTTTCTTTTTCTTTCTTTCTTTTAGAAAGCTCTAATTCCTAAATGTCAAAGTTGGGAAATTAAAAGCAATAACTCAACTGGAAAACCTAATTAAAAAATATCCATTCTGTATCTAGAGCTGGGGTGGGGAGAATGTTGTCATATTTTCCATAGTGTATTTACATAAGTGTTTACAATATATTTGTCTGAAGTTTTGAAAACAGAGGTGTGGCTGGTAAGCAGAAGTGCTGGAAACAGCTCGTAAAGGTAGAAAGCTAAGGTTCTTAGGTCATACCACTATTCTTTCTTAAAGTCTGGTTAAGAAACTGACCTCAGCTTCCAATCTGAATTGCAATCTTCATTTTATTCTGACCATTTGCAAAGAGCCTGGCTTGTGCCCCAGGGGACTTGAGCTCTAGAACCATCTGCACTCGTTCACCTTGAGTAAGTTACTTACCTGTCAGTTTTAAAAAGGCAGTGCTCAGCACATAATAGATAATTAATTTTCTTTTTTTTTTTTTTAAAGATTTATTTGAGAGAGAGTGAGCACGTGGGGGGTGGTGTGGGCAGAGGGAGAGAGAGAGAATCTCAAAGCAGACTCCCTGCTGAGCATGAAGCCAGACATGGGGCTCGATCTCATGACCCTGAGATCATGACCTGAGCCAAAATCAAGAGTCAGACGCTTAACTGACTGAGCCACACAGGTGCCCCATTCATCTTCTTTTTTTTTTATAACAGCTACATTGACATACAATTCACATATCAGAAAATTCACTCTTTTAAAGTGTACAATTCAGTGGTTTTTAGAATATTCACAGACTTATGCAACCATATCCACTAGTCATTTTTTGAAGAATGAATGAATTGGTATTTTAAAAGTAACCTGGCTCTAAGTGCCAGGCTTTATTCTGAATACTTTTTTTGTGAATTAATTCACATAATCCTCCTTACAAATGTATGAAATGAGTACTATTATTATCCCCATTTTACAGAAAAGTCGATTGAGACCTGGACCCAGGCAGTCCAGGTACAGAACCAGCATTCTCAATCCGTTTGGAAATTCTCTGATTCTATTAAGAGGCTGACATAGTCAAGTTCCTTATTGAATACATCATTCACGCTATGAATAAAAAATAAAATATCAACAGACTTCCTTTTCATGTTTAGGACAAATTTGCTGTCTTGGACCAAAATGTCTCTTTCCCAGGAAGTGGTGGGAAGACTGCTAGCTGTACACCCCTTAATGCAGGGATGCATGTGCCTCATTTTGGGGTCCTCAGCACCTGACACATAATGGAATTTCCATAAATGACTGGCTAGTCAGTCAGGAGAGGACACTGCCTGCTATGCATTATACGTGAGCCACCTGTAAGTCTCCACTCCGGCTAGCCGAAAGGAAGAGCCAGGTGCCTATGTGTGGGGGGGTTGGGGTGGGGGGGGTTATTAATGAGATCCAATCAGCCATCTCCAACCAGTGCCAGGGGCCCTTGGACCTGAAACTGACACTGATGCTGCAGTTTTGTTTTGGGAGCAGTAAGGATGAATCAGTCCAGATAAACCAAGAAGAAACACATCCCCCTCCATACTCAGAAGAAGTAGCCTGAAACTGCCCAGCCTGCTCCACTCTTACTGGAAATCAGATTCGAACTTGTGCCTTCAGACGTCACAGGCTCACTGATTGCGGGTTTGACTGCATAGTGTCGTGCATTTAAGCTGGCCGCGGGTGGTGGGGGGAGGGGAAGATGTGGAGATGCCCTAGTTCAACCCCACGCCCAGCCCCAGCCCCGACAGAGGGTAAGTATAGCCTGCCCAGGCCATCCTACTCCAGGAGCTCAAGACTTAACAGACACCACTTTTTTATTGCTATGGCCAAATGTTGTGATTCAGCCCAGGGTAAAAAAGCAGAGCGGGAGGGGGTAATGGAAGAATTACAGTAATGTATTTTCATGCTAAAAAAAAAAGAAGGTTTCTTTCCCCTCTCCCACTTGCTTGGTGCAGTTCCCCAAGAACAAAAAGGCTATTCTCATGCTTGACAGAAGCCCATATGTGATCTGCTTTCATAGCTCAGGGTCCATATGAAATCCCAGAGTAAAAAGGAAACTCAGGGGGAAGCCTGGGGTGGCTGCAGGGAGAGCTGGCTCCCTTCCGTTTCTGAGGCATGCCACCAACCCAAACACAAGCAGCTCAAGTTAAAAGCAGGCCTCCCCCTGCACTCTCCCCCATGGGACTCACTGCTAGCAAGATCTTGCAAAGCAAGAC
Source organism: Phoca vitulina (assembly GCF_004348235.1). Taxonomy (NCBI): domain Eukaryota; kingdom Metazoa; phylum Chordata; class Mammalia; order Carnivora; family Phocidae; genus Phoca; species Phoca vitulina. The sequence goes on along the minus strand of NW_022589724.1, from coordinate 11,133,088 downwards.
CACCAGAGTCCTCTTGGTCCGCAGTCTTTAATAACTAAATAGGCATCCACCCTGCTGTATTCAGGATGACCCATTTAGACAGTGTCCTCCACTTACATGGTTTTCAGAGCCATCTCCACGAGGAGAGGATTTTCAAGAATTCCTGGCAGCCCCTTGACCCAGGGGAAGAGGGAGCCAGCCATTCATGCTTGGCATAGGAAGAAAAAAGTCCAGCAGTTGGAATAATCAAGATTCATTATTTCCGCTCTCAGAATCGTTACTTTCTGATTTTTCTTTTCTTTCTCATCAAATTTCATCAATCCAGATCCCCATGTACATATGATAAGAAAAAGCATCATAGTCAGAAATGAAGGGAAACAATAGCATAAATCTTTGCCAGAAGCAACCGAAGGATGTGCCAGGCCACCCAGTTCACCAGGCAAGATGTAAAATTGGACAGAAACCTAGGTACATCTCGAAAAGAATTGGAAGCAAGGACCCAAACAGGTACCTGTACCTTAATGTTCGTAGCAGCACAATTCACAGTAGCCAAAAGGTAGAAAAAACCTGAGTCCATCAATGGATGTATGGATAAACACACAAAAATATTATTCTGCCATGAAAAGAAATGGAATTCTGACACATTCTACAGTATAGAGGAATTTTGAAAACATTATGCTACCCGAAAGAAGGCAGAGAGAAGAGGACAAATCGTATATGACTCTATTTGGGATGATGAACAAGTTCTGGAAGTAGATCGTGGTGATGGGTGTGTAACACTGTGAATATACTTGATACTACTGAATTTTGCGTTTAAAAATGGTTAAAATGGTAGTTTTATGCTATGTCTCTTTTATCACGATTACAAAACAAAAAAGCAAAGCAAAACAAAACAAAACAAAACAAAAAACCAGACAGTAAGCCTCTCAGAGGCTGAGATCCTGTCTTAGCCACCTCTGTGTCGCCAGCACCCAATACACATCAGCTCAGAGGGGTGACTTCACAATGTCTGCCAAATTGGCCACTGACACAGTGGAATGATACAGAGTTAATGCTTTCATCAGTTTGCAATGCACCCCCGCCACCAGACCTATATGATGCCCCAGGATCCAAATCATATTAGAGGTATCATTCCAAGAATTCATAAAATGATCTCAACTGCAGAAGTAAAAATTTATCAGCTATATTTCTCCAAAAGCTTCACGTCTATTAATCCTGAGAAAGTGCCATATAGATTTTATTTCTCTCACTACAGGAGCTGAACATTGGCATTGCAACCTAGGTCATTAACATTAATGATTAAAATGGCCCCAGATACACATCTATTTGACAAGAAGACAGACATAGCTCTTGATGAGTCTTCGCAGTCACTGTTATTTTACAGAAAATGCACAGATTTGGAAGGGGTCTTTGGAGTAATTTTCTCCAAGACCCTCAACTAAAGCATGAGGATTAAATGTCTTCAACAAAGATTCAATCGAGCATCTAATCTATGCCAGTGCCCACCATTCAGGGATGAGGTGTTAACAGACAAAGTGCAAGGCAGTAATGGGGAGAGGCAAGGCTGGAGAGTTAGGCTGGGGTAGGTCACAAATGTCATGTTTTGGAATCTGGACTTTATTCTGGAAGCAATCACACTTCATATGATTAGACAAACCACGCCTGTCTTTAACCTTCATGAATTCTCATCAAATGTCCCTAATAGCATTTCTATCCAAGACACTATTCCTGCTCTTTTTTTTTTTTGGACAGAGAGAGAGGGACACAGCGAGAGAGGGAACACAAGCAGGGGGAGTGGGAGAGGGAGAAGCAGGCTTCCCGCCAAGCAAAGAGCCCGATGCGGGGCTGATGCGGGGCTTGATCACAGGACCCTGGGATCATGACCTGAGCCGAAGGCAGACACTTAACCGACTGAGCCACCCAGGCGTCCCGACACTATTCCTGCTCTTTCAGCAATGCTACTCTGGGCTCAGTTTTCAGGCAGTTGCCAATCTTTTTTTCCCCTGGCTTTTTCCTCGGATGCTAGGTTCCCTACTCACTGCTAGGCACAGGACCGATTTTCCTCATGTCCCATCAACTTAACTTAGCACAGTCCCATAGTCACTCAATTTCCAGTATTCTTTTCCAAAATTATTACATCTCCCATTCAGTAAAATCTTTCAAGTCCCCACTCAAAAAAAAAAAAAAAAAAAATCAGTCAATCAATCCTGAACTTTTTTTTTTTTTTTACTGGTTTGGAAGGTCAGCCTAGAGTAGATGTTTATAAAGATGATTTAAAACAAATACAACTGACTACATGGCCTGAATGTCTCTGTAGAGGACATGTGTTGTCTTGGTCTATCTGACATATCTGTCCCTCAATTTCCCTTAAAGAACTATTCCTTCTACCACTCCATCCTTCTGGAGCTCCAGGGTTGAGCATGTGACCCAGGACCGGCCAATCAGAACACTACACCTCACCCCTCCCAGTCCTCCAGGGCCACAAGGGGCAAGAGACAGAGCCAATGAGATTCCATTCCAAGGAATGGAAGGAATTGAGAAAAGGGGATAAAAACCTGGAGCTGCTGTCAGAGAGTCATACTGATCCCACAAGGAAAAGAGCCAACCAAGAATGGGCCAACAGAGGAAAACACAGGTGAATGGGGGGAAAGGGACATTGATGATGTCATTTGAACCCCTGGATTCTGCTGTGCCTGAAGCCTACCCGGTACCTTTCAGTGATTTGAGCCACTAAATTCCCCTTCGTAAGCTAGTTTGAGTTATGCAGTCCTTGCATTTCAATTTCCTTAAAACCCCAGAACTAAATTTACATAAAAATATACACCTCAACTCCTCCTAAATTAACATTTTTTTCATTTTTAGTATATTACTTTTACGAATTACAGTATTTCTTACAAATTTCTTCAGTTATTTTTTAATATATTGTACCAAGCATTATGCTGTTCTAACCCACTATTATAATATGAAGAAACAACAAATCAAACAGTGCAACTTTGCCATGAGTGACTCTTTGAGAAAAAAAATCAGCAAATCAGACCTTGCTTCTAACATCTCACTCCACTTTGGGGTGGAAGGTGTCAGACGCTGTTGTGTTATTTGTAACAAAATGGTTTGGCTTCACCTTCAGAAGTAAGAGTGAACTAGATACCCAAACATGCCAACAGAAATTGGAAACAAAATACATCTTTACTGTGGAAACAAATTTGCACCTGCATGCATTGATCCAAACCCCTACACGGCATGCATTGATCCAAACCCCTACGTGGTACTGTAAGCAAAAAGGGGTTTACTGTGTGCATATAAAAAGTTAATAAATCTTAAACAATGATTAAAATATACATATATATCTCAATCAGCACATGCAAATTTGAAAGAGTTCTGAAAATGAAGTCATCTCTCTCGAGTTACGAGGATGTTTTTTCAGCCTTATTGACCTTGGGCAATACCTGATCATCGTGAACTTGAAGACGTTCAAGTGTGCAGCTCCATGCTTCCTTTCTCTACTTTACCATCACTATATTGATGTAGGCAGGATTGCACATATATCCCTATCCTCTTTGCCTTGGGCTAAGGAAGCACAGAAATATAAAAACTGCCCCCAAGCCCCGGTGGGGTACAGAATGCCTGGCCAGAAGTGAGTCTGAAAGGGAGTTCACATAATAGTTTCAAACACTAAGAAGGATAGTCTTTAGCTTTACCCCCAGGCCTACCAACCTTGCCAACATGCTCAAGGTCAGTGGCAAATAATTTGACCAGATTTTAAAGCATAGCATGGATACCTTTCACGTATTCCACATCTTATGAGCGCTGTATGCCTGGTTTCCTAGCAATGTGTCTAATATCATTACTAACTGGTTTAGAAATAATTGTAGCATTAAATCATCAGGTAAAAATCCCAGAGAACATTTCCACTTGAGCTTTGCCTCCCTGAGAAGAAAAACGCTATATAAATTGAAGGTCCTACGATATTACAGTAATTACTAGGGAAAGAGAAATAATTCACAACAAAATTGGAACTTGAAGCATAGCATTTTTAACAGCCTTAGCGCTATTCTGCTTTAGCTTTCTTAACGGAAACTTGGCCATGGAAGCACACCATTAGCTACTTAGAACTTCCAGGGCCTGAAATGTCAGGGACGTGCTTTTTCTTTCTGGGTGACTCCCATGCCTTGAGTTCAAAAAGGTAATTCCCCTGAAGAATAATGGGAAATGTGCCCTCCTGAGTTTGAGACCCTAAAAGTGCAAGTCCGTCGTCCCCCCCGCCCCCCGCCGCTGGCACGCAGCAGAACTCCACGATAAAAGTAACCTAGGAGACCTACCGTGAAGAGAGAGAACAGCATCCAGGTGGCAATCATGACCTAACCGGCCCTCAGTTACAACTTGATCTCGAGAACCAGCTGTTCCTAAAGCTGCAACCGGGTTTCCCTTTCCTCGGCTGAAAGTCCGATGCAAGGACACAGCCTTCTGCCAGGTCACAGCCTTTCAGGTGAAGTGGGACTGGGCGGGCATCCCGTGTGCGCACGTACCTGGCGGACACTGCCCCAGGAAGCTCACGGACTGCAACGTGAACCGCCCCAACTTCTCCGATTCAAAGGTACAGTTTGGAACCACGTTAGAGCCTTCAAGGGCAAATGAAATAGGAGTCGAGTGTATTTATTCTTACACAGCTCCTAATTATCAGATTACATTTTATCAGATCAATTATGATTCAACAAACTCTAGCTGTCAGTTGGGCTCAATTGTAATGGGCTAATAAGCCCAGAGGAGGCAGTGTGTGGTTCATTTTTTTTTTTTTTTTAAGTCACGAAGACTTATTTTATAACATCAGAAAGTGACCTTGAAGACTTTTTTCCTCCTGTGAAGCTTTGGTTCTCCACAATAAGGAGAGTCACTGGACACTGTGTTTACAGTAAAGGCAAGTAACTCGATTGGTTTAAACAAAGGCACCTTTACAAAGAGAGGAAGAAAACCTGTTTAGCAAAGAGGCAGGAGCAAAAAGGGACGAGCTTCTCCTGAAAAGGGAGACAAAATGAAGTCAAGGCACAGATGCTCCTGTTTATAAAACAAGAATATAATTCTAGCCTCTTACGACACAAGAGTCAAAATCCTACTTTTACTAAGAACCATATTAAGAAGGATTTTAAAAGACATTCTGTTTTTAAGAGATCTGGGGAAAAGACCGGGGAAATTATGTTCTTGGCTGGCACCCTCCTTCTAAGGCTGAGAGGCAGCAAGTGACCTCAGCCCCTGGCCACTGGAGTCAACCAGGATTTCTCTCCGAGTCAGGACATGCCCTATTCTTCAATAGAGGTCTTTTCTCTGTGATTTTTACATACTTAATATTATCTCTAGAGATCATTTTCATTCTCCTTTTAAAAGTTCTATCAGACCCATCTAATCTTGACTTCATGCCCAGTTTCAACAAGTAAAAGGGAAGGAGGCAGTTCTTTGAAAAAAACATCCATGTACTCTTCTGTAAGTAATCCAATTTCCCTTTCTCCCCTGCTTCTTACATCAGTCTCACCAATGCCTTCCCTCCCCCCTGCTCGATACACTCTACCCATGACTGTCTTCCGGTCCCTCCCACACCAGTCCCATCATGCCTCAAGGCCTTTGCACTTGCCGGTCTCTCTCCCCCGAATGCTCTTTCTTTAGCTCAGCTCCGTCCAATAGAACACTCCTGTGATGATGAAAATGTTCTCTATTTGCGCAGTCCAATATGGTAGCCACCAGCCAATTGTTGGCTATTGACTACTTGAAATGTGGCTAGTGTGACTGAAGAACTAATTTTTTTTTTTTAAAGATTTTATTTATTTATTTGAGAGAGAGAATGAGATAGAGAGAGCATGAGAGGGGGGAGGGTCAGAAGGAGAAGCAGACTCCCTGCTGAGCAGGGAGCCCGATGTGGGACTCGATCCCGGGACTCCAGGATCATGACCTGAGCCGAAGGCAGTCGCTTAACCAACTGAGCCACCCAGGTGCCCTGAAGAACTAATTTTTAAATTGTATTTAATTAATTTAAGTAGCTACGTGTGGTCAGTGGCCACCACATTGGACAGTGCCACTGAACTCTTTATTTAAGCAGCTTCTTTTCGTCATTCAGCACAAATCCTGCCTCCACAGAGAGGCCGTCCCCTGGTCCCCATGCCTAAGTAGCCTCTTTACCCCATACTCCCTTGTCTCCCCTTCTCAGTACCTGGAATGATTTTGCCTGTGTTTGCTTTGGATTGTTTGCCTTTCTGTTCTAGAATGGAATGTCTTCAAGGATAGAAAACTCATCTTATTCACTGCTGCCTCCCAAGTCCCCAGAACAGTGCCTGGCACAGAATATACACTGTACATATTTGTTGAGTTAATCAATGAATGAATCCATTCACCTGGCCAAGGTGCTTCCCTGGCAGAATGGAAAATGAGGGAAATCCATGTTTCTTGGCGAGTGAATTGTGAACTGCTTTCATGGGAACTCTGACCCATAGAACCATGTCCCACAGATCATCCACAGCATCTAGTTCTGCATTCAGATGGTAAGGAGGTGAAGGAGCCTCTGAACCAGGATCATAAGGTTGGACACTTGGAGGCCATGGCCTTGGGATCCTCGAGGAACTCTCACAGAAGGGAAGAGTCACCTCTAAACAAGTGGCTGCAACCCTGAAGACCCCCACGATTAGTGTCAGCCCTAGTGGGAGTCAACTGTGTCACACGCAGGGCAGAGGGCACTGATCAAAACAGACGGGACCCCCGACCCGTTGGGTATTCACCTCCTTCTGGAAGAGATAGATACATCAATAATATGATGATGATGCATTAGCTCTGGGACCCGGTGAAGGGGGCTTGTACCTGTGCTATGAGAGCACAAAAGGAGACACCACGCTCAGCCTGGGGTACTCTGGGAAGGCTAGTTGGATCTTGAAGAGGAACAGAATAGTTAGAACTTTCATGATAGTAGGAGTTAGGGGTTAGGACTGACAAGGAGCTGGGGAATGGCTATTCGAGGCAGGAAGAATAGCAAGAGCAAAGACATGGGCAGGAGATGGCAAACTGTTTACAGAGAACTGTAACTTCTTTGGTTTTACTCGCCTGTAAAGAGTGAGGCCTGGAGGGGCAAGAAATAAGGCTAGAGAAATGGGTGAAGGGTGAAATCGTAGCTCATATAGACGCTGAATACCCCAAATTTGGGGTGTTACTCTCAAGGCAGTAGGCGAGAGGCTTTGAAGAAGGATGACATAACTATCTGCTTTTTAATGATTTTCGTGATCCTAGAGAATGTATTGGTAGTGAAGAAACTGGAAAGGGCTTAACACTTGAGAGAGATACATGATGTAGGTCAGGGACGGAACATACTGCCCGATGGCGTCAATGGGGCCAAAAGTGATATGGCTGTCAATGATATGACACAGTCACGTCATTTGGACTGACTTTACAGCCTAATGCATGTGCACACGTGTATCTGCACACACGTGTGCACATGTGCGAGTGCACTCACCTGTGGGGTCCTGAGCCCAATGCACACCGTGCAGCAGTGATCATCAGCCACGGCAAGAAATGCCATCTTGGAAGGTCAGGAAAGATGGCCAAATTATTCTAACAGCTTTTCAAGTAACTGTTTCTTAGTCTGGTCAAACATGCTTGTTTTAGATTCAAATCCAGCAAATACTGATTTATCACCTACTGTGTGCAAGGTGCTCTCACAAACATGATCTCCTTCAATAATCACAGCAAACTCATCTCTTAACAAGATTCAAGAGCCTTTATATTGTCCACACAGCTGCATACAGATTGTTTTCCTATTTGAATTATTTTATATCTTCATTAGGGTTAAAATATACATAGCATGCAAATAGTTTTTTAAAAATCAAATGGTCATGGAAGGGTTCAACTGTCAAATAGTTGTCGCACTCCTTTCTGTTTCTTAGTTTAAACCACTTTCAAATCTTTTTAGTTATTTCTTATGGTATTTGCCAAAATTTTCTAGAGAAGATGTTTATGTTATGTTACTCTATCAGTTTTAGACAATCCCCACTGACTTCCCCTCTGCTTGTCCTCCCAGCACTTGTTACTTACTTCACAAATGGTGGTTAATTACTCTTCACTATTTATATTACTACGATCACGTAAATTTTGTACACTGCTGACCTCAGAAGTACACTATATTTTCTTGTCTAATTTTATTCCTTTTCTCTGGAGTTAGTAATTACCTCATTTTCTCTAATTCTTGGTGTTTTATGTACAAATCACTAACTCTTCCCACAAATTCAGAAGGTCTGCAAAACCTCCCAAAAACATTTTCTGAAGAGTTGAGTTCACCAGAAAGTTGATTAGCTCCATTGTGTCCCTTCGTCCTGTTCCAGTCTTGCCTGGGTGATCACTAGACTCCAGTGGGCACTCTCTGAACTGGGATCCCCGGCTTTCTGCATGCCTTCTGCTTTTGTTATTTACTCCCTCATTTTGTTGGAGCATATCCTTCAGTACCTTTCTCTCTCTTTTCCCCACATTCTCTTCAATTTTAATTACTCTTTCTATTAAAGATATATAGGCATATAATTTAAATTGCCTAATAGTCCTGTGGATTTTACAGAACACAAGGATCCTTTAATCCCATTCCCTCACCTCACTTCCCTCCAATTCTTTCCTGGTTTACTTATGTCAGTGGGCTACCTCTTCTAGTTGCTTCCAGAAAACTTGTATGTCTGACATCATTAGTCTACCCTTACGTTCGACTAAGAGTTTGGCTGGATATAAAGTTCTAGCTTTAACATCATTTTCCTCCAGACTATCCAAGGCATGGCCCCACTGCCTTCTGGCTGTCAGTGTTACTGTGGACAAGTCAAAACTCATTCTGACTCCCGATCTTTGCATGTGATCTATTCTCCCCCCCGCCCCCCCGGAAGCTTATAGGATCTTCTCTTTGCCACCAATAAAAAATTTTAATAAAACTTTGGGAGATGGAAAGCAGACACATAAGTAGGGGGGAAAAAAACTCAAATCATTTCGCAGACCTGAAAAAAACAGGACCCTAAGCTGTCACTGGGGAAGGCTGAGAGCCAACTGACTCATTTAAAAGACAATAAAAGACTCAGGAATGTTTTGACATTCTGAAAACAGGCCAGTCCTCCTTATTTTAACCATAGCTCTCCCCTTCAATGCAGTGCCAAAAATTGTTCCTATTCTCTCCTCTTCTGCTATCCTGGTACTTGTAGATTTGTGCCTTTAAAAAAGCTCCTTTAAGGGGCGCCTGGGCGGCTCAGTCAGTTTAGCGTCTGCCTTTGGCTCAGGTCATGATCCCGGGGTCCAGGGATTGAGCCCCACGTGGGGCTCCCAGCTCAGCGGGGAGCCTGCTTCTCCCTCTCCCTTTGCCCCTCCTCCTGCTCCTGCAAGCGCCTGTTCTCTCTCTCTAATAAATAACAAAAATCTTTAAAAAAAAAAAAAAAAAGCTCCTTTAAGTGAAATAAGCCAGGAACAAAAGGGCAAATACTGTTAAGATTCCACTTACATGAGATACCTGGAGTAGTTAAATCCATAAAGACAGAAAGTAGAAGGGTGCTTATTGGGGGCCGGAGGGAGGGAGGAATGAGGAGTTGGTGTGCACGGGGTACAGAGTTTTGGTTTGGGACGACGATAAAAAAGCTTTGGAGTAGGATGGTGATGATGTTCGTACAAGGAGAAGGTACTTAACACTACCAAACTGTATGCTTTAAAGTGGTATTTTTTGGGGCGCCTGGGTGGCTCAGTCGTTAAGCATCTGCCTTCGGCTCGGGTCATGATCCCAGGTCCTGGGATCGAGCCCCGCATGGGGCTCCCTGCTTGGCGGGAAGCCTGCTTCTCCCTCTCCCACTCCCCCTGCTTGTGTTCCCTCTCTCGCTGTGTCTCTCTCTGTCAAATAAATAAATAAAATCTTTAAAAAAAAAAAAGGTAAATTTTATATTACGTACATTTTACCACAATGAAACAAAAACAAACCTCCTTTATATCACTTTAATGAGGTTTTGTTTGGTAGGGAGCAAAAGAAGGCGTGTGTCTTCAATCACTACCTTTATGTGGAAGTCTTTTGCAGATAAGATTTTTTTCTTTAATCCTATTGGCCAGATCAGTAACTCTAAACTTGTGGGTATATAAGAAATTTTGTAAAGGGCTGGAGACACAAAACCGCATGTTATTGGCATTTCCTATACTTTGTATATGATTTCAAGGGTGTTTGTAACTATACTAGTTTTCACCCTTGAGAGCCTGACCCTCCCATGGTATGATGCTACCCTGGGCTATAGTAACAAAAGATTAAAACTAAGAGCCAGAGAAGTGATATTCTGATCTAGACACAGGTTCCTTTCTTGATTCCACAGATTAAGAAGGTTTAGGTTAGTGGTGAAGGGCTTTAATTATCAACAGAAATACAGATGGAGGAATTACAACCTGGTGAAGAAGCGGGGGTGAGTTGGGGGGTAAGGTGTGAGCGTGAAGATAGTCCTTTGAATCTCTGCTATCTGACGGGTTCTCACAGGAAAGAGGAATTGCACAGATTCTGTGAAACCCCCAACAAGAACAAAGCTCAAGAAGGGAAGTCAGTGTGAAAGATTCTAGTTCGGGAGAAGGGAGAATTTTCTGTCACTTGGACATTGCCCAAATACAGACTGGCCTGCCACTGGACAATGAGGACCTGGTTGCTGGCAGAAAGACCACTTGGGAAAAGGGTGCTGGAGCCTGGACTAGTTGACCTCTTTTTACGAGCTGTTTCAGTCTCGGGATTGTCTGTGAAAAGGTTCATGTCCACAAAACATTAGCCCAAGCGGTAAACAAAATGCTGGTCCTTGCCAAGCCCGAGAATAAATGTGCTGTGCTCTATTTTAAGACCACAATCCACCAAGAAAAACAGGCTCTTAAAAAAAAGAAATACATGATTATAGGCAACATGCAAACCACGATTCCCGTCCCACCCCTGCCCGTCCAAAATTTCTCTTTTTAACAATGTGAATTCCAAAACACAAGCAACAACAATTCTCAATGAAATACTCTGGCGTGAGTCGTGATTTTTTTTCTCTCCCTGAGAAAACGATCTTTGAGTTCATCGCTTTGCATCAAGAGGAAAACATTCAACTTGAGCTAACTTGATTGATTTTCCAAAATATACTTTTTTCTAGAAGGCTTTAGAAAACTAAGCAAATAGAGTATCAGAAGAATTGCCTTCTCTTATTTATTAAAATGTGCATCTTCTTCCTGTAAGAGTCCCAGAGCAATAACCATATATTACCAGGTTCAAGCAGTTCTTCTTTCCATATACTGCATTTACTTTATTTATTTTTTTTTTTTAAAGATTTTATCTATTTATTTGAGACAGAGAGAATGAGAGAGAGAGAGCACATGAGAGGGGGGAGGGTCAGAGGGAGAAGCAGACTCCCTGCCGAGCAGGGAGCCCGATGCGGGACTTGATCCAGGGACTCCAGGATCATGACCTGAGCCGAAGGCAGTCGCTTAACCAACTGAGCCACCCAGGCGCCCTGCATTTACTTTAAATATACATTCTTCATTCAATCTCTGGAAAGATACAAAATATTTTCTTTTTTTTTTTAAAAGATTTTATTTATTTATTTGACAGAGAGAGAGATAGCTCAAGCAGGCAGAGCAGCAGGCAGAAGGAGAGGGAGAAGCAGACTCCCCACTGAGCAGGGGGGCCTGACGTGGGGCTCGATCCCAGGACCCTGGGATCATGACCTGAGCCGAAGGCAGACGTTTAACCGACTGAACCACCCAGGCGCCCCAAAGTATTTTCACCCAAACCACAGATTCTTGAATTTCTGTCCGTTGGTTTCCTGAGATGCTCAAAACACTTTAAATATTTGGCTTATCCAGTTCATTCTAAATTACCAGTGGGCGCTGCTTTTATAGACAGAGGAATAAAAAAAAAAAAAAAAAATCACTGGGGATGATAACACTCTAGGGACAGGCCCCCATATCTAATCATAACCCCTGTTTGTGCCATGCAGACTTTCTACACTGTGCTTCCCACCTCTCAGCCTGTCTGCCGTCACTCCTCTATGGTTTTGATTATCTAAAATTACCAAACTTACTGGCAACTTCTTTTGAATCTTCCTAATGGCATAAAACACAGAGCTGGAAATTGAAGGAACGTATGGTTTTTCTCCCCAGTTTTCTTCCTCCTGGAAAAACTGAGACACTGGAGACCTTATCTATCTATTTCCGTGACTACCATTGGTTTCCCTTCTAGGACACAGCCTTCAAGTTACCAGAACATTAACAGTAATGGGTTACATGTTTGCATCCCCAGGGATACCTAGCACAGCGCCTTGCGCATAGTAGCTGTCAAATGCATGTTCACAAAACTGGATGCAGAGAGAGAGAACAAAGATCCTTTTTGAGATAGGGAACCCCACACTTCAAGGTCTATACCCTCTCCTAGTAAGCAACAAGTACAGAGAGAGATGCATGACAGTGCTGTGCATCCTCTAGACATGACTGAGCTGCTCTGTTCATTGGCTGAATCACAGTGATTTCTTCCCCAAGTCTTTTCCATACAATTCCTTGTAGAAAAGCCCAGGGAGGGGCGCCTGGGTGGCTCAGTCATTAAGCATCTGCCTTGGGCTCAGGTCATGATCCCAGGGTCCTGGGATCAAGCCCCACGTCCGGCTCCCTGCTCAGCCAGAAGCCTGCTTCTCCCTCTCCCACTCCCCCTGCTTGTGTTCCCTCTCTAGCTGTCTCTTTCTTTCTCTCTCTCTCTGTGTCAAATAAATAAATAAAATCTTAATTAAAAAAAAAAAAGAAAAAAAGAAAAAAAGAAAAGCCCAGGGAGACCAATGATTCACCTAACAGCTCAGCTTGAAGATGAAAATGAGCTACGTGACCTCACTCCTCAGTATACACCAGAAAAGTATACTTGCTTCCTTTCAGACGAAATGTTGACCGTTGCTAGGAGATTCTGAGGCACTTCATCAAGTTCTATAAATGGGGAATAATAATTCTTGGCAGGCTAATATAGAACAACCATTGAGGGCAACAAAGTACTGACTTTGAAAGAAAACATCTTTATTCAGCCAAGGTTGAACTACCCAGGGCAATATTTCAAATTAACTACACAAGTTTCCTAAAATTATTTGTCATATGCGTTTGCTATTATCAGACACCCTCATGGACAAAGCACAGCTAGTCATGTACATAATACATCATGTATTTTGGACCGAGGGTCAGGAGGCCACCACCACCATTTCCCACACCACGAGAAACATTCTTGAGGAGCAAACACCCCATGCGTATCCACAGGCTGGTTCTTTTCTAGATTACAAAGGGTAGTTGTTTACTTTTGAAAGAAAAAAATGTGCCCTCAGCCATTATTTTTTTTAATAATTTGAGTCAACAGTAGTATAAGAGTGCAAGGGAGATGGCTTTCTAATTAAAACAAAAGCTGTTTAAATCCCCAAAGAGAGTTTGTATTGAAAATTACCTTCAGTGCGAGAGAATAAAAATAAAATAACAAACTAATGTATGATAAACACTAAAAATATCTGAAAATATTTTTTTGATCTACATTTGGGGATAAAAGCTCTTTTCCCAATCTCCTTTAAACATCGTTTCAGGATGATGTGAAACAAAAACAAAATAAAAAATTCATAGGTGCTAAATAAACCATGATCCTTTTTGTAAAATATAGGAATATATATCTTGGAGGAAAATGCAGATTGATAGAAGAAGCTCTCACGTATCCAGCAAGCAGTGACCACAGACCTACTATGTGCCAGGCCTAAGCTACTAGAGGATTCTTCACTATGTCTAAAAACTCAAAAGAAGGTCCCTGTGTGGCCAGTGCAATGAAATGCACATGCCCCCTCCCAGAAATGCACTGATTGGCCAGATCACCAGTTGATAAAGATAGCCCAGACATGAGCCAAGTCTGATGGCCACTGGTTCTCATGCATACGGTCCTACTGGAACACAGCCACGTCTGTGGGTTTAACATATCGTCTAAGGCTATTTTCACGTTCCAACAGCAGAGTCAAGGAATTGCAACGGATGTCATATGCCTGCAGAGCCTAAAATATTAACTGTTTGCTCTTTATAAGAAACATTTGCTGATGTCTGGCCTATATCAAGACATGTCCGTAGGGGAACCCTGGAGTTTACCCAACATTTGCCCGAATAGCTTTGCATTTCCAGGTACAGAGTTATGAAATAGGCAGCAGACCACAGGGAAATAGCTCTGACCTGTGAGGCAGAGAACGGAGATGAACATCCCGCCTCACCATGTACCGGATGCATAGACCGCGCAACTCACAGCACCTCCGAGTGTGGGCTTTCTCATCTGTCCGATGGAGGCACTGACCCCTGGCTTGCCCACCTCCCAAGATGTGAGAGTGATTTGGGCCACTGCAAAGCACAGCCTCAAAGCGAATGGACCGTTAACGATCATTATGAAAGCTAACGCCAAATTCGTGCTCAGAATGTGCCGAGCGTCATGCTAAGTGCGTTCTCTGTACTATCTCATCCAGTCCTCACAACCGCCCTATTTAATGGGTACCATTATGATTCTCCTTTTACAGATAAAGGAATCAAGGCTCAGAAAGGTTAAGGGATGTGCCCATTGTCATACAGCAAATGAGTGGTGAAGCTGAGACTCCAGAGCTTATGCTATTAACTGCTAAGAGCACTGATTCTCTGATCCACTGAGTGGTATCTACCAAATCTATCCACTTCATTGAACAAAGGCCTACTGGAATTGTTTCTGAGACAAGCCACGCCTGAGCCTGGCAGCAGCGTGGTACAGTCCGTGTGTGAGCTTTACTCATGTGCTAGAGGTTAAGCATTGCCCATAAAATAAACATTAAGCTTGATCTATTCGAGCATTGAAAGAAAGCCCCCAAGCAATGATACGGTCAGTAATCTTACCTTGACGGGTGCCAGGGTCAATTTCAAATTAGTAGGTAATTGCCTACAAAATTTGCCTTGTCTGCATTGACTCAGAGCGGCTACCTCATCTCCCGTACACTTGTAACTACTATGTTTGCGTAAGTTGAGACCCTGCATTTCTGCTTAGCAAAGCACATCTAACAAAACTATTAGGGGAAACTTAAAACTAGTAACAACATAGAATATATCCCGTAGCTCTTTATTTTATATTCCTGGATTTCAAACATGGAGCTTAATTTGGCAACTTATGAGATCTTACTGTTGCCAGTTTTATACCCTTCTACAAAGCAATTTGGAAGTCTGTCTCAGGAGTCTTCATACCCCTGCCAATTTACCCATTATTTTCATTTCCAGGATTCTATTAGATCAAAATAATCAGGAATGCTTACAAAAATATAAGTGTAAGGATGTTTGTTGCAATATTACCATTTATAAAGGCAAACATCTGGAAGCCACCAACCCGTCCAACATAAACCATTATCTAAGTACATTTCAGTGGAATCTTTTGCAACTATTAACAGTCATGTGTAGGAAACAGACTAATCTACACAGAGGGTCATTGCCTGGACTCCTCACAAATGTCAATGTCAAGGAAAGGGCTAAGGATCTTTTCCATATTAAAGGAGGCTGTGGAAACATGGTATCTAAATGATCCTGGATTGGGGGGGGCGCCTGGGTCGCTCAGTCGTTAAGCGTCTGCCTTCGGCTCAGGTCATGATCCCAGGGTCCTGGGATTGAGCCCCACATCGGGCTCCCTGCTAGGCGGGAAGCCTGCTTCCCCCCCCCCCCCCCCCCCCCTGCTTGTGTTCACTCTCTCGCTGTCTCTCTTTGTGAAATAAATAAATAAAAAATAAAAATAAAAAAATAAATGATCCTGGAGTGGATCCTAGTTTGGGGGTCAAAAAAAATTGCTATAAAGGGCATTTTGAAGAAACTTGGAAAACTTTGAAAATGTAGTTTATAGTAAACATTAGTAGCATATGTCAGATTTCCTGAATTCAAAAACTTCATCATGGGCGCCTGGGTGGCTCAGTCGTTAAGCGTCTGCCTTCGGCTCAGGTCATGGTCCCAGGGTCCTGGGGTCGAGTCCCACATCGGGCTCCCTGCTCCGCAGAGAGCCTGCTTCTCCCTCTCCCGCTCCCCCTGCTTGTGTTCCCTCTCTCGCTGTGTCTCTCTCTGTCAAATAAATAAATAAAATCTTTAAAAAAAAAAAAAAACTTCATCATGACTATACAAAATAATCTGAAGGGGCATGATGACTGCAACTTGTTTTTAAATGGTTCAGAAAATATTGTATTAAAAATTATATATAATATACATATATTTATAAGTACACACACACACACACACATATATGAATATGAAGAGAGAGGGAAAGCCACTATGGAAAATGCTAACAATTGGTGAAGGGAACACAAAAATTCTTTGTACTATTCTTGCAATTCTTTTGTAAGTTTAAAAGTATGTTAAAAGGAAAGCTAAAAAATACTGACACATTTTGTGACCTGGGAAAATGTTTTCCTAAAATGAGTAAAAACAGGGGTGCCTGGGTGGCTCAGTCAGTTAAGCATCTGCCTTCAGCTCAGGTCATGATCCCAGGGTCCTGGGATTGAGCCCCACATTGGGCTCCCTGCTCAGCAGGGAGTCTGCTTCTCCCTCTGCCCCTCCCCCCACTCCTGTTTTCTCTCGCTCTCAAATAAATAAAATCTTTAAAAAGAAATAAATAAAATAAAATGAGTAAAAACATTAGGATGCAAAACTATATATTCAGCATGATGTCTCAAGAATGGGGCAGTTTAAAACGGTGTATTAGAAAGAAAAAAGCCTGAATGTTACCAGTGGTATGTTGTCTGTGAGCAGTGAGATTCTTCTTCTTTTTTTTTAAGATATATATCTCTTTTTAAAAAAGATTTATGTACTCATTTTAGAGAGGGAGAGAGGGAGAGAGAGAGAGAGAGAGGGAGAGCGCAGCAGGGAGGGCAAGAGGGAGAGGGAGAGAGAGAATCTCAAGCAGACTCCCAGCTGAGCATGGAGACTGATGCAGGGCTCAATCTCAAGACCCTGAGATCATGAGCTGAGCCAAAATCAAGAGTCAGTCCAACGCTCAACCGACTGAGCCACCCAGGAATCCCACTGAATGGTGAAATTCTATTTGAACTTTATTTTCTTTGTATTATTTTGCCGCTTCTTGTGTATCTACGGTTTTTATAGTAAATATATACTATTTCATAATCAGGAAAAAAATGAAATATTATAGGAAAGCTACATATTTTTATGAATCACATAAACATCTGATTTAGTCTTTCAAAACTTGTATTGCACTAACTTAATACTTCGTGTCAGAGGAATTTGAAGATAAGGTTTCTAAGCTCTAAAACAGATTAAATCCTGTTTACAGCAGTAATATCACACTGGTAAATTTTACAACATATTAGAAATTATTTTTCCTTCAAACCTGAGAAGAGCAGGGGCAGACTATAGGATTGGTGTGTGAAAAAGCTTGCACTCCAAGCTTTAGCTAGAATTTTTTCAGGATCGTCAAACTGACAGCCTAAATAATTGTCCCTGAATTAAAGAGCATTAAAAAATGTTCCAATGCTTTTAATTCATCTCTTACAATAATGTGTTTTACCTGTTTCCACTCTTAAAAATTAGAATACTACATGGTGTGTGTGTGTATGTGTGTGTGTGTGTATAATTTTTTTCTAAATCATTGGAGTCAGTTGCAGATATAATGCCCTATAATTCCTAATACTTCAGTATACATTTCCTAAAAATAAGGATATTTTTCTACCTAACCACAGTAGAGCCTCAAAATCACACAAATAACATCAATAGAATCCTACCATCTAAAACTACAGACCCCATTCAAATGTCAACAGTTGTCTCAGTGATGTTCTTACCAACAAAATGGTTCAGTCTGGGGTTCCATGTAGCATTTAGTTCTCATGTCTCTTTAATCTTTTTCAATTTGGGGCACTTTCTTTTTTTATTATTTATTTATTTATTTGAGAGAGGGAGAGTGTGTGCATGGAGGAGCGGGAGGGAGAAGCAGACACCACGCTGGGCATGGAGCCCGACACAGGGCTCCATCTCACCACCCTAAGATCACCACCTGAGATGAAATCAAGAGCGGGTGGCTTAACCAACTAAGCTACCCAGGCACCCCATTAATTGGGGGCACTTTCTTAGTCTTTCATGACCTTGACACTTTTAAAGATTATTTTGTTGACTGTTCTTTAATTTGGGGTTATCCGATATTTCCTTATGGTTAGATCCAAGTTGTGCATTTTTGGAGGGATATCACAGAAGTGAGGCTGGGTTTTTCTCTTGTTGATCTTGTTAAATGGCGCTCAATGTCAATTTGTCCAATTACTGACGACGTTAACTTTGAATATTTGATTAGGGTGGTGTCTGCCAGGTTCCTCCACTGTAAAGTTACTATTTTCCCCTTGCAATAAATATGGATTTTGTAGAGAGCTTCATTAAGCTATGTAAATATCCTGATGGGACAATAGAACAGTTAAAATCTTTATTCTGAATTGAAGCAGCATTCAATTCAGCCTCAAGAAAACAAACTAACACATCTTCATAATATATTTGCTATAGTTATATTTAAGAACTATAGTACCCCTAAAAAGATTTCTCATAACCTGCATGGAGAAAAGACTCCTGGGGGGAGTTTCCCATAATATAGACACTGCAGTTTCAAAAGCAAATCTACTTTTATCTGCACAAGTTACAGACGCGATGACGTTTAGGTGTGCAACCCGTAATCCCTGGGGAAACAGTGCAAAATTTACATGATTTGCCATCGAGTTCTATCCTTGGAGCTGGCATTGAAAATACAACGAGTTTTTGACTCATCTGAACTTTCTTGTTTGTTCTTTTAACAAAAGTCTTTTAACTGAGCTAAAACAACAAGCCAGGCTAACCGTGGCTCGACTCTGTACAGGGTCACGTACAACGTGGGTCCTCGTAAAACATCCTATAAAAGCTGTGTCAGCCGTGGCAAATCTCCACCAGGTCAGGAGGCTCACTTGAAGTGTCCCAGTTCTGAAGGGTTCCAGAAACTCCCATGGGAGAATCACCTGTCGTCTTTTTAGTCAAGCTTTCTCCCCCAGAAGCTTTGTGTTAACTGAAAAACACAGGACCTACGATGACGATGACGCACTCCCGCTCAGAGCACAGAATCTATCATTCAGATGGGCTTGCAGAGAGAGGCCTCGGGGCTCTGCAGTAGAGACTCGCTCTGTGCTTTAGAATTGATGATGAGGTTCTTACAAGAGCAATCAGAATCAACTCGAACTTCCTTTTCTTGTCCCTGGCAAGCACAATGTAGAAACCTTTCTTAAGGCGATCGCTAACAGTTTGGGTTTGTTGTATGAATTCCTAGGCCTGAGTAAAGGTGGCTCTCATTGCCTCAGATTTCCGTTTTCTAATAAAATGTTCTCTTTAGAGACTGAAAATGAGGCCGATATGAAAAGTCAAGCAAGGAAGGCGAGGGGAAAGCCAGCTAGGTGAGCCAGAGAAGAAGGGTCAATTTGGGGTGTCAGATCAAGGTGGACCTGGGGCAGAACTCAGGAGACAGGGGAAGTGAATTGAGTGGCCTGAGAGGGGAGAGCCGGGTACAGGGAGAGGAGTCAATTAATTAGAGTCTAAGAGCCGGCTGCTCCCGAAGTGGGTTATCTGGGCACACTAGACTGGTTGCATCGGAAGGGCAAGAATCCCATGGACGGATGATGCCTCTGGTGGTTCACAGACCTCTAGAGGGTTTACCTTCTACAAACCCTGCTCCCCCAAATAAGACTTCACTCCTGCATGCAAGGATGACTGTGTCCTCACTCCAAATCTCTCTCAAACCAATGTCTTCTCCATCCTCATCCCCATCCTTTCCTTCAAACCCTCAGGGCCATTCTCAGACCCTGGAGGATGCAAGACAAGTCATTTCTCTAAGTCTCCCTTCGGTTTTTTCCCTCCTTTTCCATAAATGACATCATGGACAAATTCTATCATCTGCACGATGCTAGAAAGATACAAGCTTAGCAGGGGCAGTGTTTTGAGGCTGCTGATAGACCAGGGGCGATCATGTTCCTCTTGGCCATCTGCCAGGCAAGCCACGGAGCTGCTCCAGAGGGAGCCCACCATCTGGAGGCGTGGTGGACAGCATGGCTGCAGGATGTTTGGAGAGGTTACGTTTGCCCTCCCGGCCTGCGCTCAGCACCCCTGCATCCTCCACACACTGTAGGAAGTGCAGTGTTGTGATGAGCCCTGCTTCCACCCCACCAGCAGCCTGGTCCGCAGCTGGACACCCCACCCCGCTTCTCTCCTGGCTGATGAGTTACTGTTTTTCCAGAAGCAAGAATTCACTTGGTAAATTCCCAGAGCATAAGGTAAGTCTCAGATCTTGAAAGGCTGCCGTGGAATCCTGCCCTCACAGAGGAGAGAAAGACAAAAGGAGGAAGGATGGGAAAGGAGCCAAGGAGAGGTCACGTGAATGGTCAGGGAAGAAGAAACATGTCTCTTCCTTGTCCCCAGTGCCATCCCCGGTTCGGGCCTCGGACAACGGCAACCCCCTCTGCCTCTAGCCTCCCAAGGTCACCTGGGAAATCTAACTAAATTAGACAACTTTTTAAAGGATGTTTTAACCTTACTTAGGTCTGGTTTCTTAAAAGGTTGTCTACCCTTCCGCATTACCTCTTACTGATAGTCCCTGCTGCAGGGCAGGGAGGTAGTGACATTTATTCTTCCTCTTTTCTCATTTCTTCTACTTCCTGTGTTTATCTAGGCTGCAAGTCTCCTAAGATGACTAAAACTATGTGGACAAGTAAAACAGATGACCCACATCTGCAGTTTTAATGAAACAAGATAAATCTTGGAAATGTATGCAGAGAGATGTATGTTACCGCCAGGCCTAAGATGCTGTTGAGTGAGTTAAGTTGTATATAAATGTCGGCTTCCTTTTTCTTAATCATTCAAAAGACCAAATGGAAAGGATTAGCCTGTCACTTTAGGGAGTAGAAAATTGAGTTGAATCCTATGGGAAGTGATGAAGATTTGGGATTTTCTCATTTTGTCTCACATTTCTTTCTCCACCACCCCCATCCCATCTGCTCATGTCAACAGTTTGCTTTGAATGAAACGTGGTTAAGTTTCTACATTTTACCAAGAGGCTTGAGCAATGTAGTTCTCTGGGTGTTATATCAGTTCAGAGACAATTTTTGATAAGAAAAACTAGGAAAATCCAATAAAATGAATTAAAAATATGAACTAATGATAATTCACCCTTTGCTGTTTCCCTACCATTTGTTCACGGTCTGTATTGTCTATAAATATATAATGGGGAGATAATCACAAAGAACCAAATTTTCTACTTACAATCTTAGATCTTGTATATTGAGAAATGAATCATCTGAAGCCCAAGGTCAAGCATTTAGTTAATAGCACTGTGATGTCCAGAATAGAGGTATCTCTCAAGTCACCCCAGGCTCTTATCACTCAATAATACTACTTCAGTTTAAGCAAATTGTAGAGATATCCTTTTAGCCAAAACTTACCCAACAAGAAACTATGTCAGTGCTAAAAATCCTGAAAATATACTCATTTTCTAGGCATCAGTGAGGCCGGGCAGTTATTGGATAGGAAAGGTTCTGACCTAAAAATAATGGATCTTCAAAGAAAGAAAACTGGACCCATGTATATCCAAGAGAGCAGTAACAGAATGAGAGGAAGTGAACCAAGCCAGGAACGGTCACCATCAAAAGGTGGAACACGACCTGAAGGGACATAAGGGGGGTGAAGCTCAAGGAAGTAGAAGGTTTTCAAAGTCAGAGAGCAGCTACCATATTTAAGAAAGGGTAAAGCCATAGGTATGTTCCTCATTTCCTTGAGAAAAGGAAATAGTCATTTGGGATCCAACTATAATATCCGTAAGAATTATATTTTTATCTCCTATTACAGCTAGAATAGTTTATTTACTTAGTGCCTATCAGACTCTATATTTTAGGTTATGCTGTATGAAATTCCCAATATTTGATTTCAATCTATAAAAATGGCTATTTCAGATGCATTTGACCCAATTCATTATCTCTAATGTCTAATTCTAACCTTGCCAGATGGGTATTATTATTCCCATTTACAGATGGAGAAACAGATGTAAAGAAGAAGAGCAATGTGCCCCGAGGTACCAAGAGGTGCCATGTTCCCACCCTGGGTCTTGCAGACCCCACAGCCAAGGGTCAGGAGCCTTCCTCCCCGTAGCCCAGCCTGGAGTTGGCTGTGTTAGCAGGTAGCTAAAGATGTATTTAATGGAATTAGGGACCTTAAGTCATCACATTTAGTCTATTAAGTTTTGAAACATATTTTATACCACTAGCCAGCTTATCCCATCGACCAAATTACCTCATTATACTTATCTAGTCTTCTGATCTGTAAAAAGGAGATGATTAGGCAAAAGGGTTGATTAGGTCCTTTTTCATTTTCTTAAATTTGAATAATATTTACAAATACAATAAATAGAATTTTTAGTTTTTTAAAAAATGGTTACATAAAAAATTATCATTGTTCTTTGAAAACTATCCAACCAACACAGAAAAGTTTAAAGTAGGAGAAAATCTTTCTAGACCTTCCCTTCTCCGCTAACTTTGGTAGTCTCCATCTGGAATTTTGCCAGATCCAAATGTGTGACCCTGAGCCACTCACTTTAGCTTCTCTGAGACTCAGTTTCTTCGTGTGCAAAATGAGTGGGTGACATCAGCTCAGCCTCCTCCCAGAGGAAGACGAATGTGTTCAAGTAGGTGAAAGTGTCCCCAGGATGGGCTTGTGTGCAAGGTTTTATATCCCGTTACTGGGAGTCGTGATCATACGCTTCCCTCTCTGGAATTTGCCAGGATAGCCAGCAGGTGGGAATGCCTGCCAACCCTCTTCCTCCCCAGGGTCTCACTGTTAATTAGAGAGTTACCTCCTTCAATGAGTCAGGACAATAAAGGTCGGGTATCTCTGAGCTAATCAAATGATATTTAAAAACTGGAAATAGCCAACAAATGATGATTCAACCAAAATAAAAATTCTTATAAAACCATCTCTGACTCATGTTCACATCACTCCTGATAAATGAGACCAGGAGGAAACCAGTGAGTGTGAGTGGACTCCTGGGAGTCACCTGATTACATCTCCACCTCTGCCTCACTCATTCCCC
>NW_022589724.1:11107052-11109905 GCF_004348235.1 Phoca vitulina | reverse complement strand
CCCCCCCCCCCCCCCCCCCCCCCCCCCCCCCCCCCCCCCCCGAGACACAGGTTCTGTGAGGTTAATGGACTGTTTGGAAGTTTTCATTTCCTCAGTGCACCACCTGCCCACCGACCCCCATCATCTCACTTTAGAGTTAAGTCAATAAGTAAATGCACACATCATTTAATTTTGGAGCTGACAGGGGCCCAGAAGATCATCTGGTAACTTACAACCCAGAAACACAGTTAAAAATACAAGGTTCTGTGCCATCAAGAATATGGATGGGTTTCGGGGCGCCTGGGTGGCTCAGTCAATTAAGTGTCTGACTCTTGGTTTTGGCTCAGGTCATGATCTCACGGTAGTGGGACTGAGCCCCAAGTGGGGCTCCGCGCTCAGTATAGAGTCTGCTTCATATTCTTTCTCCCTCCCCCTCTGCCCCTCCCCAAGCACGCACTCTCCCTCTCTCTTTCTCAAATAAATAAATAAAATCTTTAAAAAAAAAAAAAGAATATGGAAGGGTTTAAATTAACCACATTAATAAGCCACATACTAAAAATGCACCTGTCTTGTGATCAAAGGATATTTCTCTTCCGTTGCTGGAATAAACAAGTGTTTTAAAGTCAACTAAGAGGGGCGCCTGGGTGGCTCAGGCGTTAAGCGTCTGCCTTCGGCTCAGGTCATGATCCCAGGGTCCTGGGATCGAGCCCCGCATCTGGCTCCCTGCTCCGCGGGAAGCCTGCTTCTCCCTCTCCCACTCCCCCTGCTTGTGTTCCCCCTCTCGCTGTGTCTCTCTCTGTCAAATAAAATAAATAAAATCTTTAAAAAAAATTAAAAATAAAGTCAACTAAGAGGGGCGCCTGGGTGGCTCAGTCGTTAAGCGTCTGCCTTCAGCTCAGGTCATGATCCCAGGGCCCTGGGATCGAGCCCCACATCGGGCTCCCTACTCAGCGGGAAGCCTGCTTCTCCCTCTCCCACTCCCCCTGCTTGTGTTCCCTCTCTCATTGTCTCTCTCTCTCTCTGTCAAATAAATAAATAAAATCTTAAAAAAAAAAAAGTAAGAGGCGATCACAAACAATAATTAATATCTGTAGTTTTCAAAACACTTTACATGTCAACTCACTTGATCCGGGGTGCTGGAGGAAGGGAATTTACATTTACTTAAAACTACCTTATTGAAAATGTGAATAGAAAAACTTAAAAGGAAAAAAGAAAGAAAATGTGCCAGCACATTGGATTTGTTACTGCACGTAATCCTTAATAGCAATAGCTAATCATAGGTATTATTAAACCCATTTTGCAGTTCACAAAGCCAAAGCTTCGGGAGGTGGACTAGCTTGAAGTCATTCTGAGTTGCCCACCTCTGCAGGGCTCTTTCCCTACAACCTAGTCCTCTTAGAGACTGTACACTTTGGTCTTGATGAGTCTGTGGGTTACTCTATGGCTTTAGAAAATAAAGCATTTTCAAATTAAAGTCAGGCTGATACTGAAAAATGTCAACTTTCTTCCTACACTATGTTCTCACTTCCACAGTGTAGGATCCCTCCTTAGTGGGCAGTCCTACGCTCTGCCAACCAAGGTCTGATTATTTCAGGCACCTTGTTTACCCAAAAGTGTTCTCCTTTAAGAGCGCTCCAATCTTGCCCTCACTGGAGAATACCCCAGACCCACCCCTGGGGCAGCCAGAGAGGGGGTTTCCATATCACTTCATTATTAGCCTGATCTGTTACCAAGCGCGATACAATA
Source organism: Phoca vitulina (assembly GCF_004348235.1). Lineage (NCBI taxonomy): Eukaryota > Metazoa > Chordata > Mammalia > Carnivora > Phocidae > Phoca > Phoca vitulina. The sequence continues at coordinate 11,108,180 of NW_022589724.1, read as the reverse complement.
CCCCTTAGTAAGTGCACCACTGGGACGCCTGGGTGGCTCAGATGGTTAAGGATCTGCCTTCACCCATGTTAATAAAAGTGTTCACATCCTTGAGAAGCTGAAACCAGAGAGCCTTTTGTTTTCTCTTTTTTAAGTCGTCCTGCTATAAGTTCATTTGAGTAGCAGACTTGACAAGTATTTGAGGTCAAAACCCTACCATGTGTAATAAAAAGGAAAAAAAAAAATGACCATGTTAATATTAAGGATCTGCCTTCGGCTCAGGTCATGATCCCAGGGTCCTGGGATCGAGCCCCACATTGGGCTCTGTGCTCAGCAGGGAGCCTGCTTCTCCCTCTGCCTGCCTGTCTGCCTACTTGTGATCGCGCGCTCTCTCTCTCTCTCTCTCCCTCTGTCAAATAAATAAATAAAATCTTAAAAAAAAAAAAAAAGTAAGTGCACCACCACCCAGACACCTTATTTTCATGCAGTTCAGCTGACCCCTTAACAGGAGTAGAACAGAAGTCTAATCAGGAAAAAAGGAAAAGAACAAAAGAGCAAAATAAACCAAGTCAAATCTGCTGGAGTCTTTGTCCTATTTACCCAACCCCTCATGAAAGTTTGAGTAAAATATACAACCCAAAAGGATTATACATTCCATGACATTCTATCTGCCCCAAGTTCTGTTGATACTCAAAATATGGCTTTACAAAAAAAAAATTTAGAACGTAAACAAATACAAATCTATAACCAATCTGGGAAATTCTCACTTGCTAAAAGCCAGAGAAGTATTTCAACTCCTGCCGCCTTATCGCTCTCAAGAGATTTTGGCAAAAAGAAAAACATCCAAATTTAAATAGAGAAAATAAATCTCCCAGTTTTGTTTTCATTTCTGATGACAAATACCAAAATACATTTAAAGGCCGCACAGCGCACCTTTACCCACCCCAGCAGATGGAGCATACAAGAAATTCTTGATCAGGAGTGCTAACAGGAAGACAACACCAGGATAAACTGAAGGTATAAAAAGAACCTGCAGGAGGAGTCTACGCAGCCTTGAATTAACCTAAGCAAACTCCCAAGTCTCCATATTCAAGTGCCAACCACCCAGCTTTAACCAGTCCTTGGGGCGGGGGGGGGGGGGGGGGGGGG
>NW_022589724.1:11086309-11106952 GCF_004348235.1 Phoca vitulina | reverse complement strand
TGTCTTCATTATTACTAATAAACAAAAATACAAAACAATATGTCAAGGAAAGTTGAGACCTTGATATTTTTTTCTCTCTCACAATATTAACTTACAGTTTAGCAACAGTTAGGGTGGAGGGAGGAAATCCCTACATTCATACCCATCCCCCTCGAATGTCTTTTTCTTTTTTTTTTTTTCCTTCAGAGGACTGTGTACAATGCATTTAAAAAATCCATTGTTGGGGCAAGGGAGACGGAGATGTTTTTTCTCCCGGCTAATAATGGATTCAATTGCCTTGAAGTCAATGAACTCCTGGGTAGGAAATACCAAGCAGACAAACAGGAATAGAATAAGCAATGCACCATCCAGATGATGTGTGTTAGACCTACATTCTAGACTACTTAAAGGGCACCCTTTAATAGGAAAAAACACTTCACTCAGCAAAACGATTCCATTTTACTTTAACCTTAAAAAGTTTCCTGAATTATTACTCGAAAAATGAGAGTGTTTCAACACTTGAGATTAAAGTAATCTAAATATGAAATCTTCAGTTGCGAGAACAGCCATGAAAGCGCTATCCACCCGGGCAATGTCATCAAGACCCACTGTTACCAAGAGATTGGAACCTGGCATCCTATTCTCTCTAATCCAAGCCAACTCCCTTGTCAATTAGATGAAGGTTATCTATTAACAGTCATTCTCCTTCCTCATTCTATATCTTCCCACAGATAAGAAAGCCAGGCCATATTTACTTTCATTATCAACTATCTGATAAAAACAAATGAAGAGTTTTTTCTCCACTTGATAATGAGTCTCCGAAATCCATTACTGTCGTGCTAAAACTACAATGCTAACCAGGGGCCAGGCTCTCTGTTAAGCTCTTTATCTACATTTTCTTGTTTTGTTTTTTGTTTTTTTCAAGGTTTTTTATTTATACATTTGACAGAGAGAGACACAGCGAGAGAGGGAACACAAGCAGGGGGAGTGGGAGAGGGAGAAGCAGGCTTCCCGTGGAGCAGGGAGCCCGATGCAGGGCTCCATCCCAGGACCCTGGGACCATGACCTGAGCCGAAGGCAGACGCTTAATGACTGAGCCACCCAGGTGCCCCACATTTTCTTGTTTAATCCCCCAAGAACTCTGTGGGGAAAGTACTGTTATCCCCATTTTACATCTCAGGAAACTGAAGCTTACAAAGCTTCCACAGTTGAACCTTGCCCCCAGGCAACATGGTTAGCAAGTGACCAAGCCCGATTTGAGCTTGGACTTGGAACCCTGGAGTCCTTGCTGTGAAGCATGCTCTCTCCAACCCGTCCATTTTGCAAATCCACACCCGTGCTCTCGTGACACATCTTGAACAGAAGTCTCCTCTTCTACAACTTTCTACACCGTGATTGACTCTTTCCCGTGTTTGTGCTTTGGCACTTGCTAGAGATAGTAAACCCCTTGAAAGCAGGCACTGGGGATTTCTTTTGATTTCCTGAGGACCTCACAGATGGATCACACCTCTCAAAAACAATGGAGAGACAAAAGGAGGAAGCAGCCCAAGTGTCCCTCAAGGGGTAAATGGATACACAAAGCGTGGTGTCTATGCAAAGGAATATGACTCATGAATATTAAAGAAGAAAGAAATTCTGACACATGCTATGACATGGATGAACCTTGTTAAGTGAAACAGCTAGTCAAAAAAAAAAGGACAAAGACTGAATGATTCCACTTAAACGAGGTACCTAGAATAGGCAAACTAATAGAGCCAGAAAGTAGAACATGGCTGCCAAGGGCTAGAAAGGGAGAAGAAAATGGGGTTCATGTTTAATGTTTCAACTTTACAAGATGAAAGAAAAAGTTCCGTGAATGGTGATATCACGACAATGAGCATCTACTTAATGCCACTAAATTGTACATTAAAAACGGTTAAGATGGTACAGTTTATGTTCTATGCACTTTACCACAATTAAAATTAAAAACAAACAAGGGCAAGAGGAGTGCCCGTCACAGAAATGCCTCGACATGCTTGTTGGGGCTGCTGGAGGGCAGAAGTCTGGCCGCTGGCTCAGGTGTCAGGGAGCTGCCCCCCACCCCCACCAGGGAGTCATCCTGCCAGTGTGGCCTGGAAGTCCCCTGACAAGGACGAGCCATTCAGGGCTGCCACCCCTGTGTTTCCACAGCCTGGCGACACGCAGATCACTCTCAGAATGCCCCCTTTCGGACAACCGTGGAAGCACGAACCGACAGCAAACTCCAAGGAGGAATGTCTTTGAGACCTCGATGGGCACCTCTTCCTGTCCCAGAGGCTGGGCCGGTGTAAGGGTGCAAATGCCAGAAGGCAAGTCTGGGCATATATCATCTCCCTTGTTATGGAGCCATCGTGGCAAAAACAAAAAGGGGAAAGGTAGTTTCCACCCTGGAAATGGGACAAGCCAGAGTTCATCTGCAAAGGAAACAATATTCAGAAATGTGACAGCTTGGGATTCCTTTGATGACAGAGGGGTGGCGATTAAGGAGCTGCCCTCCTCCCAGGGACAGAGGGCTGCCTGGACAGGGAAAACGTAGCTTGACTCATGTCCTTCTCTTCCAATCAGAGCCCTGTGGCCTCCAATGAGGCCACCATTAACCTCCCAGACTTGTCCCACTAAGTGCGCTTCGAGGGAATGGACCCCTTGGGCCCTCAAGCACTCTCTGGGCCAATTCACTCCTGGGTGTTTAGCCTCTGTGTTCAAGACCCAGGCTGGTCTCAGGGGTCAGACGAGACCGGGCACTTCCCCAAGGAAAGTAAACACATCCACCAATGGAGGATTCAACTCTACTTTTCTCCTTTGGCATTCAAAAATTTCTCATGAGCTTCTTTTTGGAGGGTGACAAATTCTTTATTTCTGTCATTTGGATTTATCTTTTTACTATTTTTAAATTAGGCTTTTATTTTAATTCCAGTATAGTTCACATACGGTGTTGTATTAGTTTCAGGTGTACAATACAGTGATTCAATACTTCCATACATCACTCGGTGCTCCTCACAACATGTGCCCTCCTTCATCCCCATCACCTACTTCACCCATCCCCCCACCCTCCCTCTGGTGACCGTCAGTTTGTTCTCTATAGTTGGTTTTACTATTTTTTAATGAGTCAAAGTTTATACAAAGGAAATAAAACTTCTGCATTGATGACTATGCTTTTTTATTGTGGTAAAATATATATAACCTAAAATGTACCATCTTAACCATTTTTAAGTGTACAGTTCTGTGACACTAAGTATGTTCACGACTGCTGTGCAACCATCACCACTATCCGTCCACAGAACCCTACTCATCTTGCAAAACTGAAACTCCACCTATTAAACACTGACTCCTTATTCTCCCCTTCCCCCAGCTCCTGGCAACCACCATTCTACTCCACGAACATTTCTGAGACCTTAATAAATGCCTTCTCCTTTTACTTTCTCTCCTCCTTAGGCAGGCAACCAGGCTTTTAATTTAAATGCTTGCTTTGGGGATGTGGTGTCAAGGAGTCAAAGTTCTTCCTGGCTTTTGTAAAAATCTAAGCCATCAACAAGATTATGCAAGGCATTTTAGAAACGGTCCTTTCTCCCTCCACCCCTGGGTGTTTTGCTCTGTTCCCTGGAAGTTCCTAGGGGAACCGGCAAGACTTATAGAGGAGACTCCAGGCTTCAAGTTCACAGATTTGTCAAGGATCCCTGTGTGCCCTGCATGGACTAGCAGCTTCAAACTTGACCACGTGGATAGAAACAGTCAAAAGTGATGTAGACATGTGACTGGAAATCACAGCTAAAGCCAGTGCAGACAGGTGTCGGGATGGCCTCCTTCCCACAACCTAGCACCTTCTAAAGCCTTAAATCTTGGATATAATCACAGGGTGGGAATATCCCCCAAAGGACTGGGGTTAAATGTTCTGTTAGCTGGACAGGTTGAGGGCCTGAAGACAAAATTAAGTTAATTTATGTAAATTTTAAAATGTATTTTTTTTTTTTTGCAAGCCTTTGCTTATGGACTGAGATTCATAACTTCAACCACAGTAAAAGGAGAGGGCTAGCTTAGCTTGTAGTAAGCACTAAGTAGGCAGAATAAAGAGGGTAATGATTAAGAGACTATAAGAGCCAGACTACAGGGATTCAAATCCAGCTTTACCACTAGCTATATGCTCCTGTCCTAAACCACAGTGTCTCAGTTTCTTCATCTGTAACAACAACGAATAATAATGGTATTTTCCCCAACCGAATGTTACAAAGGTCAAAGATAAAAATACGTATATGGCACTTGAAAGAGGGCCCAACTTTCAAAAAATAGTCATTATCAGAAGCAGCTTACATCTACTTTGCTCTCAGAGTATCTGCTCTTAGGGAAGCCTGAACTCAGAAAAGAAATAAAAAAATTTGAACTTTTCCAATGTTACGCTCTTCTGAAAAAAGCTCAATCACACTTTGTGGTTGAAAATAAACCCATGTTAAAGGTTCAAGGTTTTATTCAATTGTACACATACTGTATTATGTCTTCCTCTGTTCATATAAACTCTGTCCTTGGTTTGGATCCATTCTTCATAAAGCCCCAGTAATTGTTACTTTGTATTTGTCCAAGTATTTGCAGTAGTCGATTGTGTAATAATTTTTGCTTGCATTTTTCCAGGCCAATTTTGAAAGGTATCATTTGTGGCAGAAAGAGTTCAGTGGAACTTGCAAGAGATGGCCCACATTATCAAGCCCAAGAGGACCCTTGAGGAGTTCCTGAGCCGTGCCAATGCACCTAGAGTGCGTGGGTTGGAGGGAGGAGTGGTACCTCAGGGGACAAAGGCCTCGAAGGTTTTATACACCTTTAAGGCAGGTGCTAAAGACAAGATTGTTTCTATTACGGATTTCCCAATTCTCTCAAAACAATGACTAGGAAGCAAATACCAGGTGACAAATCTCCCCTTTTGGTGACAAAACTGATGATCCTCCATGGCAACTGCTCTCATGTTCTCCGACTCCCACTCTTCCCTAGAAGTCCCCACCTTCCAGTTTAAAGCCCTCTGGAACTGATCGGCTGGTCTGCTGGAAAACCACAGGCTTCCCTGGGGAAGATCGTTCTACCCTGGCCAGAAGCCCAGTGCTCTGGCTTGTTCTGCCCCGGCCTCTGGTTCCCAGGGCTGGAGCTGGATGCTCAGCACAGCCTGGTGGCCGCTCCCCACCGCCTCCACCACGTTCGTGGCCCCACCTTTCATTTGCAAGGGATAATAAAGGTTATGAAAAGTGGCTACCCAGAAGTTGCATAGAGGTGTTGTTTTCCTTGGAATACCTCAGTTATGAATCCAGTTCGGTTCTAAAGCTTATCAAGAACCTTCTACTTTGTGGATAACGGTCATTAAAAAGTATTGGGAAATGAATGTTACAACACCAACCATGAGAGAAAGCTGGAAAAGACCATAGAACCTCGAAAGAACTCTGTTTTCAAATTATAGAGCTCAAGAAAAACTAAGTGGAGTCAGAGTAAAACAAGAAAGTAGGTAGAGACATTTGTAGTAATGTTGAGGAGACCCTCACAATGGAAGGTGGATGACAGGGGCTCTTTGTTGGATATAATTTCCCTTCAGAACTCCCCCCCCCCCCGGCCTTTAATATACATCAGGCGTGTTGGTTTCACTTCCCAGTCGTGATTTGGGTTGATGTTCCACTTACAAAAGGAAGAGAGGAAAGGAAGGAGGGAGCCAGAGGGGCTGGAGGGGAGAGAGTTCCAGATGTCCAGGGCCAGAATCTAAAGAGAGAGAAGGGACAGAGGATGGGTGTTTAGCAGTGAGTGAGTTGGAGCTGACCAACACAGCTTCCGTGGGAGCTGAAAAATAGGACAGAGGCCTGGGCAAGTTTGGGGAGTAAAACTATGAAAGGAGAGGCATCGTTGTCAGGCAGGATGGGTTGGGGGAGGGAGTGACCCGGGGGGAGGGGCACGGGGGGGGGGGCAATCGGTACCGGCTCGGAAGCATTTCCATTGCCTAGTGAGAGCCAGATGCTCTCAAAATTCTAATGGAAATCTTTCAGGCTGCAATTTAAGCTCTTTGTCACTTTTCAAGTCCCAGTAAAAAGAATCACATTCGCATACCACGCTGCACTTTGTATTATCTCACTTAAGATCCGCTCGCTAGAGAGTTGCATTCATCTGAAGCTACAGAAACACATATAGGATGTGAATTCTAGATATGGGCAACTGGACCCGGGTATCTCAAGAGCAGCACTCTGGACATTTGGGGCAGGGTAATTCTTCATTGTGGGGGAGCTGGGCTGTGCGTTGTAGGCTGTTTAGCTGCACCCTACTAGATTCTAGTAGCACCTTCCCCACTCACAGACCAATCTCTCAGGGCGGAGTCTGCTGATTCCAGTCTGGAAGCTTGGCTAGTTTGCATGGTGTTAACTGCCAAACCTTCCTCCTCCCAGCTGGGTAAGGGAGCTTCTCATACTTTAGTGTGCATACAAATTCCTGGGGATTTTGTTCAATTGCGGCTTCCGATTCAGTAGGTCTGAGATGGGGCTCAGGATTCTCCGGTTTCAAGGAGCTCCCGAATGATGCCAAAGCTACAGGTCCCCAGACCACACTGAACAGCAAGGCCCCCACAGCACTGGTTTAGGAATGGGAGGGAGCTGGGTAGGAAAAACAGGCGGAGCTAGGACCCTGTGCAGCTGTGGGACCCCTTGGCTGATTCCATAGCCTCCCAGCACACCAGTATCCTCATGAGAAAAATGGTGGTGATTCTAGGATTAAGTAAGATCGTGGAGATAAAGCAACCAGTTTAGCATCTGGCACTCAAAAAATTCCCTTCCCCTTCCCTCTGAGCTCCTCCCAGCACCAGCCTAGAAACCTCAAGATCAAGGCGTCCCTGGGGATTGCAGGGAATTCCCTAGAAGAGAAAACTAAATTCCATTCTCAATAGTGGTTGGAGAGGGAGGGGTTTCTTCTCTTCTCCGTCTTCTATTTTATCCCCTCTATGCTGGTTATACTATAACATCTGTCATCCTTGGGAGGCTGTGAATTGTTTTGATAATGAAGCATATGATGAAAAGAATATTTAAAAAAACAATGTACACATTGTGATTTCATGCAAAAGCAATGCCTCCCACACTCGGGGCCCATCTCTGTGCTGTATTAAACACTGATCTGAAATTTTTTCTAAAGGAAAAATGATCCCAAACAGGGATAATCACAAGTGCCTTGGATATGATCTAAGTTTCCAATACAGTTTGATCACTTTCATCCCCAAATGAATGGATTCTGCCCATTTGGAATTGTGTCAGAGGAGAATTCCTGCTATCCTTTGCAAGGATAAAATGTTCTAATGCAAAATACTAATTTGCGAGGCTAAATATAGCCTTGGAATCACACGGCACACGGGCCTTGATTTTAATACACATACAGAGAGAGCTTTTGAATTCAGGGTTGTGAAGTACTTGAATTTTCTAGAAACTTAATATGTATTCCTTTGGCGCTCCCCCAACCCCCCACATAAAGAGGGCTAGACAATGGGTTTCTTTCTCTGTATATAGGCTGTATCACAAAATTTACATGAGGCACTGCTCCAAACAAAGTGTTTCTGCATTATTCCCCTGAGCAAATGACATCATGATAACGTGAGCCAATCCGGTCAGGGAGAGGGGCTGAGAGCAGTCAGTTAACCGCCTACAGGAAAATGTGGTTTGGCCTTCCTAGAACCTTCTATACACACTTCACCCAGGTGTGCGGCTCAGGTAGGCCCCACAGAGCTCTGCATTTGAGACAACTAACTGGGGGGGGGGGGAAGGCAGCTAGTGTCCCCCCCCTCCCCTGCCCAGGGTCGGGCTTTCTCTGCTACGGGATGTGGTGGGGGCAGGGGGAGTGTGTCTGCAGGGCTGGTCTCTGCTATGGGACACTGGCTTGGTCCTGGCCCCACAGGTTCACTAGGGACATTGTGCGAAGGTCATGGGCTACAGATAGGCTGGCCATGGGGAACCCCTTCTCTTCACGGTCCTCAGTGTAGTGCGGGTGGCAGCTCTTCACACACACTCTTTTAACAAAAGACTAAAAACCTGGAAGTCCTGGGCAATTTCTCTACACCTTACAAACCCAGGGCGCTCTAAGCTCCATGCAGAAACCTCCAGCCCAGCCTCCTGTGACAATCCAGGGAAAACTACTTCGGCATCACTGTTTAGCTTGCACTGTAAGAACCTTCTCGAGGCCCCCTCACCAAAGCACGTGCGAAGCACGCTGGGTAGTTCAAAGAGAGGTTAACGTTTCTGGACCAGCATTTATTTATCTTTATGTATTGACTCGATTTCTCTTCAAGCCTACAGAGCAGGTAAGGAGTATAGGGGCTCCACAGGGCAGAAAGCTCAAGCAGAATCCATAGACCTTTTGAAGCACTTCCAGAATCACCTCTGGGTCGGAGCAGTGAAAACTGTCAAGACCTGAGGCAGGCAAGTCAGGCTGGATCAGCTGATTTCAGAACATCCCTGGGGACCTGGTCCAGGGCACATTCCCATCTCTCCTAAGTTAGAGTGGGGTGCTGCACGCGTGGGGTGCCGGGGAGGGGCTCGGGTCCGCTGCAGACAAGAAGTTCTCAAGCTTTATCTGAGATCACCAGGAGAGCTGGCTTAAAAGGCAGTATCCAGAAAAAATTAATAACTGACTGTCTGTGCCAGAGCCCAGGAATATCTCTATAGACACTGGCGAGGCTGGACTGCATGTCGAGGTATGCTGCCCCCAGTGAACAAGGCAGATTCCCAGGATGTTGGGTCTTCAATGTAGGACTTAGAGTAGAGACACTGGAAGGTCACTGGACATGACTTGGACAGTCCCCCCTCTGTGGGACATTTTAAGGGGGGGGACTTCCCTCCTGCAGACAGTGACTAAAAAGGAAACTTTACAGAGGCATCACAAACAGGGTCAGGAGCTACAATATTCTGCTTTTTAAATCATGTTGCTTGTAAATCCCCGGTTACTTCTTCTAACCGACCCACTTCCTTAAATGTCCAGGCTTGTCCTAGTAAGACCCCAGGGCTGGCTGGCACAGAGGATTTGCTGGAGAACTTTGGACCAGAGGGGGAGAATACCTTTTATATGTCTTTGTATAAAAGAATGATTTGTAACGCTTACAAATTTACTCAGAATTAATGTTTCTGGTGTGGTCACCCCACCATGGTGCTACTTAATAATTCATCCACCCTGCAAGATCTGCAAATCTGCGAAGTTAAATGGTAAGACATAAATGGACTGGATTAACCAGGCTTCTCAGGCTCTTCTGAAAGCCTTTTTAATTTGAACCTGAACTGCAACTCTTAATAAATTAATCCCTGTTCCCATCTTAGTGACTGAGTAAACTCATTAGAGCTGGCAAAGAATCTTGCAGGAGTTACGGAAGGGAAGTCCCATTGACATCCATCACACTACGGGTCACTGAGTGAGCTTAAAGCCCAGGATTAGGGCCCTGAAAATTTGGGTCCATTTGCCCAATGAGGAGCCATTTCTGACTTACTCAAAGCATAAAGAGGAAGCAAGTAAAGAAAAATGGAAAAAGTCTCAGGAGTGCAAGTGTTTTGAGGGTAAAGAGAGAAGAATGTCAGCCAGACTCCCCCAAGTCGAAAGGAGGCTGGGGGGGGGGGAGCGGGTGTAGGTGAGGTAGGGTTGGAGAATCTCGGTGCTCAAGGCTTTTGCATCTGATCAGTGTGAGGGATGAACCACTGACCTGCTACACAATTGCTGGATTTTATAAATTACACTTTAAAAACCATTCATTTGCATCTACCATAAAGATGAAAGGAGATTCCAGGGATGCCTGGCTGGCTCAGTTGGTGGAACATGGGATTCCTGATCTCGGGGTTGTGAGTTCGAGCCCCACGTTGGGTGTTTAAAGATTATTTAAATAAATAAGTAAATCTTTAAAAAAAAAAAAGATGAAAGGAGACTTTGTTAACTTAGGAGAACAGCCGATTTGGGGAGAAACACAACACATGCGAGGTGCTTCCATATATATCTCGTTAAACACAAGTTTTCAAATAGGCAGGTTTTGGTATCCCCATTTTTATAGGTGAAGGAACTAAGATTCCATTTCAGTGACATGCTCAAGATCTTATCGAGAACTTGATCAAGGCACTAATGTGTTTTGGTCCCACCAAGGTTCTGGATCTGCTCACTCTGGCTGCTCCACGTAAGCATCAAAACCAACCAGAAAAGCCCTGCACAGAGCTAGGAAAGGAAGGGGCCAAAGGACGATGACGTACATTCCCCACCGACTCCTGTAGCTCCCCTGGCTCCCCTAGCATTCATACCACGACCCCCTCAACCAGGACATGTATCCTCCAAGACTTACAAGACCAAACAAAAACACCCAACTTCTCAAACCCACTTGAGGGAGGCTCCATCATCTCACCCCCCCTTCCCCCCGATCGCTGTCTTCTGCCTGGATAAGGAAATGAGCAGCATTCTGCCTCCACAGGCCCCCTTCTCCAGTGGCATGGCCCATTTGGTCACTCTGAGACTCCCACGGAGATGGGAACAAATACCAGTTACATGTCCCTGATCCCACTCGAATGTGCCCCCCAAGGCCCGGAAGTATGGGCACACCTGGATTTTAGAGACAAATACTACACAGGGAAGAGGTAGGTGGGCCCAAGGATGCCCTCAGGCCCTTCTCCCGAAGGGTCTGTCCTCTCTTGCACCTCCCCAATCTCAGAATTTCCCTCAACAGGTAAAAAGAACCCTGGGCTGAAACCTGGAGAAAGCACATCTTGCTGTGCCGTAGGCAAAGTTAAGGTCATGATTAATTCATTCTTCTGGCACTCAACTCTCCAGAGAGTGGGGCAAAGAACAGAAACGACATTTGTATTGGGATTTGTTTTCTCAAAAACCAATCTCCAGAGGCTGTCCCAGAGTGGATTCCACAATGACTATTCTGCACTCCTATAAATCATAATTTGTCCCTCTGCTGACATCACCCAGAGACCACAAAGTCCTAACCTGTCGATGGAAGGACGACAATATATTCACCACAGTCAACGCACAAGGCAAAGGGCAATCAGGGCAAGATAGCCATTCATTACATCTTAGAAACACACTTGTATCAGCAACAGTTGAAACAAATTTTTTAAACTTAGGTTTAAGCATATATTACTTAGAGTACTTCATTTCTTAAGTATCCTAGTTCATCAAGTGCTACTGAAAATCACATAGGCAAACTATAATTTTCTCCTTGAGCAAAATCCTATTGGAATAGAGATGATTTCAACTTTCCTATAATAATACATTCCTGAAAAACATGTCTGAAGGGCAAAGGTCCAAAACTTGAACAGTAATCATAGATGTTCTTAGAAGGGGATTCTCTTGCAAAGAGCCTGGGTCTCATCATCATGGATCATGGAGGCACTGCGACGTGCTGATGGGGAAGGCTGGTGCCAGTGAGGAATCCCTAACCTTAAGCTTTTTTAGCTGCACAGAGAAATCTATCCATGGGTGTAGAGTTTACACAGTATAAAGAAAATGATGCCGTTTCCTAGCAAAACTTACTAAAACTGTTGAACCTAATAAGTACATGAATTAATTGGTTCAAGTTTCGAATAGTTGGTGAAGGATCCCTGATCAATAATCTAAACAAAGGATGACTCCTGTTTCTCAAGATCAAAGAACAGTCATTCCAGAGGCTAATTCAAGATTGATCATCAATTCCACCAGCAGTGAGAAATGTATAAAATTAAAGAATGGAACTACACATCACCCTTTTGGTCTTTAGAAGTAACTTTCAACATGCTCCTGTTTCAATTGTTTAAATTCCTCAACACAACCTCCACCCAAATTCGATTTCATTCTTATCTGAAACATTTCTCATTATCCTAATAAGTAGAGACTTGCAATAACACCCGTGATAGAAATCCGAGACATGGATGCTTTCGGAGTCAACCAAATCTCTAAGGATGCTATCTAGACAACAATTCTAATAATTAACCAGAAAGTCCAGAGTGTTAGCATTTCTCAAAGTAATATTTAATAGTTAATTCCATACTAAAATATGGAAAGTTTTAGAGTAAAACAACCAGTGGATCATTTTCCCCTCACTTGATAACAAGTTAAGACAACCTGCTTCGTCTTATTACCCTGCGATCCTGAGGCTCCTGAGTCAGAATGAGCCACTTATGGAAATGAAATAATCTCTGACCACAGGACCCTGAACTTTGCAGGCCAGGAGCCGTGCCAACTGTCAGGCCAGAACTATGAGATAATGGATATTTCAAAATGTCTGTCCCATCTCAGAGCCTGGCCACCTCTCTCACACCAGCACCTCAGCATCCCAGAGAGACACTGAAGTGAACTTCGCTGCCAGAGAAACATCTCAACACCTAACTGCATGCAGTCTGCTAGGGAAGGGACTGCGAGGCCCAAGGAGGATTACTTTCATTTTTCTTGGCTCCTGATTTTATTAGGGCAGCCCAAAATAATTGCAGGACCTACATAACCCAATGGGGTACCCACTCAAAGGAGAAGGTGCCCTCGGAGCAAACAGCCCGTGTCAAAACTGGGCAGGAGAAAACCAGCCGTGGACAGCTGTTTAGAAAGTATGTTAGGGCAAGTTTTAATTTTTAAGGGCTGTATGTTTAACGAAACAGAGGAAGCTCCTTCAGAGATATACATCATTTTTAGACATGCTTACTCTGAAATTTTATTGATCAAGGTTGGGGATGCTGCCAGGCTGGGAGAGAGAGAGAATGTTTAATTAAATTAGGACCATTTCCAGGAAGAAAATTGTGATGCTTAAGTGAACTCTCTCTTTAATTAGAACACAACCAGGGAAAGAAATCTCCTGGGTTACAATGGTGGGCGTTGGCCTCCAGATGCCAGTGAATACGTGAAGAGGGAAGGTTGCTTCCCCTGAGGAACTTGTTGGCAGATTCGAAGATGAATTCTACAGAGATGTATAGTTGTGTGTTATGTGTGTGCGATCTCTTTTCAAAGGTAGATACATTTAAGGGGGTGGGGGGGGAAGGAAGCTTGCCAAATTATTGGCGCTGCACTTAGAACTGCTGCAGAGAAGGGTACAGATTTGTCAAAGTCTGACCACACAGCCTCTCGGCGCCAAACCAATACCACCCCACGCGGGAAACTGGCTTTACCGGGTCTGGAGAGACAACCCACCCACCATCTCTCCAAACAAGTCAACTTCCTTTTGACGCCCCCTTTTTGAGGATTAGGGAGGGATCCCCAGGGCTGGCGAGCGTCTGCCCTGAGGGCAGCGAGCTCAGTAACCCGCTGCCGGTCCTGCTCATCCTCACTGCCCACTGCACACAGCCGGCCCTCAGCCTTCAGGGCCCCCCACCCGCCCCGCCTTCCTCCGCGGGTTCCCGGGCTCCCAGCACTCACGGACTTCGATTCAGTCCCGGTCCTCCACTACGTTTCTCCAGAATTTCTCAGGGCCGCCAGGATCTCCTCGCTCTCGACCCTGAGGGCACGCCACCACCCCTCACCCCCCCCCCCCCCCACCCCCCCCCCCCCCCCCCCCCCGGCCCCGCCCCGACCCCCCACCCCCCCCCCCCCATTACCGGCACCATTTGCCCAGCGCTCACCACCACGATCCACGCTTCCACTCCCAAATTGTCCCCACAAAGGACCAAAAGAGACGTACCCTCGGCTTTATCCAGGATAAAAGAGCGGATCCTAGCAGCCGGGGTCTCAGCCTCAGGCCAAACTTCCAGGCTCAGCGCATACCCCTCCGTCCCCGCGCAGAGAGGCTGCCCTCTCGGCCCGCGTGGTCTCTGGAGTGCAGTTCGCAGACCCAGTCCGCAAGGCTCCGGCTGGTCGGGAGCCGGTCCTCCCCGGCCTCGGACTCCCGGCGCAGCCCCTGAGCCCCCCAAAAGCCCCAGCGCTGCCATTTAAGGACCCGCGTCTTCCTCGGGAGCTGGAACCGGTGGCTCCATCCTCTGCTGCTCCCGGGTCCCGAGGGGCGGCCACGGCCATTAGATATTCCCCGCTTTTCCCGTACAGCCCGTGTGTGTGTGTGTGTGTGTGTGTGTGTATGTGTGTGTGTTAGGGAGCAGGGGAAAGGGTCCTAAGTTCATTTTAAAAAGCACATATAAGTATTGAATAAAGCAGCCAAAGGCTCGGCCCTCCCCCAAACCTAGGAATTCAAAGCCACATGGCCACAGCCCTTTCCAGCCAAGCCCCCTCCCCGCACACGCTCCGCTAGGCAAGGCCATAAAAGCCCTTTTAAAGTCCGCGATCCTTCCGAGGACTCCCCAGATCTGCAGCCGCTCCCGGGCCTCCCTTTCCCCACGCCTGAGGCCCCCACATCAGGGGGGCGCTTTGGGGACGCGGTGTCGGGGGTCGCCGCGCCCCCGGCCTGGGCCACCCACCTCTGGGCGCGGGATCCGGGGGGACGCAGTCCTCGAGCTCCCCTCCCGCTCGGCCCCTGCCTCCTCGTTGGGGCGTCCGACAGGCTCCGGCGAACGCGTGCGGCAGCCCCGGACCCGGCGGAGCGCGTCTGCCTGGAGCCGCGGCCGCGGGGCGAGCTGGAGGGCTGGGAGCGCCGCCCGTCGGCTGTCGGCCGCCGGAGCCCGCCCCCTCCCCGCCCCTCCCCGCGCCCGGCGCCCGCGGGCCGCCCCTCCGCTTCCACGTGCCCTCCCCATCCACCCACACCTCTCTGTGGCTTCGGTGGAATCCAAGCCCAAACCGAGAAACCACGAAATGAGTGAATGGATAGATTGGAGGGATGGAGAGATGGATGAATAGAGGGACCGGGCCAGTGAAGCCCTGTTATTTCCTAACTGGGGCGAGGGCTCTGTGTCTGGGGATGAGGACCTGTGTCAGCGTACGGGTGGGCGTGTCGGCGTGTGCACATGCGGACGTGTGTTGGTGTACACATACGTGTGTATGGGTAGGTGGAACCGTGTGGGTGCCTGTGCGCGCTCGCAACGCCAGGAGCTGCGAGGAGGGAGCGATCCTCCATTTCTTACCCAGCACCACGACGGGCCCCGGGTAAGTACCACCGCTGGCAGCGGCTAGGAAGTGCGTCTTGGTGACAGGGATGGGGTCTCCCTGTGTTTGGGGCCTCCCCCGATATGGCCGAGAGGCCGAGGTGTGGACAGGGCTGTTTCTGGCTCTCCGGCTAGCCAGAGCCGTCACACTGCCCTCCCCGTTGTGGCAGCCGGCCGCCTGGTGTCCAAGCGCGTGTTAACAAAGCTAGCGGTGGGGAAGGAGGCAGCTGATACACAAGGTGCGGCTCCCTTGGGCCGGTGGCCGGCCATCCCTCACTCTGGAGCGGTCTGAAATTTCAGTCTGTAATCCCCTCCCCCACCATGAATATTTAACTAATGTTAATGACCCTTTGGAAAGGGACTGTCTCAAAATCCTCAGAGGACACACACAGAAAACACCCCACACTGAAAGGAGCATATTTAAAAAGCAAGCGCTTATCTTCCTCTGCTCGACCTCTGCAGAGGAAAATAATATAAAGCCAGGTTTCTTGAATTCAACTTTCCACTAGCAATGATGGGGGTTTTCGTTTTCCTATTTATTCTCCCTCCAGCTTTGCAAGTCAGAGCCCCATTGCTCTCGTTTGAGTTTCCATTCTAGGTAGGCCTGCTTCTTTCTGAACCCCTGGCCAAGGTCCTGGGGTCCTCTCCGGAGAGTCAATTCTGCATGCCAAACTCAGCAGGAAAGACAGCTGCCAGTCCCGTTCTTCTTTACTAATCCACAAAGGTCCTTGATCTCCCATACAAAGAAATGGTATCATCGGGAAGTGCTCAGCAAGCCTGTCCACACTAATGACACGTTTACAATTTAGCACCCTCCGGAGAAAAGGCATCTTTCCTGTCTTGAGCTTTATTCACACCTTTACTGGAGGGAGGGGCCAAGTCCACAATGGAGATGTCTGTTGTCCTCCTCAGGGTTCCTGAATGTCAATAGGCTTCTTTTTCTTGCCACTTAGGAATTGTTTCAGCAGCCTTCGGGTAGGTCTCCACTCTTGATTTCAATAGAATTTACTGATCCATGGTCAGAAATTATAGAGCTTCATCCTTGATCAATTCCTGTTCTTTCTCTTCCCTTCCTTTTCCTTCCATCCATCCTTTCTTCCGTCCCTCCTTCCCTCCCTCCCTTCATTCTTTTTTTCCTTCCTTCCTTTGTTCCTCCTTTCTTCCTCTGTCCCTTCCTCCCTCCCTTCCTTCTTTCCCTCCCTCTTTCCTTCCTTCCTTGTAGCTCCTCCTGTCACTGACTTAAGGAGTTAAATATCTGGGTGCCCTACATCATGATCTATTTTTAACATTTTAGTAACACATGAAAACTCACATTGAAATGAGTGTGTTTGGGTAGAGTTATTTATTTATATGGACCACAGACTCTCCAAGGAAAGATTCTAAAATTAGAGCAGAGGTAAGGTTTTATAAACAGTATTATGGCAGGTGCATCATGACTCTTTCTTCTTATGTTTCTAAATTAGAATAAATGTAAAGTTTATCAATCAAATTTGTTTCATTATTAAAGTGTACAGCAATTCACACCGGCTGAATTACATCTTTCCTAAAGCAATGTCGATGTTAATATTAATTTTTTTAAAGATTTATTTATTTGAGAGCGAGAGAGCGAGTGCACAGGGTGGAGGGGCAGAGGGAGAGGGAGAGAGAATCTTAAGCAGACTCTATACTAAGCGCAGAGCCCAACGTGGGGCTCATCTCACAACCCTGAGATCACAACCTGAGCTGAAACCAAGAGTCAGACGCTTAGCCAACTGTGCCACACAGGCGCCCCGATGTTAATATTAATTTTAATTTAATATTACTTTTAATACTGATTAATATTAATTTTTTGTTATATTAATTTTAAAGCTCGGGTGTATCTTACAGAAAACTACTGGGAATATTAATTTAGGAAAAGCGCATGTTCAATAGATATTAATTTACAAGAACATTTCCTTTTCTTCCATCTCATAAGATGTTAAGGAAGTAGCCATGATTAAACATTTTTTAATATAAAATGCTTGTACATGCCAAGTGCTCAGAAATATTTTTTTAATTTGTTCAGTGAAATCAAGGGTATGAACATCCGCATGTGAAAGTAAAAACTGTTCTTAATTAGCATTTTCTCATTTATTTCCCCCTCCGTCAGTGGTTCTCAGTCAAGGGTGACTTGACCCCCCAGGGGACATGTTGAAAATGTCTGGAGACATTTTTGATTGTTTATAATGGGGGGTGCTACTGATACCTATTGGGTGAGGCCAGAGATATTGCTAAACAACACCCCAGCAACAAGATTTATCGTGTCCCAAATGTCAATACTGCCGAGGTTCAGAATCTGGCCCTGTACTCAAAGCCAATACTAAGGACCACAGACATCAGAACCACTACAGTTACCAAAAAGGCAGATTCCTGGGCCCCATCTTTACCTACTAACTCAGAACCTATGGGGGCAGGCTAGGAAAACTTTTTTAACAGCTGCCTGGTGAGCATAAGAACATGAAGGTATGAGAAATCCTAGAGATGGGAAAAGCGGGCTTTACCACCTAGTACATTCTTTTTTTGTTTGTTTGTTTTTTGAGAGAGAGAGAGCCCGTGGGAGGGGCAGAAGAAGGGGGAGAGAGAGAATCTTAAGGAGGCTCCATGCGAGGGCAGATCCTGATGCACAACCCTGAGATCATAACCTGAGCAGAAATCAAGAGTTGGACTCTTAACCGACTGAGCCCCCCAGGTAGCCCATCACCCAGCACATTCTTATGGGTATATCACATCATATATCTCTTAACATGATAATGATTATTAGAGCTGAGAATATTTTATGAAAGAAGCACATTTAGTCTCCTAGATGCACTTTATTTTTTTTTAAGATTTTATTTATTCAGGGGCGCCTGGGTGGCTCAGTCATTAAGCGTCTGCCTTCGGCTCAGGTCATGATCCCAGGGTCCTGGGATCGAGCCCCGCATCGGGCTCCCCGCTCCACAAGAAGCCTGCTTCTCCCTCTCCCACTCCCCCTGCTTGTGTTCCCTCTCTCACTGTGTCTCTCTCTGTCAAGTAAATAAAATCTTAAAAAAAAAAAAAGATTTTACTTATTCATTTGTGAGAGAGAGAGAGAGAGAGCACAAGCATGGGGAGTGGCAGGCAGAGGGAGAAGCAGGCTCCCCACTGAGCAAGGAGCCCGATGCGAGACTCGATATCAGGACCCTGGGATCATGAACTGAGCTGAAGGCGGACACTTAACTGACTGAGCCACCCACATGTCATCTAGATGCGCTTTAGAAGCACATTCAAAGCAAAGAAAGGGCTACTAATTCTGTGAAATAAAAAATCTACCTGGGATGTGTAAATGTTAAATGCTCCCAAAGGCCCTATATCATCTAGGACAAAAAACCTATGGAAATGTTGCTTAGCAGAAGAACTCAGGATTTCTTTTGTTATGTCAAAATGTACATTTCTGCTCATTTTGCATCTGCCATGCTGCTGACCCACTTTAAACTGTGCTCTGAGCAACAGTGGCCTCCAGTGAACCCAAGAAATACAATATACTTACTAAAGAAACATCAAAGGTAAAGGTTAGTTTCTGGGAAAGAAGTCAGCCTAGACACAGTTTGACAAAACCTCTTCTTTCTCTCTTCTCAAACTGAGCAAAATGAAATCCAAATCCAGCAAATACTGGTCTATCAGTAGCTACATGCCTCCAACCTTAGAGAAGAGTAGAAGTTGAAAAAAAGACTTGTGAGTGGCTCAGAGAGGTGATTTGCAAACCCAAAGGAGGGCCAAGACTGGCCCATTATAAAAGAGAATTTGCCACTTCCTCCTAGCAAGGAGAAACATCGAAAAGCATCAGCTGGATGTAATCCTCGTATGTTAAATGTGTCCCCCCTGAAAATAAAGGTTTGCTAAGAAAAAGGAGGAGGAGGAGGAGGTGGGGGGACGGGAGGGCAAAGGAAACAAAACCAACACCAAAAAGGCTGGCCCCCATCAAACCAATAGCCCTAGATCTTAGGGCTTTCCCACCAAGCAACAGGTAAAGTCACTGGAAATTTAGGAACAATCCCAATCCCAAGGGCATTTCCATGGGACCAGATGTACCACTGAAAATCTAAGAGAAGAAAAAAACAGGGGGAAGTATGTGCCACATATATAACAATGAGTTACTATCTCTAATATGTGAAGAGTTCTTACAAATCAATAAGAAAATTGAAGAAAATCACTAAATACCCAATAGGAAAAAAAATAACCTAGTAGTTTATAGATGAATAAGTATAACTGGCCATGGAACTTAAGAAAATATGCTCAAACTCTTCATAATTAAAGAAATGCAAGCGAAAATATTGGGACAATATATTTTGCCTATGAAATTGGTAAATACATAAAAACACAAATTTTACTTATTTTTGGTGAGGGAGTGATGAAAATTAAGTGATTGTTATATTCCGTTGATGGGAATATACATTGACATTAATAAATTGGTAAATTCAGAAGACAATTTGGGGCTATCTCTTGAGATAAAAAATGTTGATACACTGCTCAAGGGCAATTCACTTTGGGAATTCAGAAGTTTATAAAATCTATGGAGTCAGATGAAAGATTGGGGTGGTGGGGAGAAGTCAGTGAATGAGAAATTCCTGATCACCGATAAGGCCCAAAGAAAGAGAATATTTAACATACACTTTTCGAGTCATTTGCTGTGCTGTGTTGTGATATAAGTACTTCTGGTAACCTGTAAACCTCTTAAAACAGCATTTGTTTGGAGAACCGAAGGCAAGGGGCTTGTATGAAGCTTGGTACAGGGTGAATATCAGGCAAGATGGATGCGAAATGAAGAAGTCAGACAAAATAAGAAATCAGAACAAGAAGTGACCAGAAGAACTATCCCCCCCCACACACCCCCTGCCACTTGAGTTCATCACTTGAGTTAAAAGCCCATAAAAATAGTGGGGTGGGCACTGGACATCTTCCACTTTGTCAGTAGGAGTTCAAATAATTTTACTTTAAGTATAAAAGGAAAGATTTATCCCTGCTGGCTGCACGACTTGGGATAGCCAACCAACTAACTCCTGGGATTCACACGGGTCATTTGCTTGCTTTCTAAATCAAACAGTGGTTTTACCTTATTCATTTGGATGGTTTGTATGTTTATGGATTTCCAACTTAAGACATTTCTCCACTGATCCTGGATTCTTATCTAAAGACAAAAAGGGGGGCGCCTGGGTGGCTCAGACGGTTGAGCGTCTGCCTTCGGCTCAGGTCATGATCCCAGGGTCCTGGGATCGAGTCCCGCATCGGGCTCCCTGCTCCTTGGGAGCCTGCTTCTCCCTCTGCTTATCTCTCTCTCTGTCTCTCATGAATAAATAAATAAACGCTTTAAAAACAAAAAATAAAATAAAATAAAAAATAAAGACAAAAAGGGCATCTCTAGATAATGTGGCTTTTTCATAGAAGGGATGACCCATCCATAGAACATTTTAACCATCAACTTTTTGACTGTCCAACACATAAGACTGACATGGGTCAGTTGATGGACTATTTGTTTGGACTTATAGTTGTATTTTATCAAATTAAAAACACCCTTCTCAAAGCCAACTCTTCTCTAAGGTCAGACCTGGTTGCTAAGTGGTAGTCAGCTCTAAAGACTGCAAATCAGTTTCCCAAGCTAGCTCACATCAAGAGTAGCTTGGTGGTGGGCGGGGGGGGGGGGGGGGGGGGGGGGGGGGGGGGGGGG
>NW_022589724.1:11080988-11086209 GCF_004348235.1 Phoca vitulina | reverse complement strand
GGGGGGGGGTCCTGAGGCCCAGGAATCTATATTTGTTTAAGCTTTCCACATGATTCTGTTCCCCAGCCTGCTTTGGGAGGCACTTGGGGTGGACGCAATCCTTAGGCGGGAGGAGAGAGGCTCGTGGACACAGAGCTAGGGACCGTGTCATATGAAAACACTTGGCTCTTCGACCATGTTTACTACCATTCTTGGCCTCCTTAGCGATGCCTGCCTTTCCTTCCTTTCCTCTCCAGGGTCTCTGGCTTCCTGTGCCCAGTAAGTTCCTTCCCTGCCTGTTCCACATTTATTTCCTTTTCCTGCCTCCTCACACTTGGCCTCTCCTTTGCCAAACCCTTCTAACAAGGAAATGGTGACCTGATTACATTCACCCCCACTGTCTGAGACTCTTTTTTCCAAAAGACCTTGAAAAACACTCCAAATGAAACATTCCAAAACCCAAGCAACTTTTGCCCATCTCACTGTCTTTATTTTGTCCCACCTTGTAGCCGGGCTGTAACTTCTCTACACGGAAAAAGTGAGAGCGAATCATCCGGGATTGCCCAGTGTAATATACCATTAAATGGTAGCATAAAGAGAAAGTCATACAGTATTCCAAACTAAAATCTTCGATGAAAAGCAGCAACATGGGAAGCCCTGTGCTGGGAAAGGGGGAAGGAAAAACTCAACTGAGGGAGGGGAAATGCAGGGTGGGGAAGGAAGAGGGCACGGCGGACAGAGTCCCTTGGTAAGGGAAGCGAGAAGGCGCTAATGGCTACATGGGACAACTGTGGGTCCTACATCCTCAGTTCCAGAGGCCTCGAAGCTCATGTGCTAATGACAAGAATGTACTTATGTATTACTTTGGTATTTAACAACAATAAAGCCCTGTAAAGTGGAGGTTCTTTGTTTCTTGGTTGAGGATTTTATCCCATTTAACAACTGAATCATTTAAAAAATCTACTAGGGGCACCTGGCTGGCTTAGTAGGTAGAGCACCTCTTGGTCTCAGGGTGGTGAGTTCGAGCCCCATGTTGGGTATAGACATTACTTCAAAAAAATTTTATTAACCATTCCAGAGTGCATGCCTTAATGGAGACAAAGCATGAACCGAGGCACTTTTTAAAGCATGGCATTGAAAACATAAAATATGCCCAATATTGAACTTGAACTGTACACGGCGTGTTCACAGGACACTGGGAAACAGTGCCCCCCAATGCCCAGGACAGTCTTCCCTGAGTAAACTCAGTGGATATGCTCTTCATTAATGATCAATTTTAAATGCAAAATTCCCTTTCTTTCCAGTGGTGTTCAATTCCTTTTGAATTTTAGGTAAGATGGAGAATTATTTTTCAGTTTTCATTTATTTTTTTAAAGATTTATTTATTTATTTGAGAGAGAGAGAGAGAGAGAGCATGAGCAGGAGGGGCAGAGGGAGAGGGAGAGAGAATCTCAAGCAGACTCTGAGCTGAGCATGGAGCCTGACTCGGGGCTCAGTCCCACGACCCTGAGATCACAACCCGAGCTAAACCAAGAGTCAGATGCTTAACTGACTGAGCCACCCAGGCGCCCCTATTTTTTATTTTTTTAAAAATGGGACTGTAACATTTTCCCAAGAATTCCCAAGTTTCCTTCCGAACTTTTAAGTACAGGTTGTTTGTTCATTTATGGAAAGAACCATAAGGCTTTTCAGTAATATTAGGGGTGGAGAAAGACTACATCTTGACATCTTAAATAATTCTTATTATTGCAAAGGTAGTTTTCCCAGTAGTTTCTGACCTAGTCATCAAATGTTTTAATATTGAGAACTATCCAGTGAGAACGTAGGCTTTTTCCTTCTACAACACAAAACACATTAAATTCCTTATCCTAGTGTTAAGATAAGTTCACCAAAGATGATGAACTACATTGCAAAGGCGTTTTAAGTTTATATGATGTACAGAGTAAGTTATTTACTTACCTAGCCGAAGTGTTAAGATCTTTTAAATATGGAGAATGCTAATCGCTGCTTCGACAGCATGTTTAAAGCTTCTGTTGGGATGGGACCATGGCCAGTGTAAAATCACTTTTGAAGCCACAACAGCTTATGATAAAGTCAACTAAATATGCAGAGCCACATTATCCACGCAGACTCTGCACCTCCTCAGGTCAACGGCTTCTCCACAGCTCCTCCTTACTTGCTTGCTCTCCTCCCTCCCTCTCTCCCTCCTTTCCTGCCTCCTGTCCTCCCCACCCCCCCCCCCTTCCCTCTTTCCTTTTCTTTTTAGACCACTGCCTGGCTAATTTTAGGAGCAAGCACTGCATACTTAAATACCTTAAGAAGCCTGTTATTCTGACAGATAACAGAAATGGGTAAAGCAGCCAGGTATCCGAAACAGTCTGTGACTCCCGTGAGGGGCTCAGGCACTGAGGAGCCCGGGTGCTGGACTGATAAGTAATTTATAGCCTGGTTGAGATAAGATAGGCAGGCACCGAGACCAGGACAGCGTGTTTGGATAGAAGACTGTTGATGCTCCTGTTTTTTATTTTAAGCATTTTCTGTACTTGCTTGGGATGGGGGAGGGCATATCACAATGCCAGAGCCAGGAAACTAAGAGCTGGGGGGAAAAATGACTTGTCACCCAAGCCACGTCCCTCATTTGACAGTATAGCCAAGTGTCCATGAAATATAGAGTCTCTGGAGCGAGAAGCCTGGGATTGGATCCTGATCTGTCCCTTATTAGCTGTGTGAACTTGGGAAAGCCATCTCCCCGAATCCTCACATGTAAGAGGCAGATCAGAACTTCTACCATATATGGTTGTTGTAAGTATAATGAGATCATCCATGTAAAGCTGTAAGCTCAGGGCCGGCTACAAGGTCAGAACTCAGTGTTAGTTGTTATTAGCAAAGAAAATGAATCCTAGGTGGGGAACAGAACTTGCATAGAATCACCCAGCAAGACTGGGTCAAAGTCAGGACTCAAATGCCAAGCCTGCTCACTCTCAGTCCAGTGTGAAGTTCTTTGCTCTAAGTTTGCTTCCCTTGGTATTTTCATCATTTCTATAGCAAACAGTAAACAACAAGAACCCTTTCCACCTCACACTCTTCCCTTCATCCAGAAAGCCCTGCTCACCGGCCCTGGCCTGTCCACCTCCTCCCCTTCAAGGGCCTCTTCCTCAGCCTGCCCCCAAGGCTGTTATTCCCCAACCACAATCTTCTTCCCTCCATTCTCATCATCCCAACCTTCCCCTGGATAGAGACATTCTATTGAGTGCACCCTAGAATCCTACCTGCAGCTTTGAATCTTCCCTCAAGTATCCGTCAAACCCACTTACTCCAGCCAAACTCTGTACGTGCCTCCCTGCCCCTCAGTTCCCCTGCATTTCCTGACTGAGGGTCCTGCTGTCCCCATGGCCACCTCTGCCCTCTTCCTCACCAAGGCCCAGCCACTGTGGTTTCTCCTACTGTCCCTACTGCCTCTGCATGGTCCAATCCTGCCTCCTTTCTCACCTGGACCATTCACTGGACTCTTAACAGGCATCTCTACCTTCGGCCTCTCCCCCATCTTGTCTACAGTGTACGCAGGTCCTAAACCACTCTCCAATGGTTCCTCTTGCCAAAATTAAAATTCCTTCTTATTCAATCATTCACCCATTTCACAGATATTAAGGTCCTGCCGTGTACAAAGCATCATTGCATGATGATATGGGGGGGACACACAGGCAGGGGCTTTCTCTCTCTCTGGGACCACCGAGCCTGGAGGGGGATGGGGGTTCTCCTTGCTATTTCCTCCAGACTACTGTCCTCCTTTCTCAGTAAACTCTCCTCCCTCACCACTTGAAGATTTCAGCACCTGTCACTCTGTCCACCACCATTCTGATCATAAATCATTACAATAAAATGCTCTTCTGACTGGTCCCCATTTGAGTAGGTTTCTAGGAAATTTCTTTTTAAACACAAAGGACCAACTCCCAAAAATAACCTTTAAAGCACATTGAATAAAATAGTTCTTAAACTTTTAGGTAAAAAAAAAAATTGCACTTTTAAAACATCAAACAAACTAGACTTTCCTGTAAGGCAAATTCCAAGAAGAATTTGGTTTTTTTTTTTTTTTAAGATTTTATTTATTTATTTGACAGAGAGAGACACAGCGCGAGAGGGAACACAAGCAGCGGGGAGTGGGAGAGGGAGAAGCAGGCTTCCCGCTGAGCAGGGAGCCTGATGTGGGGCTCGATCCCAGGACCCTGGGATCATGACCTGAGCCGAAGGCAGATGCTTAATGACTGAGCCACCCAGTTGCCCAAGAATTTGGTATTTCATATGAAAGGATCAATGACAGTCTGTGACTTCTGTGAGGGGCTCAGGCACTGAGGAGCCCAGGTGCTTGACTGCTACATTTCTGACATTTACCATGGGTGGATTCAGTTGGCCTTTCCTTTTCCCTCCTATTACCTGTGTCATTCTTCTCTCTTTCATTCCCTTAATCACAAACACCGTCTTTTTAGACACGTCACTTGCACAAAAAATGTGTGGCTTGAAAGTTACTGATTCCCTCCATGAGGAAAGCATACTTTTTGGTCTTTGCTCTGGATCTGAACTCCAGGTGAATGGCTGCTTGTGAAGTTAACCAGCTCAACATTTCTGAGAAAAGGAAGAGTGCTCACCACGGGCAGGAAATCCGCAGGCAGGACCTTCCATGGATTACACACGGAAGTTACAGGAAGGTAACTTCCTGTGCCTCAGTTTCCCAGTCTTTAAAATTGGGACAATTACATAGTTATTTGTATCACGAACCTGTGGTGAGCGTTGGATGCTCACAAAGTCCATAGAACCTACCTTTTATTTATTTTTTTTAATTTTTTTATTGTTATGTTAATCCCCATACATTACATCATTAGTTTTAGATATAGTGTTCCATGATTCATTGTTTGTGCATAACACCCAGTGCTCCATGCAGAATGTGCCCTCCTCAATACCCATCACCAGGTTAACCCATCCTCCCACCCCCCTCCCCTCTAGAACCCTCAGTTTGTTTTTCAGAGTCCATCGTCTCTCATGGTTCTTCTCCCCCTCCGATTTCCCCCCCTTCATTCTTCCCCTCCTGCTACATTCTTCTTCTTCTTTTTTTCTTTCTTAACATATATTGCATTATTTGATTCAGAGGTCCAGATCTGAGATTCAACAGTCTTGCACAATTCACAGCGCTTACCAGAACACATACCCTCCCCAGTGTCCATCACCCAGTCACCCCATCCCTCCCACC